>NW_028252829.1:0-314631 GCF_964263255.1 Lissotriton vulgaris | reverse complement strand
TAGGTCGCTGGTTCAAATCCGGCTCGAAGGATTTTGTGGTTTAATTTCCATGGCTTTTGCTTTGAATCAACAATACCTTCCATTGACTATGAAAAATTCCCAGAGCTTCGATAAATACCGGAAAAGAAGCGTACTCTATCTGCTTTCAAAGGGAATGGATGACATAGTCGTCGCTAGGGGAGGTGTGAAGAACAGTCAAGGAAACCTGCTGATCAGAACTAATACCAAAGCGTTGCATTAATATATATATGCCCTTGGCAGACTTCCAATTGCACTGCTCCAAAGGTAGCTGCTTGGCAGCCAATCACACTATGACTTGCCTTCAATTTGAATGTATACCGATGGGCAAGAGGGAATATCCAATGGAATCATCTCCCGAAAGGCTGAGCAAGCAGGAAAGTAGACCAATAGTTGTCACATTTTTGGGAATCCTGAGAAGTTTTGCATTCCAAACTGAGCAAATAAAAGCCCTGCCGGAGAATCGATCCCTGATTGCACTAAATATATGCTCCATGAAGACAGTTCACACGTGAGGTGTGAGCAATTCCAAGCCTGACACTTTACATTCTAGTCTCAAATCGAGACTTTGCAGTCCATGGGCTTCAGAGTCTCCTTGCATCCAGCAAAACGTTAGAGTGCAGTCGAGGGGATGTAGCTCAGTGGTAGAGCGCATGCTTCGCATGTATGAGGCCCCGGGTTCAATCCCCGGCATCTCCAGGAGTCTCTGTTCTCTATCTTGGCTTTTTCCAGAAGGCTAGCCTGCCATCTTGTGGAAAGTAGAGGTTTCTCGGGCAGTTGGGGGTCAGAACCCCGCTTAAATTGTTTGCTTTGAAAAATGTGTTTGGAGTAGGCATAGTTTCCACTTTTCAAGAAAATCTGAGAATTTTGCTTGCCAAAAGGAGGAAAGAAATGCCCTCTCTGAGGATCGAACTCAGGACCTTCAGATTATGAGACTGACGCGCTGCCTACTGCGCTAAGAAGGCTGCACACAAGCATCTCTAAATAGGACTATAGACCATGAAGATATTCCAGGTACGAGGCTTAAGGATTTTCCTGGCTGAGACTTTATGCTGCAGTGTCAAATGGGTTGACTTGGCAGCCAGTAAAACTTGGCAGACATGGGGATGTAGCTCAGTGGTAGAGCGCATGCTTTGCATGTATGAGGCCCCGGGTTCAATCCCCGGCATCTCCAGACTTTTGCCATGCTTGTCTCGGATTTTGGCAGAAAACAAGGCTGGCTATCAGTATTAAGGAAGAGATATGTCATGCAACTGGGATACCAACCCCACTTAAACTGTGAGACGTTTGCCTTGAAAAAACCCATGAAATGGGGCTATCTCATTTTTGATGCTTATACAACAGAAGAATCTTACTTGTTTAAGCCATCAAAGTGATGATTAATCTTGGCAATCTTAATACATTTAGGATAGAAATCTGTGGCAGCCCTCTTGGTCATTGGTAAGGGTTCTTCCTCGAAAGCAGAGACTCTTACTTTTCTGGTAACTTTGAGGGGGAGTGGCAGGTAATATTGATGATGTGCATCTGTCTGCTCCTGGTCCCCACCCTCCACAACCTTTCTTGAGCGAGAGATAATTTTGGTGCTACGGAAGTTTGCCACTACTCCTTCGATAGCTCAGTTGGTAGAGCGGAGGACTGTAGCATAAATTCAGGCATCCTTAGGTCGCTGGTTCAAATCCGGCTCGAAGGATTTTGTGGTTTAATTTCCATGGCTTTTGCTTTGAATCAACAATACCTTCCATTGACTATGAAAAATTCCCAGAGCTTCGATAAATACCGGAAAAGAAGCGTACTCTATCTGCTTTCAAAGGGAATGGATGACATAGTCGTCGCTAGGGGAGGTGTGAAGAACAGTCAAGGAAACCTGCTGATCAGAACTAATACCAAAGCGTTGCATTAATATATGTATGCCCTTGGCAGACTTCCAATTGCACTGCTCCAAAGGTAGCTGCTTGGCAGCCAATCACACTATGACTTGCCTTCAATTTGAATGTATACCGATGGGCAAGAGGGAATATCCAATGGAATCATCTCCCGAAAGGCTGAGCAAGCAGGAAAGTAGACCAATAGTTGTCACATTTTTGGGAATCCTGAGAAGTTTTGCATTCCAAACTGAGCAAATAAAAGCCCTGCCGGAGAATCGATCCCTGATTGCACTAAATATATGCTCCATGAAGACAGTTCACACGTGAGGTGTGAGCAATTCCAAGCCTGACACTTTACATTCTAGTCTCAAATCGAGACTTTGCAGTCCATGGGCTTCAGAGTCTCCTTGCATCCAGCAAAACGTTAGAGTGCAGTCGAGGGGATGTAGCTCAGTGGTAGAGCGCATGCTTCGCATGTATGAGGCCCCGGGTTCAATCCCCGGCATCTCCAGGAGTCTCTGTTCTCTATCTTGGCTTTTTCCAGAAGGCTAGCCTGCCATCTTGTGGAAAGTAGAGGTTTCTCGGGCAGTTGGGGGTCAGAACCCCGCTTAAATTGTTTGCTTTGAAAAATGTGTTTGGAGTAGGCATAGTTTCCACTTTTCAAGAAAATCTGAGAATTTTGCTTGCCAAAAGGAGGAAATAAATGCCCTCTCTGAGGATCGAACTCAGGACCTTCAGATTATGAGACTGACGCGCTGCCTACTGCGCTAAGAAGGCTGCACACACGCATCTCTAAATAGGACTATAGACCATGAAGATATTCCAGGTACGAGGCTTAAGGATTTTCCTGGCTGAGACTTTATGCTGCAGTGTCAAATGGGTTGACTTGGCAGCCAGTAAAACTTGGCAGACATGGGGATGTAGCTCAGTGGTAGAGCGCATGCTTTGCATGTATGAGGCCCCGGGTTCAATCCCCGGCATCTCCAGACTTTTGCCATGCTTGTCTCGGATTTTGGCAGAAAACAAGGCTGGCTATCAGTATTAAGGAAGAGATATGTCATGCAACTGGGATACCAACCCCACTTAAACTGTGAGACGTTTGCCTTGAAAAAACCCATGAAATGGGGCTATCTCATTTTTGATGCTTATACAACAGAAGAATCTTACTTGTTTAAGCCATCAAAGTGATGATTAATCTTGGCAATCTTAATACATTTAGGATAGAAATCTGTGGCAGCCCTCTTGGTCATTGGTAAGGGTTCTTCCTCGAAAGCAGAGACTCTTACTTTTCTGGTAACTTTGAGGGGGAGTGGCAGGTAATATTGATGATGTGCATCTGTCTGCTCCTGGTCCCCACCCTCCACAACCTTTCTTGAGCGAGAGATAATTTTGGTGCTACGGAAGTTTGCCACTACTCCTTCGATAGCTCAGTTGGTAGAGCGGAGGACTGTAGCATAAATTCAGGCATCCTTAGGTCGCTGGTTCAAATCCGGCTCGAAGGATTTTGTGGTTTAATTTCCATGGCTTTTGCTTTGAATCAACAATACCTTCCATTGACTATGAAAAATTCCCAGAGCTTCGATAAATACCGGAAAAGAAGCGTACTCTATCTGCTTTCAAAGGGAATGGATGACATAGTCGTCGCTAGGGGAGGTGTGAAGAACAGTCAAGGAAACCTGCTGATCAGAACTAATACCAAAGCGTTGCATTAATATATGTATGCCCTTGGCAGACTTCCAATTGCACTGCTCCAAAGGTAGCTGCTTGGCAGCCAATCACACTATGACTTGCCTTCAATTTGAATGTATACCGATGGGCAAGAGGGAATATCCAATGGAATCATCTCCCGAAAGGCTGAGCAAGCAGGAAAGTAGACCAATAGTTGTCACATTTTTGGGAATCCTGAGAAGTTTTGCATTCCAAACTGAGCAAATAAAAGCCCTGCCGGAGAATCGATCCCTGATTGCACTAAATATATGCTCCATGAAGACAGTTCACACGTGAGGTGTGAGCAATTCCAAGCCTGACACTTTACATTCTAGTCTCAAATCGAGACTTTGCAGTCCATGGGCTTCAGAGTCTCCTTGCATCCAGCAAAACGTTAGAGTGCAGTCGAGGGGATGTAGCTCAGTGGTAGAGCGCATGCTTCGCATGTATGAGGCCCCGGGTTCAATCCCCGGCATCTCCAGGAGTCTCTGTTCTCTATCTTGGCTTTTTCCAGAAGGCTAGCCTGCCATCTTGTGGAAAGTAGAGGTTTCTCGGGCAGTTGGGGGTCAGAACCCCGCTTAAATTGTTTGCTTTGAAAAATGTGTTTGGAGTAGGCATAGTTTCCACTTTTCAAGAAAATCTGAGAATTTTGCTTGCCAAAAGGAGGAAATAAATGCCCTCTCTGAGGATCGAACTCAGGACCTTCAGATTATGAGACTGACGCGCTGCCTACTGCGCTAAGAAGGCTGCACACAAGCATCTCTAAATAGGACTATAGACCATGAAGATATTCCAGGTACGAGGCTTAAGGATTTTCCTGGCTGAGACTTTATGCTGCAGTGTCAAATGGGTTGACTTGGCAGCCAGTAAAACTTGGCAGACATGGGGATGTAGCTCAGTGGTAGAGCGCATGCTTTGCATGTATGAGGCCCCGGGTTCAATCCCCGGCATCTCCAGACTTTTGCCATGCTTGTCTCGGATTTTGGCAGAAAACAAGGCTGGCTATCAGTATTAAGGAAGAGATATGTCATGCAACTGGGATACCAACCCCACTTAAACTGTGAGACGTTTGCCTTGAAAAAACCCATGAAATGGGGCTATCTCATTTTTGATGCTTATACAACAGAAGAATCTTACTTGTTTAAGCCATCAAAGTGATGATTAATCTTGGCAATCTTAATACATTTAGGATAGAAATCTGTGGCAGCCCTCTTGGTCATTGGTAAGGGTTCTTCCTCGAAAGCAGAGACTCTTACTTTTCTGGTAACTTTGAGGGGGAGTGGCAGGTAATATTGATGATGTGCATCTGTCTGCTCCTGGTCCCCACCCTCCACAACCTTTCTTGAGCGAGAGATAATTTTGGTGCTACGGAAGTTTGCCACTACTCCTTCGATAGCTCAGTTGGTAGAGCGGAGGACTGTAGCATAAATTCAGGCATCCTTAGGTCGCTGGTTCAAATCCGGCTCGAAGGATTTTGTGGTTTAATTTCCATGGCTTTTGCTTTGAATCAACAATACCTTCCATTGACTATGAAAAATTCCCAGAGCTTCGATAAATACCGGAAAAGAAGCGTACTCTATCTGCTTTCAAAGGGAATGGATGACATAGTCGTCGCTAGGGGAGGTGTGAAGAACAGTCAAGGAAACCTGCTGATCAGAACTAATACCAAAGCGTTGCATTAATATATATATGCCCTTGGCAGACTTCCAATTGCACTGCTCCAAAGGTAGCTGCTTGGCAGCCAATCACACTATGACTTGCCTTCAATTTGAATGTATACCGATGGGCAAGAGGGAATATCCAATGGAATCATCTCCCGAAAGGCTGAGCAAGCAGGAAAGTAGACCAATAGTTGTCACATTTTTGGGAATCCTGAGAAGTTTTGCATTCCAAACTGAGCAAATAAAAGCCCTGCCGGAGAATCGATCCCTGATTGCACTAAATATATGCTCCATGAAGACAGTTCACACGTGAGGTGTGAGCAATTCCAAGCCTGACACTTTACATTCTAGTCTCAAATCGAGACTTTGCAGTCCATGGGCTTCAGAGTCTCCTTGCATCCAGCAAAACGTTAGAGTGCAGTCGAGGGGATGTAGCTCAGTGGTAGAGCGCATGCTTCGCATGTATGAGGCCCCGGGTTCAATCCCCGGCATCTCCAGGAGTCTCTGTTCTCTATCTTGGCTTTTTCCAGAAGGCTAGCCTGCCATCTTGTGGAAAGTAGAGGTTTCTCGGGCAGTTGGGGGTCAGAACCCCGCTTAAATTGTTTGCTTTGAAAAATGTGTTTGGAGTAGGCATAGTTTCCACTTTTCAAGAAAATCTGAGAATTTTGCTTGCCAAAAGGAGGAAAGAAATGCCCTCTCTGAGGATCGAACTCAGGACCTTCAGATTATGAGACTGACGCGCTGCCTACTGCGCTAAGAAGGCTGCACACAAGCATCTCTAAATAGGACTATAGACCATGAAGATATTCCAGGTACGAGGCTTAAGGATTTTCCTGGCTGAGACTTTATGCTGCAGTGTCAAATGGGTTGACTTGGCAGCCAGTAAAACTTGGCAGACATGGGGATGTAGCTCAGTGGTAGAGCGCATGCTTTGCATGTATGAGGCCCCGGGTTCAATCCCCGGCATCTCCAGACTTTTGCCATGCTTGTCTCGGATTTTGGCAGAAAACAAGGCTGGCTATCAGTATTAAGGAAGAGATATGTCATGCAACTGGGATACCAACCCCACTTAAACTGTGAGACGTTTGCCTTGAAAAAACCCATGAAATGGGGCTATCTCATTTTTGATGCTTATACAACAGAAGAATCTTACTTGTTTAAGCCATCAAAGTGATGATTAATCTTGGCAATCTTAATACATTTAGGATAGAAATCTGTGGCAGCCCTCTTGGTCATTGGTAAGGGTTCTTCCTCGAAAGCAGAGACTCTTACTTTTCTGGTAACTTTGAGGGGGAGTGGCAGGTAATATTGATGATGTGCATCTGTCTGCTCCTGGTCCCCACCCTCCACAACCTTTCTTGAGCGAGAGATAATTTTGGTGCTACGGAAGTTTGCCACTACTCCTTCGATAGCTCAGTTGGTAGAGCGGAGGACTGTAGCATAAATTCAGGCATCCTTAGGTCGCTGGTTCAAATCCGGCTCGAAGGATTTTGTGGTTTAATTTCCATGGCTTTTGCTTTGAATCAACAATACCTTCCATTGACTATGAAAAATTCCCAGAGCTTCGATAAATACCGGAAAAGAAGCGTACTCTATCTGCTTTCAAAGGGAATGGATGACATAGTCGTCGCTAGGGGAGGTGTGAAGAACAGTCAAGGAAACCTGCTGATCAGAACTAATACCAAAGCGTTGCATTAATATATATATGCCCTTGGCAGACTTCCAATTGCACTGCTCCAAAGGTAGCTGCTTGGCAGCCAATCACACTATGACTTGCCTTCAATTTGAATGTATACCGATGGGCAAGAGGGAATATCCAATGGAATCATCTCCCGAAAGGCTGAGCAAGCAGGAAAGTAGACCAATAGTTGTCACATTTTTGGGAATCCTGAGAAGTTTTGCATTCCAAACTGAGCAAATAAAAGCCCTGCCGGAGAATCGATCCCTGATTGCACTAAATATATGCTCCATGAAGACAGTTCACACGTGAGGTGTGAGCAATTCCAAGCCTGACACTTTACATTCTAGTCTCAAATCGAGACTTTGCAGTCCATGGGCTTCAGAGTCTCCTTGCATCCAGCAAAACGTTAGAGTGCAGTCGAGGGGATGTAGCTCAGTGGTAGAGCGCATGCTTCGCATGTATGAGGCCCCGGGTTCAATCCCCGGCATCTCCAGGAGTCTCTGTTCTCTATCTTGGCTTTTTCCAGAAGGCTAGCCTGCCATCTTGTGGAAAGTAGAGGTTTCTCGGGCAGTTGGGGGTCAGAACCCCGCTTAAATTGTTTGCTTTGAAAAATGTGTTTGGAGTAGGCATAGTTTCCACTTTTCAAGAAAATCTGAGAATTTTGCTTGCCAAAAGGAGGAAAGAAATGCCCTCTCTGAGGATCGAACTCAGGACCTTCAGATTATGAGACTGACGCGCTGCCTACTGCGCTAAGAAGGCTGCACACAAGCATCTCTAAATAGGACTATAGACCATGAAGATATTCCAGGTACGAGGCTTAAGGATTTTCCTGGCTGAGACTTTATGCTGCAGTGTCAAATGGGTTGACTTGGCAGCCAGTAAAACTTGGCAGACATGGGGATGTAGCTCAGTGGTAGAGCGCATGCTTTGCATGTATGAGGCCCCGGGTTCAATCCCCGGCATCTCCAGACTTTTGCCATGCTTGTCTCGGATTTTGGCAGAAAACAAGGCTGGCTATCAGTATTAAGGAAGAGATATGTCATGCAACTGGGATACCAACCCCACTTAAACTGTGAGACGTTTGCCTTGAAAAAACCCATGAAATGGGGCTATCTCATTTTTGATGCTTATACAACAGAAGAATCTTACTTGTTTAAGCCATCAAAGTGATGATTAATCTTGGCAATCTTAATACATTTAGGATAGAAATCTGTGGCAGCCCTCTTGGTCATTGGTAAGGGTTCTTCCTCGAAAGCAGAGACTCTTACTTTTCTGGTAACTTTGAGGGGGAGTGGCAGGTAATATTGATGATGTGCATCTGTCTGCTCCTGGTCCCCACCCTCCACAACCTTTCTTGAGCGAGAGATAATTTTGGTGCTACGGAAGTTTGCCACTACTCCTTCGATAGCTCAGTTGGTAGAGCGGAGGACTGTAGCATAAATTCAGGCATCCTTAGGTCGCTGGTTCAAATCCGGCTCGAAGGATTTTGTGGTTTAATTTCCATGGCTTTTGCTTTGAATCAACAATACCTTCCATTGACTATGAAAAATTCCCAGAGCTTCGATAAATACCGGAAAAGAAGCGTACTCTATCTGCTTTCAAAGGGAATGGATGACATAGTCGTCGCTAGGGGAGGTGTGAAGAACAGTCAAGGAAACCTGCTGATCAGAACTAATACCAAAGCGTTGCATTAATATATATATGCCCTTGGCAGACTTCCAATTGCACTGCTCCAAAGGTAGCTGCTTGGCAGCCAATCACACTATGACTTGCCTTCAATTTGAATGTATACCGATGGGCAAGAGGGAATATCCAATGGAATCATCTCCCGAAAGGCTGAGCAAGCAGGAAAGTAGACCAATAGTTGTCACATTTTTGGGAATCCTGAGAAGTTTTGCATTCCAAACTGAGCAAATAAAAGCCCTGCCGGAGAATCGATCCCTGATTGCACTAAATATATGCTCCATGAAGACAGTTCACACGTGAGGTGTGAGCAATTCCAAGCCTGACACTTTACATTCTAGTCTCAAATCGAGACTTTGCAGTCCATGGGCTTCAGAGTCTCCTTGCATCCAGCAAAACGTTAGAGTGCAGTCGAGGGGATGTAGCTCAGTGGTAGAGCGCATGCTTCGCATGTATGAGGCCCCGGGTTCAATCCCCGGCATCTCCAGGAGTCTCTGTTCTCTATCTTGGCTTTTTCCAGAAGGCTAGCCTGCCATCTTGTGGAAAGTAGAGGTTTCTCGGGCAGTTGGGGGTCAGAACCCCGCTTAAATTGTTTGCTTTGAAAAATGTGTTTGGAGTAGGCATAGTTTCCACTTTTCAAGAAAATCTGAGAATTTTGCTTGCCAAAAGGAGGAAAGAAATGCCCTCTCTGAGGATCGAACTCAGGACCTTCAGATTATGAGACTGACGCGCTGCCTACTGCGCTAAGAAGGCTGCACACAAGCATCTCTAAATAGGACTATAGACCATGAAGATATTCCAGGTACGAGGCTTAAGGATTTTCCTGGCTGAGACTTTATGCTGCAGTGTCAAATGGGTTGACTTGGCAGCCAGTAAAACTTGGCAGACATGGGGATGTAGCTCAGTGGTAGAGCGCATGCTTTGCATGTATGAGGCCCCGGGTTCAATCCCCGGCATCTCCAGACTTTTGCCATGCTTGTCTCGGATTTTGGCAGAAAACAAGGCTGGCTATCAGTATTAAGGAAGAGATATGTCATGCAACTGGGATACCAACCCCACTTAAACTGTGAGACGTTTGCCTTGAAAAAACCCATGAAATGGGGCTATCTCATTTTTGATGCTTATACAACAGAAGAATCTTACTTGTTTAAGCCATCAAAGTGATGATTAATCTTGGCAATCTTAATACATTTAGGATAGAAATCTGTGGCAGCCCTCTTGGTCATTGGTAAGGGTTCTTCCTCGAAAGCAGAGACTCTTACTTTTCTGGTAACTTTGAGGGGGAGTGGCAGGTAATATTGATGATGTGCATCTGTCTGCTCCTGGTCCCCACCCTCCACAACCTTTCTTGAGCGAGAGATAATTTTGGTGCTACGGAAGTTTGCCACTACTCCTTCGATAGCTCAGTTGGTAGAGCGGAGGACTGTAGCATAAATTCAGGCATCCTTAGGTCGCTGGTTCAAATCCGGCTCGAAGGATTTTGTGGTTTAATTTCCATGGCTTTTGCTTTGAATCAACAATACCTTCCATTGACTATGAAAAATTCCCAGAGCTTCGATAAATACCGGAAAAGAAGCGTACTCTATCTGCTTTCAAAGGGAATGGATGACATAGTCGTCGCTAGGGGAGGTGTGAAGAACAGTCAAGGAAACCTGCTGATCAGAACTAATACCAAAGCGTTGCATTAATATATATATGCCCTTGGCAGACTTCCAATTGCACTGCTCCAAAGGTAGCTGCTTGGCAGCCAATCACACTATGACTTGCCTTCAATTTGAATGTATACCGATGGGCAAGAGGGAATATCCAATGGAATCATCTCCCGAAAGGCTGAGCAAGCAGGAAAGTAGACCAATAGTTGTCACATTTTTGGGAATCCTGAGAAGTTTTGCATTCCAAACTGAGCAAATAAAAGCCCTGCCGGAGAATCGATCCCTGATTGCACTAAATATATGCTCCATGAAGACAGTTCACACGTGAGGTGTGAGCAATTCCAAGCCTGACACTTTACATTCTAGTCTCAAATCGAGACTTTGCAGTCCATGGGCTTCAGAGTCTCCTTGCATCCAGCAAAACGTTAGAGTGCAGTCGAGGGGATGTAGCTCAGTGGTAGAGCGCATGCTTCGCATGTATGAGGCCCCGGGTTCAATCCCCGGCATCTCCAGGAGTCTCTGTTCTCTATCTTGGCTTTTTCCAGAAGGCTAGCCTGCCATCTTGTGGAAAGTAGAGGTTTCTCGGGCAGTTGGGGGTCAGAACCCCGCTTAAATTGTTTGCTTTGAAAAATGTGTTTGGAGTAGGCATAGTTTCCACTTTTCAAGAAAATCTGAGAATTTTGCTTGCCAAAAGGAGGAAATAAATGCCCTCTCTGAGGATCGAACTCAGGACCTTCAGATTATGAGACTGACGCGCTGCCTACTGCGCTAAGAAGGCTGCACACAAGCATCTCTAAATAGGACTATAGACCATGAAGATATTCCAGGTACGAGGCTTAAGGATTTTCCTGGCTGAGACTTTATGCTGCAGTGTCAAATGGGTTGACTTGGCAGCCAGTAAAACTTGGCAGACATGGGGATGTAGCTCAGTGGTAGAGCGCATGCTTTGCATGTATGAGGCCCCGGGTTCAATCCCCGGCATCTCCAGACTTTTGCCATGCTTGTCTCGGATTTTGGCAGAAAACAAGGCTGGCTATCAGTATTAAGGAAGAGATATGTCATGCAACTGGGATACCAACCCCACTTAAACTGTGAGACGTTTGCCTTGAAAAAACCCATGAAATGGGGCTATCTCATTTTTGATGCTTATACAACAGAAGAATCTTACTTGTTTAAGCCATCAAAGTGATGATTAATCTTGGCAATCTTAATACATTTAGGATAGAAATCTGTGGCAGCCCTCTTGGTCATTGGTAAGGGTTCTTCCTCGAAAGCAGAGACTCTTACTTTTCTGGTAACTTTGAGGGGGAGTGGCAGGTAATATTGATGATGTGCATCTGTCTGCTCCTGGTCCCCACCCTCCACAACCTTTCTTGAGCGAGAGATAATTTTGGTGCTACGGAAGTTTGCCACTACTCCTTCGATAGCTCAGTTGGTAGAGCGGAGGACTGTAGCATAAATTCAGGCATCCTTAGGTCGCTGGTTCAAATCCGGCTCGAAGGATTTTGTGGTTTAATTTCCATGGCTTTTGCTTTGAATCAACAATACCTTCCATTGACTATGAAAAATTCCCAGAGCTTCGATAAATACCGGAAAAGAAGCGTACTCTATCTGCTTTCAAAGGGAATGGATGACATAGTCGTCGCTAGGGGAGGTGTGAAGAACAGTCAAGGAAACCTGCTGATCAGAACTAATACCAAAGCGTTGCATTAATATATGTATGCCCTTGGCAGACTTCCAATTGCACTGCTCCAAAGGTAGCTGCTTGGCAGCCAATCACACTATGACTTGCCTTCAATTTGAATGTATACCGATGGGCAAGAGGGAATATCCAATGGAATCATCTCCCGAAAGGCTGAGCAAGCAGGAAAGTAGACCAATAGTTGTCACATTTTTGGGAATCCTGAGAAGTTTTGCATTCCAAACTGAGCAAATAAAAGCCCTGCCGGAGAATCGATCCCTGATTGCACTAAATATATGCTCCATGAAGACAGTTCACACGTGAGGTGTGAGCAATTCCAAGCCTGACACTTTACATTCTAGTCTCAAATCGAGACTTTGCAGTCCATGGGCTTCAGAGTCTCCTTGCATCCAGCAAAACGTTAGAGTGCAGTCGAGGGGATGTAGCTCAGTGGTAGAGCGCATGCTTCGCATGTATGAGGCCCCGGGTTCAATCCCCGGCATCTCCAGGAGTCTCTGTTCTCTATCTTGGCTTTTTCCAGAAGGCTAGCCTGCCATCTTGTGGAAAGTAGAGGTTTCTCGGGCAGTTGGGGGTCAGAACCCCGCTTAAATTGTTTGCTTTGAAAAATGTGTTTGGAGTAGGCATAGTTTCCACTTTTCAAGAAAATCTGAGAATTTTGCTTGCCAAAAGGAGGAAATAAATGCCCTCTCTGAGGATCGAACTCAGGACCTTCAGATTATGAGACTGACGCGCTGCCTACTGCGCTAAGAAGGCTGCACACAAGCATCTCTAAATAGGACTATAGACCATGAAGATATTCCAGGTACGAGGCTTAAGGATTTTCCTGGCTGAGACTTTATGCTGCAGTGTCAAATGGGTTGACTTGGCAGCCAGTAAAACTTGGCAGACATGGGGATGTAGCTCAGTGGTAGAGCGCATGCTTTGCATGTATGAGGCCCCGGGTTCAATCCCCGGCATCTCCAGACTTTTGCCATGCTTGTCTCGGATTTTGGCAGAAAACAAGGCTGGCTATCAGTATTAAGGAAGAGATATGTCATGCAACTGGGATACCAACCCCACTTAAACTGTGAGACGTTTGCCTTGAAAAAACCCATGAAATGGGGCTATCTCATTTTTGATGCTTATACAACAGAAGAATCTTACTTGTTTAAGCCATCAAAGTGATGATTAATCTTGGCAATCTTAATACATTTAGGATAGAAATCTGTGGCAGCCCTCTTGGTCATTGGTAAGGGTTCTTCCTCGAAAGCAGAGACTCTTACTTTTCTGGTAACTTTGAGGGGGAGTGGCAGGTAATATTGATGATGTGCATCTGTCTGCTCCTGGTCCCCACCCTCCACAACCTTTCTTGAGCGAGAGATAATTTTGGTGCTACGGAAGTTTGCCACTACTCCTTCGATAGCTCAGTTGGTAGAGCGGAGGACTGTAGCATAAATTCAGGCATCCTTAGGTCGCTGGTTCAAATCCGGCTCGAAGGATTTTGTGGTTTAATTTCCATGGCTTTTGCTTTGAATCAACAATACCTTCCATTGACTATGAAAAATTCCCAGAGCTTCGATAAATACCGGAAAAGAAGCGTACTCTATCTGCTTTCAAAGGGAATGGATGACATAGTCGTCGCTAGGGGAGGTGTGAAGAACAGTCAAGGAAACCTGCTGATCAGAACTAATACCAAAGCGTTGCATTAATATATGTATGCCCTTGGCAGACTTCCAATTGCACTGCTCCAAAGGTAGCTGCTTGGCAGCCAATCACACTATGACTTGCCTTCAATTTGAATGTATACCGATGGGCAAGAGGGAATATCCAATGGAATCATCTCCCGAAAGGCTGAGCAAGCAGGAAAGTAGACCAATAGTTGTCACATTTTTGGGAATCCTGAGAAGTTTTGCATTCCAAACTGAGCAAATAAAAGCCCTGCCGGAGAATCGATCCCTGATTGCACTAAATATATGCTCCATGAAGACAGTTCACACGTGAGGTGTGAGCAATTCCAAGCCTGACACTTTACATTCTAGTCTCAAATCGAGACTTTGCAGTCCATGGGCTTCAGAGTCTCCTTGCATCCAGCAAAACGTTAGAGTGCAGTCGAGGGGATGTAGCTCAGTGGTAGAGCGCATGCTTCGCATGTATGAGGCCCCGGGTTCAATCCCCGGCATCTCCAGGAGTCTCTGTTCTCTATCTTGGCTTTTTCCAGAAGGCTAGCCTGCCATCTTGTGGAAAGTAGAGGTTTCTCGGGCAGTTGGGGGTCAGAACCCCGCTTAAATTGTTTGCTTTGAAAAATGTGTTTGGAGTAGGCATAGTTTCCACTTTTCAAGAAAATCTGAGAATTTTGCTTGCCAAAAGGAGGAAATAAATGCCCTCTCTGAGGATCGAACTCAGGACCTTCAGATTATGAGACTGACGCGCTGCCTACTGCGCTAAGAAGGCTGCACACAAGCATCTCTAAATAGGACTATAGACCATGAAGATATTCCAGGTACGAGGCTTAAGGATTTTCCTGGCTGAGACTTTATGCTGCAGTGTCAAATGGGTTGACTTGGCAGCCAGTAAAACTTGGCAGACATGGGGATGTAGCTCAGTGGTAGAGCGCATGCTTTGCATGTATGAGGCCCCGGGTTCAATCCCCGGCATCTCCAGACTTTTGCCATGCTTGTCTCGGATTTTGGCAGAAAACAAGGCTGGCTATCAGTATTAAGGAAGAGATATGTCATGCAACTGGGATACCAACCCCACTTAAACTGTGAGACGTTTGCCTTGAAAAAACCCATGAAATGGGGCTATCTCATTTTTGATGCTTATACAACAGAAGAATCTTACTTGTTTAAGCCATCAAAGTGATGATTAATCTTGGCAATCTTAATACATTTAGGATAGAAATCTGTGGCAGCCCTCTTGGTCATTGGTAAGGGTTCTTCCTCGAAAGCAGAGACTCTTACTTTTCTGGTAACTTTGAGGGGGAGTGGCAGGTAATATTGATGATGTGCATCTGTCTGCTCCTGGTCCCCACCCTCCACAACCTTTCTTGAGCGAGAGATAATTTTGGTGCTACGGAAGTTTGCCACTACTCCTTCGATAGCTCAGTTGGTAGAGCGGAGGACTGTAGCATAAATTCAGGCATCCTTAGGTCGCTGGTTCAAATCCGGCTCGAAGGATTTTGTGGTTTAATTTCCATGGCTTTTGCTTTGAATCAACAATACCTTCCATTGACTATGAAAAATTCCCAGAGCTTCGATAAATACCGGAAAAGAAGCGTACTCTATCTGCTTTCAAAGGGAATGGATGACATAGTCGTCGCTAGGGGAGGTGTGAAGAACAGTCAAGGAAACCTGCTGATCAGAACTAATACCAAAGCGTTGCATTAATATATGTATGCCCTTGGCAGACTTCCAATTGCACTGCTCCAAAGGTAGCTGCTTGGCAGCCAATCACACTATGACTTGCCTTCAATTTGAATGTATACCGATGGGCAAGAGGGAATATCCAATGGAATCATCTCCCGAAAGGCTGAGCAAGCAGGAAAGTAGACCAATAGTTGTCACATTTTTGGGAATCCTGAGAAGTTTTGCATTCCAAACTGAGCAAATAAAAGCCCTGCCGGAGAATCGATCCCTGATTGCACTAAATATATGCTCCATGAAGACAGTTCACACGTGAGGTGTGAGCAATTCCAAGCCTGACACTTTACATTCTAGTCTCAAATCGAGACTTTGCAGTCCATGGGCTTCAGAGTCTCCTTGCATCCAGCAAAACGTTAGAGTGCAGTCGAGGGGATGTAGCTCAGTGGTAGAGCGCATGCTTCGCATGTATGAGGCCCCGGGTTCAATCCCCGGCATCTCCAGGAGTCTCTGTTCTCTATCTTGGCTTTTTCCAGAAGGCTAGCCTGCCATCTTGTGGAAAGTAGAGGTTTCTCGGGCAGTTGGGGGTCAGAACCCCGCTTAAATTGTTTGCTTTGAAAAATGTGTTTGGAGTAGGCATAGTTTCCACTTTTCAAGAAAATCTGAGAATTTTGCTTGCCAAAAGGAGGAAATAAATGCCCTCTCTGAGGATCGAACTCAGGACCTTCAGATTATGAGACTGACGCGCTGCCTACTGCGCTAAGAAGGCTGCACACAAGCATCTCTAAATAGGACTATAGACCATGAAGATATTCCAGGTACGAGGCTTAAGGATTTTCCTGGCTGAGACTTTATGCTGCAGTGTCAAATGGGTTGACTTGGCAGCCAGTAAAACTTGGCAGACATGGGGATGTAGCTCAGTGGTAGAGCGCATGCTTTGCATGTATGAGGCCCCGGGTTCAATCCCCGGCATCTCCAGACTTTTGCCATGCTTGTCTCGGATTTTGGCAGAAAACAAGGCTGGCTATCAGTATTAAGGAAGAGATATGTCATGCAACTGGGATACCAACCCCACTTAAACTGTGAGACGTTTGCCTTGAAAAAACCCATGAAATGGGGCTATCTCATTTTTGATGCTTATACAACAGAAGAATCTTACTTGTTTAAGCCATCAAAGTGATGATTAATCTTGGCAATCTTAATACATTTAGGATAGAAATCTGTGGCAGCCCTCTTGGTCATTGGTAAGGGTTCTTCCTCGAAAGCAGAGACTCTTACTTTTCTGGTAACTTTGAGGGGGAGTGGCAGGTAATATTGATGATGTGCATCTGTCTGCTCCTGGTCCCCACCCTCCACAACCTTTCTTGAGCGAGAGATAATTTTGGTGCTACGGAAGTTTGCCACTACTCCTTCGATAGCTCAGTTGGTAGAGCGGAGGACTGTAGCATAAATTCAGGCATCCTTAGGTCGCTGGTTCAAATCCGGCTCGAAGGATTTTGTGGTTTAATTTCCATGGCTTTTGCTTTGAATCAACAATACCTTCCATTGACTATGAAAAATTCCCAGAGCTTCGATAAATACCGGAAAAGAAGCGTACTCTATCTGCTTTCAAAGGGAATGGATGACATAGTCGTCGCTAGGGGAGGTGTGAAGAACAGTCAAGGAAACCTGCTGATCAGAACTAATACCAAAGCGTTGCATTAATATATGTATGCCCTTGGCAGACTTCCAATTGCACTGCTCCAAAGGTAGCTGCTTGGCAGCCAATCACACTATGACTTGCCTTCAATTTGAATGTATACCGATGGGCAAGAGGGAATATCCAATGGAATCATCTCCCGAAAGGCTGAGCAAGCAGGAAAGTAGACCAATAGTTGTCACATTTTTGGGAATCCTGAGAAGTTTTGCATTCCAAACTGAGCAAATAAAAGCCCTGCCGGAGAATCGATCCCTGATTGCACTAAATATATGCTCCATGAAGACAGTTCACACGTGAGGTGTGAGCAATTCCAAGCCTGACACTTTACATTCTAGTCTCAAATCGAGACTTTGCAGTCCATGGGCTTCAGAGTCTCCTTGCATCCAGCAAAACGTTAGAGTGCAGTCGAGGGGATGTAGCTCAGTGGTAGAGCGCATGCTTCGCATGTATGAGGCCCCGGGTTCAATCCCCGGCATCTCCAGGAGTCTCTGTTCTCTATCTTGGCTTTTTCCAGAAGGCTAGCCTGCCATCTTGTGGAAAGTAGAGGTTTCTCGGGCAGTTGGGGGTCAGAACCCCGCTTAAATTGTTTGCTTTGAAAAATGTGTTTGGAGTAGGCATAGTTTCCACTTTTCAAGAAAATCTGAGAATTTTGCTTGCCAAAAGGAGGAAATAAATGCCCTCTCTGAGGATCGAACTCAGGACCTTCAGATTATGAGACTGACGCGCTGCCTACTGCGCTAAGAAGGCTGCACACAAGCATCTCTAAATAGGACTATAGACCATGAAGATATTCCAGGTACGAGGCTTAAGGATTTTCCTGGCTGAGACTTTATGCTGCAGTGTCAAATGGGTTGACTTGGCAGCCAGTAAAACTTGGCAGACATGGGGATGTAGCTCAGTGGTAGAGCGCATGCTTTGCATGTATGAGGCCCCGGGTTCAATCCCCGGCATCTCCAGACTTTTGCCATGCTTGTCTCGGATTTTGGCAGAAAACAAGGCTGGCTATCAGTATTAAGGAAGAGATATGTCATGCAACTGGGATACCAACCCCACTTAAACTGTGAGACGTTTGCCTTGAAAAAACCCATGAAATGGGGCTATCTCATTTTTGATGCTTATACAACAGAAGAATCTTACTTGTTTAAGCCATCAAAGTGATGATTAATCTTGGCAATCTTAATACATTTAGGATAGAAATCTGTGGCAGCCCTCTTGGTCATTGGTAAGGGTTCTTCCTCGAAAGCAGAGACTCTTACTTTTCTGGTAACTTTGAGGGGGAGTGGCAGGTAATATTGATGATGTGCATCTGTCTGCTCCTGGTCCCCACCCTCCACAACCTTTCTTGAGCGAGAGATAATTTTGGTGCTACGGAAGTTTGCCACTACTCCTTCGATAGCTCAGTTGGTAGAGCGGAGGACTGTAGCATAAATTCAGGCATCCTTAGGTCGCTGGTTCAAATCCGGCTCGAAGGATTTTGTGGTTTAATTTCCATGGCTTTTGCTTTGAATCAACAATACCTTCCATTGACTATGAAAAATTCCCAGAGCTTCGATAAATACCGGAAAAGAAGCGTACTCTATCTGCTTTCAAAGGGAATGGATGACATAGTCGTCGCTAGGGGAGGTGTGAAGAACAGTCAAGGAAACCTGCTGATCAGAACTAATACCAAAGCGTTGCATTAATATATATATGCCCTTGGCAGACTTCCAATTGCACTGCTCCAAAGGTAGCTGCTTGGCAGCCAATCACACTATGACTTGCCTTCAATTTGAATGTATACCGATGGGCAAGAGGGAATATCCAATGGAATCATCTCCCGAAAGGCTGAGCAAGCAGGAAAGTAGACCAATAGTTGTCACATTTTTGGGAATCCTGAGAAGTTTTGCATTCCAAACTGAGCAAATAAAAGCCCTGCCGGAGAATCGATCCCTGATTGCACTAAATATATGCTCCATGAAGACAGTTCACACGTGAGGTGTGAGCAATTCCAAGCCTGACACTTTACATTCTAGTCTCAAATCGAGACTTTGCAGTCCATGGGCTTCAGAGTCTCCTTGCATCCAGCAAAACGTTAGAGTGCAGTCGAGGGGATGTAGCTCAGTGGTAGAGCGCATGCTTCGCATGTATGAGGCCCCGGGTTCAATCCCCGGCATCTCCAGGAGTCTCTGTTCTCTATCTTGGCTTTTTCCAGAAGGCTAGCCTGCCATCTTGTGGAAAGTAGAGGTTTCTCGGGCAGTTGGGGGTCAGAACCCCGCTTAAATTGTTTGCTTTGAAAAATGTGTTTGGAGTAGGCATAGTTTCCACTTTTCAAGAAAATCTGAGAATTTTGCTTGCCAAAAGGAGGAAAGAAATGCCCTCTCTGAGGATCGAACTCAGGACCTTCAGATTATGAGACTGACGCGCTGCCTACTGCGCTAAGAAGGCTGCACACAAGCATCTCTAAATAGGACTATAGACCATGAAGATATTCCAGGTACGAGGCTTAAGGATTTTCCTGGCTGAGACTTTATGCTGCAGTGTCAAATGGGTTGACTTGGCAGCCAGTAAAACTTGGCAGACATGGGGATGTAGCTCAGTGGTAGAGCGCATGCTTTGCATGTATGAGGCCCCGGGTTCAATCCCCGGCATCTCCAGACTTTTGCCATGCTTGTCTCGGATTTTGGCAGAAAACAAGGCTGGCTATCAGTATTAAGGAAGAGATATGTCATGCAACTGGGATACCAACCCCACTTAAACTGTGAGACGTTTGCCTTGAAAAAACCCATGAAATGGGGCTATCTCATTTTTGATGCTTATACAACAGAAGAATCTTACTTGTTTAAGCCATCAAAGTGATGATTAATCTTGGCAATCTTAATACATTTAGGATAGAAATCTGTGGCAGCCCTCTTGGTCATTGGTAAGGGTTCTTCCTCGAAAGCAGAGACTCTTACTTTTCTGGTAACTTTGAGGGGGAGTGGCAGGTAATATTGATGATGTGCATCTGTCTGCTCCTGGTCCCCACCCTCCACAACCTTTCTTGAGCGAGAGATAATTTTGGTGCTACGGAAGTTTGCCACTACTCCTTCGATAGCTCAGTTGGTAGAGCGGAGGACTGTAGCATAAATTCAGGCATCCTTAGGTCGCTGGTTCAAATCCGGCTCGAAGGATTTTGTGGTTTAATTTCCATGGCTTTTGCTTTGAATCAACAATACCTTCCATTGACTATGAAAAATTCCCAGAGCTTCGATAAATACCGGAAAAGAAGCGTACTCTATCTGCTTTCAAAGGGAATGGATGACATAGTCGTCGCTAGGGGAGGTGTGAAGAACAGTCAAGGAAACCTGCTGATCAGAACTAATACCAAAGCGTTGCATTAATATATGTATGCCCTTGGCAGACTTCCAATTGCACTGCTCCAAAGGTAGCTGCTTGGCAGCCAATCACACTATGACTTGCCTTCAATTTGAATGTATACCGATGGGCAAGAGGGAATATCCAATGGAATCATCTCCCGAAAGGCTGAGCAAGCAGGAAAGTAGACCAATAGTTGTCACATTTTTGGGAATCCTGAGAAGTTTTGCATTCCAAACTGAGCAAATAAAAGCCCTGCCGGAGAATCGATCCCTGATTGCACTAAATATATGCTCCATGAAGACAGTTCACACGTGAGGTGTGAGCAATTCCAAGCCTGACACTTTACATTCTAGTCTCAAATCGAGACTTTGCAGTCCATGGGCTTCAGAGTCTCCTTGCATCCAGCAAAACGTTAGAGTGCAGTCGAGGGGATGTAGCTCAGTGGTAGAGCGCATGCTTCGCATGTATGAGGCCCCGGGTTCAATCCCCGGCATCTCCAGGAGTCTCTGTTCTCTATCTTGGCTTTTTCCAGAAGGCTAGCCTGCCATCTTGTGGAAAGTAGAGGTTTCTCGGGCAGTTGGGGGTCAGAACCCCGCTTAAATTGTTTGCTTTGAAAAATGTGTTTGGAGTAGGCATAGTTTCCACTTTTCAAGAAAATCTGAGAATTTTGCTTGCCAAAAGGAGGAAATAAATGCCCTCTCTGAGGATCGAACTCAGGACCTTCAGATTATGAGACTGACGCGCTGCCTACTGCGCTAAGAAGGCTGCACACACGCATCTCTAAATAGGACTATAGACCATGAAGATATTCCAGGTACGAGGCTTAAGGATTTTCCTGGCTGAGACTTTATGCTGCAGTGTCAAATGGGTTGACTTGGCAGCCAGTAAAACTTGGCAGACATGGGGATGTAGCTCAGTGGTAGAGCGCATGCTTTGCATGTATGAGGCCCCGGGTTCAATCCCCGGCATCTCCAGACTTTTGCCATGCTTGTCTCGGATTTTGGCAGAAAACAAGGCTGGCTATCAGTATTAAGGAAGAGATATGTCATGCAACTGGGATACCAACCCCACTTAAACTGTGAGACGTTTGCCTTGAAAAAACCCATGAAATGGGGCTATCTCATTTTTGATGCTTATACAACAGAAGAATCTTACTTGTTTAAGCCATCAAAGTGATGATTAATCTTGGCAATCTTAATACATTTAGGATAGAAATCTGTGGCAGCCCTCTTGGTCATTGGTAAGGGTTCTTCCTCGAAAGCAGAGACTCTTACTTTTCTGGTAACTTTGAGGGGGAGTGGCAGGTAATATTGATGATGTGCATCTGTCTGCTCCTGGTCCCCACCCTCCACAACCTTTCTTGAGCGAGAGATAATTTTGGTGCTACGGAAGTTTGCCACTACTCCTTCGATAGCTCAGTTGGTAGAGCGGAGGACTGTAGCATAAATTCAGGCATCCTTAGGTCGCTGGTTCAAATCCGGCTCGAAGGATTTTGTGGTTTAATTTCCATGGCTTTTGCTTTGAATCAACAATACCTTCCATTGACTATGAAAAATTCCCAGAGCTTCGATAAATACCGGAAAAGAAGCGTACTCTATCTGCTTTCAAAGGGAATGGATGACATAGTCGTCGCTAGGGGAGGTGTGAAGAACAGTCAAGGAAACCTGCTGATCAGAACTAATACCAAAGCGTTGCATTAATATATGTATGCCCTTGGCAGACTTCCAATTGCACTGCTCCAAAGGTAGCTGCTTGGCAGCCAATCACACTATGACTTGCCTTCAATTTGAATGTATACCGATGGGCAAGAGGGAATATCCAATGGAATCATCTCCCGAAAGGCTGAGCAAGCAGGAAAGTAGACCAATAGTTGTCACATTTTTGGGAATCCTGAGAAGTTTTGCATTCCAAACTGAGCAAATAAAAGCCCTGCCGGAGAATCGATCCCTGATTGCACTAAATATATGCTCCATGAAGACAGTTCACACGTGAGGTGTGAGCAATTCCAAGCCTGACACTTTACATTCTAGTCTCAAATCGAGACTTTGCAGTCCATGGGCTTCAGAG
The DNA here is from genome assembly GCF_964263255.1 of Lissotriton vulgaris. NCBI lineage: Eukaryota > Metazoa > Chordata > Amphibia > Caudata > Salamandridae > Lissotriton > Lissotriton vulgaris. The sequence goes on along the minus strand of NW_028252829.1, from coordinate 292,222 downwards.
TCTCCTTGCATCCAGCAAAACGTTAGAGTGCAGTCGAGGGGATGTAGCTCAGTGGTAGAGCGCATGCTTCGCATGTATGAGGCCCCGGGTTCAATCCCCGGCATCTCCAGGAGTCTCTGTTCTCTATCTTGGCTTTTTCCAGAAGGCTAGCCTGCCATCTTGTGGAAAGTAGAGGTTTCTCGGGCAGTTGGGGGTCAGAACCCCGCTTAAATTGTTTGCTTTGAAAAATGTGTTTGGAGTAGGCATAGTTTCCACTTTTCAAGAAAATCTGAGAATTTTGCTTGCCAAAAGGAGGAAATAAATGCCCTCTCTGAGGATCGAACTCAGGACCTTCAGATTATGAGACTGACGCGCTGCCTACTGCGCTAAGAAGGCTGCACACACGCATCTCTAAATAGGACTATAGACCATGAAGATATTCCAGGTACGAGGCTTAAGGATTTTCCTGGCTGAGACTTTATGCTGCAGTGTCAAATGGGTTGACTTGGCAGCCAGTAAAACTTGGCAGACATGGGGATGTAGCTCAGTGGTAGAGCGCATGCTTTGCATGTATGAGGCCCCGGGTTCAATCCCCGGCATCTCCAGACTTTTGCCATGCTTGTCTCGGATTTTGGCAGAAAACAAGGCTGGCTATCAGTATTAAGGAAGAGATATGTCATGCAACTGGGATACCAACCCCACTTAAACTGTGAGACGTTTGCCTTGAAAAAACCCATGAAATGGGGCTATCTCATTTTTGATGCTTATACAACAGAAGAATCTTACTTGTTTAAGCCATCAAAGTGATGATTAATCTTGGCAATCTTAATACATTTAGGATAGAAATCTGTGGCAGCCCTCTTGGTCATTGGTAAGGGTTCTTCCTCGAAAGCAGAGACTCTTACTTTTCTGGTAACTTTGAGGGGGAGTGGCAGGTAATATTGATGATGTGCATCTGTCTGCTCCTGGTCCCCACCCTCCACAACCTTTCTTGAGCGAGAGATAATTTTGGTGCTACGGAAGTTTGCCACTACTCCTTCGATAGCTCAGTTGGTAGAGCGGAGGACTGTAGCATAAATTCAGGCATCCTTAGGTCGCTGGTTCAAATCCGGCTCGAAGGATTTTGTGGTTTAATTTCCATGGCTTTTGCTTTGAATCAACAATACCTTCCATTGACTATGAAAAATTCCCAGAGCTTCGATAAATACCGGAAAAGAAGCGTACTCTATCTGCTTTCAAAGGGAATGGATGACATAGTCGTCGCTAGGGGAGGTGTGAAGAACAGTCAAGGAAACCTGCTGATCAGAACTAATACCAAAGCGTTGCATTAATATATGTATGCCCTTGGCAGACTTCCAATTGCACTGCTCCAAAGGTAGCTGCTTGGCAGCCAATCACACTATGACTTGCCTTCAATTTGAATGTATACCGATGGGCAAGAGGGAATATCCAATGGAATCATCTCCCGAAAGGCTGAGCAAGCAGGAAAGTAGACCAATAGTTGTCACATTTTTGGGAATCCTGAGAAGTTTTGCATTCCAAACTGAGCAAATAAAAGCCCTGCCGGAGAATCGATCCCTGATTGCACTAAATATATGCTCCATGAAGACAGTTCACACGTGAGGTGTGAGCAATTCCAAGCCTGACACTTTACATTCTAGTCTCAAATCGAGACTTTGCAGTCCATGGGCTTCAGAGTCTCCTTGCATCCAGCAAAACGTTAGAGTGCAGTCGAGGGGATGTAGCTCAGTGGTAGAGCGCATGCTTCGCATGTATGAGGCCCCGGGTTCAATCCCCGGCATCTCCAGGAGTCTCTGTTCTCTATCTTGGCTTTTTCCAGAAGGCTAGCCTGCCATCTTGTGGAAAGTAGAGGTTTCTCGGGCAGTTGGGGGTCAGAACCCCGCTTAAATTGTTTGCTTTGAAAAATGTGTTTGGAGTAGGCATAGTTTCCACTTTTCAAGAAAATCTGAGAATTTTGCTTGCCAAAAGGAGGAAAGAAATGCCCTCTCTGAGGATCGAACTCAGGACCTTCAGATTATGAGACTGACGCGCTGCCTACTGCGCTAAGAAGGCTGCACACAAGCATCTCTAAATAGGACTATAGACCATGAAGATATTCCAGGTACGAGGCTTAAGGATTTTCCTGGCTGAGACTTTATGCTGCAGTGTCAAATGGGTTGACTTGGCAGCCAGTAAAACTTGGCAGACATGGGGATGTAGCTCAGTGGTAGAGCGCATGCTTTGCATGTATGAGGCCCCGGGTTCAATCCCCGGCATCTCCAGACTTTTGCCATGCTTGTCTCGGATTTTGGCAGAAAACAAGGCTGGCTATCAGTATTAAGGAAGAGATATGTCATGCAACTGGGATACCAACCCCACTTAAACTGTGAGACGTTTGCCTTGAAAAAACCCATGAAATGGGGCTATCTCATTTTTGATGCTTATACAACAGAAGAATCTTACTTGTTTAAGCCATCAAAGTGATGATTAATCTTGGCAATCTTAATACATTTAGGATAGAAATCTGTGGCAGCCCTCTTGGTCATTGGTAAGGGTTCTTCCTCGAAAGCAGAGACTCTTACTTTTCTGGTAACTTTGAGGGGGAGTGGCAGGTAATATTGATGATGTGCATCTGTCTGCTCCTGGTCCCCACCCTCCACAACCTTTCTTGAGCGAGAGATAATTTTGGTGCTACGGAAGTTTGCCACTACTCCTTCGATAGCTCAGTTGGTAGAGCGGAGGACTGTAGCATAAATTCAGGCATCCTTAGGTCGCTGGTTCAAATCCGGCTCGAAGGATTTTGTGGTTTAATTTCCATGGCTTTTGCTTTGAATCAACAATACCTTCCATTGACTATGAAAAATTCCCAGAGCTTCGATAAATACCGGAAAAGAAGCGTACTCTATCTGCTTTCAAAGGGAATGGATGACATAGTCGTCGCTAGGGGAGGTGTGAAGAACAGTCAAGGAAACCTGCTGATCAGAACTAATACCAAAGCGTTGCATTAATATATGTATGCCCTTGGCAGACTTCCAATTGCACTGCTCCAAAGGTAGCTGCTTGGCAGCCAATCACACTATGACTTGCCTTCAATTTGAATGTATACCGATGGGCAAGAGGGAATATCCAATGGAATCATCTCCCGAAAGGCTGAGCAAGCAGGAAAGTAGACCAATAGTTGTCACATTTTTGGGAATCCTGAGAAGTTTTGCATTCCAAACTGAGCAAATAAAAGCCCTGCCGGAGAATCGATCCCTGATTGCACTAAATATATGCTCCATGAAGACAGTTCACACGTGAGGTGTGAGCAATTCCAAGCCTGACACTTTACATTCTAGTCTCAAATCGAGACTTTGCAGTCCATGGGCTTCAGAGTCTCCTTGCATCCAGCAAAACGTTAGAGTGCAGTCGAGGGGATGTAGCTCAGTGGTAGAGCGCATGCTTCGCATGTATGAGGCCCCGGGTTCAATCCCCGGCATCTCCAGGAGTCTCTGTTCTCTATCTTGGCTTTTTCCAGAAGGCTAGCCTGCCATCTTGTGGAAAGTAGAGGTTTCTCGGGCAGTTGGGGGTCAGAACCCCGCTTAAATTGTTTGCTTTGAAAAATGTGTTTGGAGTAGGCATAGTTTCCACTTTTCAAGAAAATCTGAGAATTTTGCTTGCCAAAAGGAGGAAAGAAATGCCCTCTCTGAGGATCGAACTCAGGACCTTCAGATTATGAGACTGACGCGCTGCCTACTGCGCTAAGAAGGCTGCACACAAGCATCTCTAAATAGGACTATAGACCATGAAGATATTCCAGGTACGAGGCTTAAGGATTTTCCTGGCTGAGACTTTATGCTGCAGTGTCAAATGGGTTGACTTGGCAGCCAGTAAAACTTGGCAGACATGGGGATGTAGCTCAGTGGTAGAGCGCATGCTTTGCATGTATGAGGCCCCGGGTTCAATCCCCGGCATCTCCAGACTTTTGCCATGCTTGTCTCGGATTTTGGCAGAAAACAAGGCTGGCTATCAGTATTAAGGAAGAGATATGTCATGCAACTGGGATACCAACCCCACTTAAACTGTGAGACGTTTGCCTTGAAAAAACCCATGAAATGGGGCTATCTCATTTTTGATGCTTATACAACAGAAGAATCTTACTTGTTTAAGCCATCAAAGTGATGATTAATCTTGGCAATCTTAATACATTTAGGATAGAAATCTGTGGCAGCCCTCTTGGTCATTGGTAAGGGTTCTTCCTCGAAAGCAGAGACTCTTACTTTTCTGGTAACTTTGAGGGGGAGTGGCAGGTAATATTGATGATGTGCATCTGTCTGCTCCTGGTCCCCACCCTCCACAACCTTTCTTGAGCGAGAGATAATTTTGGTGCTACGGAAGTTTGCCACTACTCCTTCGATAGCTCAGTTGGTAGAGCGGAGGACTGTAGCATAAATTCAGGCATCCTTAGGTCGCTGGTTCAAATCCGGCTCGAAGGATTTTGTGGTTTAATTTCCATGGCTTTTGCTTTGAATCAACAATACCTTCCATTGACTATGAAAAATTCCCAGAGCTTCGATAAATACCGGAAAAGAAGCGTACTCTATCTGCTTTCAAAGGGAATGGATGACATAGTCGTCGCTAGGGGAGGTGTGAAGAACAGTCAAGGAAACCTGCTGATCAGAACTAATACCAAAGCGTTGCATTAATATATGTATGCCCTTGGCAGACTTCCAATTGCACTGCTCCAAAGGTAGCTGCTTGGCAGCCAATCACACTATGACTTGCCTTCAATTTGAATGTATACCGATGGGCAAGAGGGAATATCCAATGGAATCATCTCCCGAAAGGCTGAGCAAGCAGGAAAGTAGACCAATAGTTGTCACATTTTTGGGAATCCTGAGAAGTTTTGCATTCCAAACTGAGCAAATAAAAGCCCTGCCGGAGAATCGATCCCTGATTGCACTAAATATATGCTCCATGAAGACAGTTCACACGTGAGGTGTGAGCAATTCCAAGCCTGACACTTTACATTCTAGTCTCAAATCGAGACTTTGCAGTCCATGGGCTTCAGAGTCTCCTTGCATCCAGCAAAACGTTAGAGTGCAGTCGAGGGGATGTAGCTCAGTGGTAGAGCGCATGCTTCGCATGTATGAGGCCCCGGGTTCAATCCCCGGCATCTCCAGGAGTCTCTGTTCTCTATCTTGGCTTTTTCCAGAAGGCTAGCCTGCCATCTTGTGGAAAGTAGAGGTTTCTCGGGCAGTTGGGGGTCAGAACCCCGCTTAAATTGTTTGCTTTGAAAAATGTGTTTGGAGTAGGCATAGTTTCCACTTTTCAAGAAAATCTGAGAATTTTGCTTGCCAAAAGGAGGAAATAAATGCCCTCTCTGAGGATCGAACTCAGGACCTTCAGATTATGAGACTGACGCGCTGCCTACTGCGCTAAGAAGGCTGCACACACGCATCTCTAAATAGGACTATAGACCATGAAGATATTCCAGGTACGAGGCTTAAGGATTTTCCTGGCTGAGACTTTATGCTGCAGTGTCAAATGGGTTGACTTGGCAGCCAGTAAAACTTGGCAGACATGGGGATGTAGCTCAGTGGTAGAGCGCATGCTTTGCATGTATGAGGCCCCGGGTTCAATCCCCGGCATCTCCAGACTTTTGCCATGCTTGTCTCGGATTTTGGCAGAAAACAAGGCTGGCTATCAGTATTAAGGAAGAGATATGTCATGCAACTGGGATACCAACCCCACTTAAACTGTGAGACGTTTGCCTTGAAAAAACCCATGAAATGGGGCTATCTCATTTTTGATGCTTATACAACAGAAGAATCTTACTTGTTTAAGCCATCAAAGTGATGATTAATCTTGGCAATCTTAATACATTTAGGATAGAAATCTGTGGCAGCCCTCTTGGTCATTGGTAAGGGTTCTTCCTCGAAAGCAGAGACTCTTACTTTTCTGGTAACTTTGAGGGGGAGTGGCAGGTAATATTGATGATGTGCATCTGTCTGCTCCTGGTCCCCACCCTCCACAACCTTTCTTGAGCGAGAGATAATTTTGGTGCTACGGAAGTTTGCCACTACTCCTTCGATAGCTCAGTTGGTAGAGCGGAGGACTGTAGCATAAATTCAGGCATCCTTAGGTCGCTGGTTCAAATCCGGCTCGAAGGATTTTGTGGTTTAATTTCCATGGCTTTTGCTTTGAATCAACAATACCTTCCATTGACTATGAAAAATTCCCAGAGCTTCGATAAATACCGGAAAAGAAGCGTACTCTATCTGCTTTCAAAGGGAATGGATGACATAGTCGTCGCTAGGGGAGGTGTGAAGAACAGTCAAGGAAACCTGCTGATCAGAACTAATACCAAAGCGTTGCATTAATATATGTATGCCCTTGGCAGACTTCCAATTGCACTGCTCCAAAGGTAGCTGCTTGGCAGCCAATCACACTATGACTTGCCTTCAATTTGAATGTATACCGATGGGCAAGAGGGAATATCCAATGGAATCATCTCCCGAAAGGCTGAGCAAGCAGGAAAGTAGACCAATAGTTGTCACATTTTTGGGAATCCTGAGAAGTTTTGCATTCCAAACTGAGCAAATAAAAGCCCTGCCGGAGAATCGATCCCTGATTGCACTAAATATATGCTCCATGAAGACAGTTCACACGTGAGGTGTGAGCAATTCCAAGCCTGACACTTTACATTCTAGTCTCAAATCGAGACTTTGCAGTCCATGGGCTTCAGAGTCTCCTTGCATCCAGCAAAACGTTAGAGTGCAGTCGAGGGGATGTAGCTCAGTGGTAGAGCGCATGCTTCGCATGTATGAGGCCCCGGGTTCAATCCCCGGCATCTCCAGGAGTCTCTGTTCTCTATCTTGGCTTTTTCCAGAAGGCTAGCCTGCCATCTTGTGGAAAGTAGAGGTTTCTCGGGCAGTTGGGGGTCAGAACCCCGCTTAAATTGTTTGCTTTGAAAAATGTGTTTGGAGTAGGCATAGTTTCCACTTTTCAAGAAAATCTGAGAATTTTGCTTGCCAAAAGGAGGAAAGAAATGCCCTCTCTGAGGATCGAACTCAGGACCTTCAGATTATGAGACTGACGCGCTGCCTACTGCGCTAAGAAGGCTGCACACAAGCATCTCTAAATAGGACTATAGACCATGAAGATATTCCAGGTACGAGGCTTAAGGATTTTCCTGGCTGAGACTTTATGCTGCAGTGTCAAATGGGTTGACTTGGCAGCCAGTAAAACTTGGCAGACATGGGGATGTAGCTCAGTGGTAGAGCGCATGCTTTGCATGTATGAGGCCCCGGGTTCAATCCCCGGCATCTCCAGACTTTTGCCATGCTTGTCTCGGATTTTGGCAGAAAACAAGGCTGGCTATCAGTATTAAGGAAGAGATATGTCATGCAACTGGGATACCAACCCCACTTAAACTGTGAGACGTTTGCCTTGAAAAAACCCATGAAATGGGGCTATCTCATTTTTGATGCTTATACAACAGAAGAATCTTACTTGTTTAAGCCATCAAAGTGATGATTAATCTTGGCAATCTTAATACATTTAGGATAGAAATCTGTGGCAGCCCTCTTGGTCATTGGTAAGGGTTCTTCCTCGAAAGCAGAGACTCTTACTTTTCTGGTAACTTTGAGGGGGAGTGGCAGGTAATATTGATGATGTGCATCTGTCTGCTCCTGGTCCCCACCCTCCACAACCTTTCTTGAGCGAGAGATAATTTTGGTGCTACGGAAGTTTGCCACTACTCCTTCGATAGCTCAGTTGGTAGAGCGGAGGACTGTAGCATAAATTCAGGCATCCTTAGGTCGCTGGTTCAAATCCGGCTCGAAGGATTTTGTGGTTTAATTTCCATGGCTTTTGCTTTGAATCAACAATACCTTCCATTGACTATGAAAAATTCCCAGAGCTTCGATAAATACCGGAAAAGAAGCGTACTCTATCTGCTTTCAAAGGGAATGGATGACATAGTCGTCGCTAGGGGAGGTGTGAAGAACAGTCAAGGAAACCTGCTGATCAGAACTAATACCAAAGCGTTGCATTAATATATGTATGCCCTTGGCAGACTTCCAATTGCACTGCTCCAAAGGTAGCTGCTTGGCAGCCAATCACACTATGACTTGCCTTCAATTTGAATGTATACCGATGGGCAAGAGGGAATATCCAATGGAATCATCTCCCGAAAGGCTGAGCAAGCAGGAAAGTAGACCAATAGTTGTCACATTTTTGGGAATCCTGAGAAGTTTTGCATTCCAAACTGAGCAAATAAAAGCCCTGCCGGAGAATCGATCCCTGATTGCACTAAATATATGCTCCATGAAGACAGTTCACACGTGAGGTGTGAGCAATTCCAAGCCTGACACTTTACATTCTAGTCTCAAATCGAGACTTTGCAGTCCATGGGCTTCAGAGTCTCCTTGCATCCAGCAAAACGTTAGAGTGCAGTCGAGGGGATGTAGCTCAGTGGTAGAGCGCATGCTTCGCATGTATGAGGCCCCGGGTTCAATCCCCGGCATCTCCAGGAGTCTCTGTTCTCTATCTTGGCTTTTTCCAGAAGGCTAGCCTGCCATCTTGTGGAAAGTAGAGGTTTCTCGGGCAGTTGGGGGTCAGAACCCCGCTTAAATTGTTTGCTTTGAAAAATGTGTTTGGAGTAGGCATAGTTTCCACTTTTCAAGAAAATCTGAGAATTTTGCTTGCCAAAAGGAGGAAATAAATGCCCTCTCTGAGGATCGAACTCAGGACCTTCAGATTATGAGACTGACGCGCTGCCTACTGCGCTAAGAAGGCTGCACACAAGCATCTCTAAATAGGACTATAGACCATGAAGATATTCCAGGTACGAGGCTTAAGGATTTTCCTGGCTGAGACTTTATGCTGCAGTGTCAAATGGGTTGACTTGGCAGCCAGTAAAACTTGGCAGACATGGGGATGTAGCTCAGTGGTAGAGCGCATGCTTTGCATGTATGAGGCCCCGGGTTCAATCCCCGGCATCTCCAGACTTTTGCCATGCTTGTCTCGGATTTTGGCAGAAAACAAGGCTGGCTATCAGTATTAAGGAAGAGATATGTCATGCAACTGGGATACCAACCCCACTTAAACTGTGAGACGTTTGCCTTGAAAAAACCCATGAAATGGGGCTATCTCATTTTTGATGCTTATACAACAGAAGAATCTTACTTGTTTAAGCCATCAAAGTGATGATTAATCTTGGCAATCTTAATACATTTAGGATAGAAATCTGTGGCAGCCCTCTTGGTCATTGGTAAGGGTTCTTCCTCGAAAGCAGAGACTCTTACTTTTCTGGTAACTTTGAGGGGGAGTGGCAGGTAATATTGATGATGTGCATCTGTCTGCTCCTGGTCCCCACCCTCCACAACCTTTCTTGAGCGAGAGATAATTTTGGTGCTACGGAAGTTTGCCACTACTCCTTCGATAGCTCAGTTGGTAGAGCGGAGGACTGTAGCATAAATTCAGGCATCCTTAGGTCGCTGGTTCAAATCCGGCTCGAAGGATTTTGTGGTTTAATTTCCATGGCTTTTGCTTTGAATCAACAATACCTTCCATTGACTATGAAAAATTCCCAGAGCTTCGATAAATACCGGAAAAGAAGCGTACTCTATCTGCTTTCAAAGGGAATGGATGACATAGTCGTCGCTAGGGGAGGTGTGAAGAACAGTCAAGGAAACCTGCTGATCAGAACTAATACCAAAGCGTTGCATTAATATATATATGCCCTTGGCAGACTTCCAATTGCACTGCTCCAAAGGTAGCTGCTTGGCAGCCAATCACACTATGACTTGCCTTCAATTTGAATGTATACCGATGGGCAAGAGGGAATATCCAATGGAATCATCTCCCGAAAGGCTGAGCAAGCAGGAAAGTAGACCAATAGTTGTCACATTTTTGGGAATCCTGAGAAGTTTTGCATTCCAAACTGAGCAAATAAAAGCCCTGCCGGAGAATCGATCCCTGATTGCACTAAATATATGCTCCATGAAGACAGTTCACACGTGAGGTGTGAGCAATTCCAAGCCTGACACTTTACATTCTAGTCTCAAATCGAGACTTTGCAGTCCATGGGCTTCAGAGTCTCCTTGCATCCAGCAAAACGTTAGAGTGCAGTCGAGGGGATGTAGCTCAGTGGTAGAGCGCATGCTTCGCATGTATGAGGCCCCGGGTTCAATCCCCGGCATCTCCAGGAGTCTCTGTTCTCTATCTTGGCTTTTTCCAGAAGGCTAGCCTGCCATCTTGTGGAAAGTAGAGGTTTCTCGGGCAGTTGGGGGTCAGAACCCCGCTTAAATTGTTTGCTTTGAAAAATGTGTTTGGAGTAGGCATAGTTTCCACTTTTCAAGAAAATCTGAGAATTTTGCTTGCCAAAAGGAGGAAAGAAATGCCCTCTCTGAGGATCGAACTCAGGACCTTCAGATTATGAGACTGACGCGCTGCCTACTGCGCTAAGAAGGCTGCACACAAGCATCTCTAAATAGGACTATAGACCATGAAGATATTCCAGGTACGAGGCTTAAGGATTTTCGTGGCTGAGACTTTATGCTGCAGTGTCAAATGGGTTGACTTGGCAGCCAGTAAAACTTGGCAGACATGGGGATGTAGCTCAGTGGTAGAGCGCATGCTTTGCATGTATGAGGCCCCGGGTTCAATCCCCGGCATCTCCAGACTTTTGCCATGCTTGTCTCGGATTTTGGCAGAAAACAAGGCTGGCTATCAGTATTAAGGAAGAGATATGTCATGCAACTGGGATACCAACCCCACTTAAACTGTGAGACGTTTGCCTTGAAAAAACCCATGAAATGGGGCTATCTCATTTTTGATGCTTATACAACAGAAGAATCTTACTTGTTTAAGCCATCAAAGTGATGATTAATCTTGGCAATCTTAATACATTTAGGATAGAAATCTGTGGCAGCCCTCTTGGTCATTGGTAAGGGTTCTTCCTCGAAAGCAGAGACTCTTACTTTTCTGGTAACTTTGAGGGGGAGTGGCAGGTAATATTGATGATGTGCATCTGTCTGCTCCTGGTCCCCACCCTCCACAACCTTTCTTGAGCGAGAGATAATTTTGGTGCTACGGAAGTTTGCCACTACTCCTTCGATAGCTCAGTTGGTAGAGCGGAGGACTGAGGCATAAATTCAGGCATCCTTAGGTCGCTGGTTCAAATCCGGCTCGAAGGATTTTGTGGTTTAATTTCCATGGCTTTTGCTTTGAATCAACAATACCTTCCATTGACTATGAAAAATTCCCAGAGCTTCGATAAATACCGGAAAAGAAGCGTACTCTATCTGCTTTCAAAGGGAATGGATGACATAGTCGTCGCTAGGGGAGGTGTGAAGAACAGTCAAGGAAACCTGCTGATCAGAACTAATACCAAAGCGTTGCATTAATATATATATGCCCTTGGCAGACTTCCAATTGCACTGCTCCAAAGGTAGCTGCTTGGCAGCCAATCACACTATGACTTGCCTTCAATTTGAATGTATACCGATGGGCAAGAGGGAATATCCAATGGAATCATCTCCCGAAAGGCTGAGCAAGCAGGAAAGTAGACCAATAGTTGTCACATTTTTGGGAATCCTGAGAAGTTTTGCATTCCAAACTGAGCAAATAAAAGCCCTGCCGGAGAATCGATCCCTGATTGCACTAAATATATGCTCCATGAAGACAGTTCACACGTGAGGTGTGAGCAATTCCAAGCCTGACACTTTACATTCTAGTCTCAAATCGAGACTTTGCAGTCCATGGGCTTCAGAGTCTCCTTGCATCCAGCAAAACGTTAGAGTGCAGTCGAGGGGATGTAGCTCAGTGGTAGAGCGCATGCTTCGCATGTATGAGGCCCCGGGTTCAATCCCCGGCATCTCCAGGAGTCTCTGTTCTCTATCTTGGCTTTTTCCAGAAGGCTAGCCTGCCATCTTGTGGAAAGTAGAGGTTTCTCGGGCAGTTGGGGGTCAGAACCCCGCTTAAATTGTTTGCTTTGAAAAATGTGTTTGGAGTAGGCATAGTTTCCACTTTTCAAGAAAATCTGAGAATTTTGCTTGCCAAAAGGAGGAAAGAAATGCCCTCTCTGAGGATCGAACTCAGGACCTTCAGATTATGAGACTGACGCGCTGCCTACTGCGCTAAGAAGGCTGCACACAAGCATCTCTAAATAGGACTATAGACCATGAAGATATTCCAGGTACGAGGCTTAAGGATTTTCCTGGCTGAGACTTTATGCTGCAGTGTCAAATGGGTTGACTTGGCAGCCAGTAAAACTTGGCAGACATGGGGATGTAGCTCAGTGGTAGAGCGCATGCTTTGCATGTATGAGGCCCCGGGTTCAATCCCCGGCATCTCCAGACTTTTGCCATGCTTGTCTCGGATTTTGGCAGAAAACAAGGCTGGCTATCAGTATTAAGGAAGAGATATGTCATGCAACTGGGATACCAACCCCACTTAAACTGTGAGACGTTTGCCTTGAAAAAACCCATGAAATGGGGCTATCTCATTTTTGATGCTTATACAACAGAAGAATCTTACTTGTTTAAGCCATCAAAGTGATGATTAATCTTGGCAATCTTAATACATTTAGGATAGAAATCTGTGGCAGCCCTCTTGGTCATTGGTAAGGGTTCTTCCTCGAAAGCAGAGACTCTTACTTTTCTGGTAACTTTGAGGGGGAGTGGCAGGTAATATTGATGATGTGCATCTGTCTGCTCCTGGTCCCCACCCTCCACAACCTTTCTTGAGCGAGAGATAATTTTGGTGCTACGGAAGTTTGCCACTACTCCTTCGATAGCTCAGTTGGTAGAGCGGAGGACTGTAGCATAAATTCAGGCATCCTTAGGTCGCTGGTTCAAATCCGGCTCGAAGGATTTTGTGGTTTAATTTCCATGGCTTTTGCTTTGAATCAACAATACCTTCCATTGACTATGAAAAATTCCCAGAGCTTCGATAAATACCGGAAAAGAAGCGTACTCTATCTGCTTTCAAAGGGAATGGATGACATAGTCGTCGCTAGGGGAGGTGTGAAGAACAGTCAAGGAAACCTGCTGATCAGAACTAATACCAAAGCGTTGCATTAATATATGTATGCCCTTGGCAGACTTCCAATTGCACTGCTCCAAAGGTAGCTGCTTGGCAGCCAATCACACTATGACTTGCCTTCAATTTGAATGTATACCGATGGGCAAGAGGGAATATCCAATGGAATCATCTCCCGAAAGGCTGAGCAAGCAGGAAAGTAGACCAATAGTTGTCACATTTTTGGGAATCCTGAGAAGTTTTGCATTCCAAACTGAGCAAATAAAAGCCCTGCCGGAGAATCGATCCCTGATTGCACTAAATATATGCTCCATGAAGACAGTTCACACGTGAGGTGTGAGCAATTCCAAGCCTGACACTTTACATTCTAGTCTCAAATCGAGACTTTGCAGTCCATGGGCTTCAGAGTCTCCTTGCATCCAGCAAAACGTTAGAGTGCAGTCGAGGGGATGTAGCTCAGTGGTAGAGCGCATGCTTCGCATGTATGAGGCCCCGGGTTCAATCCCCGGCATCTCCAGGAGTCTCTGTTCTCTATCTTGGCTTTTTCCAGAAGGCTAGCCTGCCATCTTGTGGAAAGTAGAGGTTTCTCGGGCAGTTGGGGGTCAGAACCCCGCTTAAATTGTTTGCTTTGAAAAATGTGTTTGGAGTAGGCATAGTTTCCACTTTTCAAGAAAATCTGAGAATTTTGCTTGCCAAAAGGAGGAAAGAAATGCCCTCTCTGAGGATCGAACTCAGGACCTTCAGATTATGAGACTGACGCGCTGCCTACTGCGCTAAGAAGGCTGCACACAAGCATCTCTAAATAGGACTATAGACCATGAAGATATTCCAGGTACGAGGCTTAAGGATTTTCCTGGCTGAGACTTTATGCTGCAGTGTCAAATGGGTTGACTTGGCAGCCAGTAAAACTTGGCAGACATGGGGATGTAGCTCAGTGGTAGAGCGCATGCTTTGCATGTATGAGGCCCCGGGTTCAATCCCCGGCATCTCCAGACTTTTGCCATGCTTGTCTCGGATTTTGGCAGAAAACAAGGCTGGCTATCAGTATTAAGGAAGAGATATGTCATGCAACTGGGATACCAACCCCACTTAAACTGTGAGACGTTTGCCTTGAAAAAACCCATGAAATGGGGCTATCTCATTTTTGATGCTTATACAACAGAAGAATCTTACTTGTTTAAGCCATCAAAGTGATGATTAATCTTGGCAATCTTAATACATTTAGGATAGAAATCTGTGGCAGCCCTCTTGGTCATTGGTAAGGGTTCTTCCTCGAAAGCAGAGACTCTTACTTTTCTGGTAACTTTGAGGGGGAGTGGCAGGTAATATTGATGATGTGCATCTGTCTGCTCCTGGTCCCCACCCTCCACAACCTTTCTTGAGCGAGAGATAATTTTGGTGCTACGGAAGTTTGCCACTACTCCTTCGATAGCTCAGTTGGTAGAGCGGAGGACTGTAGCATAAATTCAGGCATCCTTAGGTCGCTGGTTCAAATCCGGCTCGAAGGATTTTGTGGTTTAATTTCCATGGCTTTTGCTTTGAATCAACAATACCTTCCATTGACTATGAAAAATTCCCAGAGCTTCGATAAATACCGGAAAAGAAGCGTACTCTATCTGCTTTCAAAGGGAATGGATGACATAGTCGTCGCTAGGGGAGGTGTGAAGAACAGTCAAGGAAACCTGCTGATCAGAACTAATACCAAAGCGTTGCATTAATATATATATGCCCTTGGCAGACTTCCAATTGCACTGCTCCAAAGGTAGCTGCTTGGCAGCCAATCACACTATGACTTGCCTTCAATTTGAATGTATACCGATGGGCAAGAGGGAATATCCAATGGAATCATCTCCCGAAAGGCTGAGCAAGCAGGAAAGTAGACCAATAGTTGTCACATTTTTGGGAATCCTGAGAAGTTTTGCATTCCAAACTGAGCAAATAAAAGCCCTGCCGGAGAATCGATCCCTGATTGCACTAAATATATGCTCCATGAAGACAGTTCACACGTGAGGTGTGAGCAATTCCAAGCCTGACACTTTACATTCTAGTCTCAAATCGAGACTTTGCAGTCCATGGGCTTCAGAGTCTCCTTGCATCCAGCAAAACGTTAGAGTGCAGTCGAGGGGATGTAGCTCAGTGGTAGAGCGCATGCTTCGCATGTATGAGGCCCCGGGTTCAATCCCCGGCATCTCCAGGAGTCTCTGTTCTCTATCTTGGCTTTTTCCAGAAGGCTAGCCTGCCATCTTGTGGAAAGTAGAGGTTTCTCGGGCAGTTGGGGGTCAGAACCCCGCTTAAATTGTTTGCTTTGAAAAATGTGTTTGGAGTAGGCATAGTTTCCACTTTTCAAGAAAATCTGAGAATTTTGCTTGCCAAAAGGAGGAAAGAAATGCCCTCTCTGAGGATCGAACTCAGGACCTTCAGATTATGAGACTGACGCGCTGCCTACTGCGCTAAGAAGGCTGCACACAAGCATCTCTAAATAGGACTATAGACCATGAAGATATTCCAGGTACGAGGCTTAAGGATTTTCCTGGCTGAGACTTTATGCTGCAGTGTCAAATGGGTTGACTTGGCAGCCAGTAAAACTTGGCAGACATGGGGATGTAGCTCAGTGGTAGAGCGCATGCTTTGCATGTATGAGGCCCCGGGTTCAATCCCCGGCATCTCCAGACTTTTGCCATGCTTGTCTCGGATTTTGGCAGAAAACAAGGCTGGCTATCAGTATTAAGGAAGAGATATGTCATGCAACTGGGATACCAACCCCACTTAAACTGTGAGACGTTTGCCTTGAAAAAACCCATGAAATGGGGCTATCTCATTTTTGATGCTTATACAACAGAAGAATCTTACTTGTTTAAGCCATCAAAGTGATGATTAATCTTGGCAATCTTAATACATTTAGGATAGAAATCTGTGGCAGCCCTCTTGGTCATTGGTAAGGGTTCTTCCTCGAAAGCAGAGACTCTTACTTTTCTGGTAACTTTGAGGGGGAGTGGCAGGTAATATTGATGATGTGCATCTGTCTGCTCCTGGTCCCCACCCTCCACAACCTTTCTTGAGCGAGAGATAATTTTGGTGCTACGGAAGTTTGCCACTACTCCTTCGATAGCTCAGTTGGTAGAGCGGAGGACTGTAGCATAAATTCAGGCATCCTTAGGTCGCTGGTTCAAATCCGGCTCGAAGGATTTTGTGGTTTAATTTCCATGGCTTTTGCTTTGAATCAACAATACCTTCCATTGACTATGAAAAATTCCCAGAGCTTCGATAAATACCGGAAAAGAAGCGTACTCTATCTGCTTTCAAAGGGAATGGATGACATAGTCGTCGCTAGGGGAGGTGTGAAGAACAGTCAAGGAAACCTGCTGATCAGAACTAATACCAAAGCGTTGCATTAATATATATATGCCCTTGGCAGACTTCCAATTGCACTGCTCCAAAGGTAGCTGCTTGGCAGCCAATCACACTATGACTTGCCTTCAATTTGAATGTATACCGATGGGCAAGAGGGAATATCCAATGGAATCATCTCCCGAAAGGCTGAGCAAGCAGGAAAGTAGACCAATAGTTGTCACATTTTTGGGAATCCTGAGAAGTTTTGCATTCCAAACTGAGCAAATAAAAGCCCTGCCGGAGAATCGATCCCTGATTGCACTAAATATATGCTCCATGAAGACAGTTCACACGTGAGGTGTGAGCAATTCCAAGCCTGACACTTTACATTCTAGTCTCAAATCGAGACTTTGCAGTCCATGGGCTTCAGAGTCTCCTTGCATCCAGCAAAACGTTAGAGTGCAGTCGAGGGGATGTAGCTCAGTGGTAGAGCGCATGCTTCGCATGTATGAGGCCCCGGGTTCAATCCCCGGCATCTCCAGGAGTCTCTGTTCTCTATCTTGGCTTTTTCCAGAAGGCTAGCCTGCCATCTTGTGGAAAGTAGAGGTTTCTCGGGCAGTTGGGGGTCAGAACCCCGCTTAAATTGTTTGCTTTGAAAAATGTGTTTGGAGTAGGCATAGTTTCCACTTTTCAAGAAAATCTGAGAATTTTGCTTGCCAAAAGGAGGAAAGAAATGCCCTCTCTGAGGATCGAACTCAGGACCTTCAGATTATGAGACTGACGCGCTGCCTACTGCGCTAAGAAGGCTGCACACAAGCATCTCTAAATAGGACTATAGACCATGAAGATATTCCAGGTACGAGGCTTAAGGATTTTCCTGGCTGAGACTTTATGCTGCAGTGTCAAATGGGTTGACTTGGCAGCCAGTAAAACTTGGCAGACATGGGGATGTAGCTCAGTGGTAGAGCGCATGCTTTGCATGTATGAGGCCCCGGGTTCAATCCCCGGCATCTCCAGACTTTTGCCATGCTTGTCTCGGATTTTGGCAGAAAACAAGGCTGGCTATCAGTATTAAGGAAGAGATATGTCATGCAACTGGGATACCAACCCCACTTAAACTGTGAGACGTTTGCCTTGAAAAAACCCATGAAATGGGGCTATCTCATTTTTGATGCTTATACAACAGAAGAATCTTACTTGTTTAAGCCATCAAAGTGATGATTAATCTTGGCAATCTTAATACATTTAGGATAGAAATCTGTGGCAGCCCTCTTGGTCATTGGTAAGGGTTCTTCCTCGAAAGCAGAGACTCTTACTTTTCTGGTAACTTTGAGGGGGAGTGGCAGGTAATATTGATGATGTGCATCTGTCTGCTCCTGGTCCCCACCCTCCACAACCTTTCTTGAGCGAGAGATAATTTTGGTGCTACGGAAGTTTGCCACTACTCCTTCGATAGCTCAGTTGGTAGAGCGGAGGACTGTAGCATAAATTCAGGCATCCTTAGGTCGCTGGTTCAAATCCGGCTCGAAGGATTTTGTGGTTTAATTTCCATGGCTTTTGCTTTGAATCAACAATACCTTCCATTGACTATGAAAAATTCCCAGAGCTTCGATAAATACCGGAAAAGAAGCGTACTCTATCTGCTTTCAAAGGGAATGGATGACATAGTCGTCGCTAGGGGAGGTGTGAAGAACAGTCAAGGAAACCTGCTGATCAGAACTAATACCAAAGCGTTGCATTAATATATGTATGCCCTTGGCAGACTTCCAATTGCACTGCTCCAAAGGTAGCTGCTTGGCAGCCAATCACACTATGACTTGCCTTCAATTTGAATGTATACCGATGGGCAAGAGGGAATATCCAATGGAATCATCTCCCGAAAGGCTGAGCAAGCAGGAAAGTAGACCAATAGTTGTCACATTTTTGGGAATCCTGAGAAGTTTTGCATTCCAAACTGAGCAAATAAAAGCCCTGCCGGAGAATCGATCCCTGATTGCACTAAATATATGCTCCATGAAGACAGTTCACACGTGAGGTGTGAGCAATTCCAAGCCTGACACTTTACATTCTAGTCTCAAATCGAGACTTTGCAGTCCATGGGCTTCAGAGTCTCCTTGCATCCAGCAAAACGTTAGAGTGCAGTCGAGGGGATGTAGCTCAGTGGTAGAGCGCATGCTTCGCATGTATGAGGCCCCGGGTTCAATCCCCGGCATCTCCAGGAGTCTCTGTTCTCTATCTTGGCTTTTTCCAGAAGGCTAGCCTGCCATCTTGTGGAAAGTAGAGGTTTCTCGGGCAGTTGGGGGTCAGAACCCCGCTTAAATTGTTTGCTTTGAAAAATGTGTTTGGAGTAGGCATAGTTTCCACTTTTCAAGAAAATCTGAGAATTTTGCTTGCCAAAAGGAGGAAATAAATGCCCTCTCTGAGGATCGAACTCAGGACCTTCAGATTATGAGACTGACGCGCTGCCTACTGCGCTAAGAAGGCTGCACACACGCATCTCTAAATAGGACTATAGACCATGAAGATATTCCAGGTACGAGGCTTAAGGATTTTCCTGGCTGAGACTTTATGCTGCAGTGTCAAATGGGTTGACTTGGCAGCCAGTAAAACTTGGCAGACATGGGGATGTAGCTCAGTGGTAGAGCGCATGCTTTGCATGTATGAGGCCCCGGGTTCAATCCCCGGCATCTCCAGACTTTTGCCATGCTTGTCTCGGATTTTGGCAGAAAACAAGGCTGGCTATCAGTATTAAGGAAGAGATATGTCATGCAACTGGGATACCAACCCCACTTAAACTGTGAGACGTTTGCCTTGAAAAAACCCATGAAATGGGGCTATCTCATTTTTGATGCTTATACAACAGAAGAATCTTACTTGTTTAAGCCATCAAAGTGATGATTAATCTTGGCAATCTTAATACATTTAGGATAGAAATCTGTGGCAGCCCTCTTGGTCATTGGTAAGGGTTCTTCCTCGAAAGCAGAGACTCTTACTTTTCTGGTAACTTTGAGGGGGAGTGGCAGGTAATATTGATGATGTGCATCTGTCTGCTCCTGGTCCCCACCCTCCACAACCTTTCTTGAGCGAGAGATAATTTTGGTGCTACGGAAGTTTGCCACTACTCCTTCGATAGCTCAGTTGGTAGAGCGGAGGACTGTAGCATAAATTCAGGCATCCTTAGGTCGCTGGTTCAAATCCGGCTCGAAGGATTTTGTGGTTTAATTTCCATGGCTTTTGCTTTGAATCAACAATACCTTCCATTGACTATGAAAAATTCCCAGAGCTTCGATAAATACCGGAAAAGAAGCGTACTCTATCTGCTTTCAAAGGGAATGGATGACATAGTCGTCGCTAGGGGAGGTGTGAAGAACAGTCAAGGAAACCTGCTGATCAGAACTAATACCAAAGCGTTGCATTAATATATATATGCCCTTGGCAGACTTCCAATTGCACTGCTCCAAAGGTAGCTGCTTGGCAGCCAATCACACTATGACTTGCCTTCAATTTGAATGTATACCGATGGGCAAGAGGGAATATCCAATGGAATCATCTCCCGAAAGGCTGAGCAAGCAGGAAAGTAGACCAATAGTTGTCACATTTTTGGGAATCCTGAGAAGTTTTGCATTCCAAACTGAGCAAATAAAAGCCCTGCCGGAGAATCGATCCCTGATTGCACTAAATATATGCTCCATGAAGACAGTTCACACGTGAGGTGTGAGCAATTCCAAGCCTGACACTTTACATTCTAGTCTCAAATCGAGACTTTGCAGTCCATGGGCTTCAGAGTCTCCTTGCATCCAGCAAAACGTTAGAGTGCAGTCGAGGGGATGTAGCTCAGTGGTAGAGCGCATGCTTCGCATGTATGAGGCCCCGGGTTCAATCCCCGGCATCTCCAGGAGTCTCTGTTCTCTATCTTGGCTTTTTCCAGAAGGCTAGCCTGCCATCTTGTGGAAAGTAGAGGTTTCTCGGGCAGTTGGGGGTCAGAACCCCGCTTAAATTGTTTGCTTTGAAAAATGTGTTTGGAGTAGGCATAGTTTCCACTTTTCAAGAAAATCTGAGAATTTTGCTTGCCAAAAGGAGGAAAGAAATGCCCTCTCTGAGGATCGAACTCAGGACCTTCAGATTATGAGACTGACGCGCTGCCTACTGCGCTAAGAAGGCTGCACACAAGCATCTCTAAATAGGACTATAGACCATGAAGATATTCCAGGTACGAGGCTTAAGGATTTTCCTGGCTGAGACTTTATGCTGCAGTGTCAAATGGGTTGACTTGGCAGCCAGTAAAACTTGGCAGACATGGGGATGTAGCTCAGTGGTAGAGCGCATGCTTTGCATGTATGAGGCCCCGGGTTCAATCCCCGGCATCTCCAGACTTTTGCCATGCTTGTCTCGGATTTTGGCAGAAAACAAGGCTGGCTATCAGTATTAAGGAAGAGATATGTCATGCAACTGGGATACCAACCCCACTTAAACTGTGAGACGTTTGCCTTGAAAAAACCCATGAAATGGGGCTATCTCATTTTTGATGCTTATACAACAGAAGAATCTTACTTGTTTAAGCCATCAAAGTGATGATTAATCTTGGCAATCTTAATACATTTAGGATAGAAATCTGTGGCAGCCCTCTTGGTCATTGGTAAGGGTTCTTCCTCGAAAGCAGAGACTCTTACTTTTCTGGTAACTTTGAGGGGGAGTGGCAGGTAATATTGATGATGTGCATCTGTCTGCTCCTGGTCCCCACCCTCCACAACCTTTCTTGAGCGAGAGATAATTTTGGTGCTACGGAAGTTTGCCACTACTCCTTCGATAGCTCAGTTGGTAGAGCGGAGGACTGTAGCATAAATTCAGGCATCCTTAGGTCGCTGGTTCAAATCCGGCTCGAAGGATTTTGTGGTTTAATTTCCATGGCTTTTGCTTTGAATCAACAATACCTTCCATTGACTATGAAAAATTCCCAGAGCTTCGATAAATACCGGAAAAGAAGCGTACTCTATCTGCTTTCAAAGGGAATGGATGACATAGTCGTCGCTAGGGGAGGTGTGAAGAACAGTCAAGGAAACCTGCTGATCAGAACTAATACCAAAGCGTTGCATTAATATATATATGCCCTTGGCAGACTTCCAATTGCACTGCTCCAAAGGTAGCTGCTTGGCAGCCAATCACACTATGACTTGCCTTCAATTTGAATGTATACCGATGGGCAAGAGGGAATATCCAATGGAATCATCTCCCGAAAGGCTGAGCAAGCAGGAAAGTAGACCAATAGTTGTCACATTTTTGGGAATCCTGAGAAGTTTTGCATTCCAAACTGAGCAAATAAAAGCCCTGCCGGAGAATCGATCCCTGATTGCACTAAATATATGCTCCATGAAGACAGTTCACACGTGAGGTGTGAGCAATTCCAAGCCTGACACTTTACATTCTAGTCTCAAATCGAGACTTTGCAGTCCATGGGCTTCAGAGTCTCCTTGCATCCAGCAAAACGTTAGAGTGCAGTCGAGGGGATGTAGCTCAGTGGTAGAGCGCATGCTTCGCATGTATGAGGCCCCGGGTTCAATCCCCGGCATCTCCAGGAGTCTCTGTTCTCTATCTTGGCTTTTTCCAGAAGGCTAGCCTGCCATCTTGTGGAAAGTAGAGGTTTCTCGGGCAGTTGGGGGTCAGAACCCCGCTTAAATTGTTTGCTTTGAAAAATGTGTTTGGAGTAGGCATAGTTTCCACTTTTCAAGAAAATCTGAGAATTTTGCTTGCCAAAAGGAGGAAATAAATGCCCTCTCTGAGGATCGAACCCAGGACCTTCAGATTATGAGACTGACGCGCTGCCTACTGCGCTAAGAAGGCTGCACACAAGCATCTCTAAATAGGACTATAGACCATGAAGATATTCCAGGTACGAGGCTTAAGGATTTTCCTGGCTGAGACTTTATGCTGCAGTGTCAAATGGGTTGACTTGGCAGCCAGTAAAACTTGGCAGACATGGGGATGTAGCTCAGTGGTAGAGCGCATGCTTTGCATGTATGAGGCCCCGGGTTCAATCCCCGGCATCTCCAGACTTTTGCCATGCTTGTCTCGGATTTTGGCAGAAAACAAGGCTGGCTATCAGTATTAAGGAAGAGATATGTCATGCAACTGGGATACCAACCCCACTTAAACTGTGAGACGTTTGCCTTGAAAAAACCCATGAAATGGGGCTATCTCATTTTTGATGCTTATACAACAGAAGAATCTTACTTGTTTAAGCCATCAAAGTGATGATTAATCTTGGCAATCTTAATACATTTAGGATAGAAATCTGTGGCAGCCCTCTTGGTCATTGGTAAGGGTTCTTCCTCGAAAGCAGAGACTCTTACTTTTCTGGTAACTTTGAGGGGGAGTGGCAGGTAATATTGATGATGTGCATCTGTCTGCTCCTGGTCCCCACCCTCCACAACCTTTCTTGAGCGAGAGATAATTTTGGTGCTACGGAAGTTTGCCACTACTCCTTCGATAGCTCAGTTGGTAGAGCGGAGGACTGTAGCATAAATTCAGGCATCCTTAGGTCGCTGGTTCAAATCCGGCTCGAAGGATTTTGTGGTTTAATTTCCATGGCTTTTGCTTTGAATCAACAATACCTTCCATTGACTATGAAAAATTCCCAGAGCTTCGATAAATACCGGAAAAGAAGCGTACTCTATCTGCTTTCAAAGGGAATGGATGACATAGTCGTCGCTAGGGGAGGTGTGAAGAACAGTCAAGGAAACCTGCTGATCAGAACTAATACCAAAGCGTTGCATTAATATATGTATGCCCTTGGCAGACTTCCAATTGCACTGCTCCAAAGGTAGCTGCTTGGCAGCCAATCACACTATGACTTGCCTTCAATTTGAATGTATACCGATGGGCAAGAGGGAATATCCAATGGAATCATCTCCCGAAAGGCTGAGCAAGCAGGAAAGTAGACCAATAGTTGTCACATTTTTGGGAATCCTGAGAAGTTTTGCATTCCAAACTGAGCAAATAAAAGCCCTGCCGGAGAATCGATCCCTGATTGCACTAAATATATGCTCCATGAAGACAGTTCACACGTGAGGTGTGAGCAATTCCAAGCCTGACACTTTACATTCTAGTCTCAAATCGAGACTTTGCAGTCCATGGGCTTCAGAGTCTCCTTGCATCCAGCAAAACGTTAGAGTGCAGTCGAGGGGATGTAGCTCAGTGGTAGAGCGCATGCTTCGCATGTATGAGGCCCCGGGTTCAATCCCCGGCATCTCCAGGAGTCTCTGTTCTCTATCTTGGCTTTTTCCAGAAGGCTAGCCTGCCATCTTGTGGAAAGTAGAGGTTTCTCGGGCAGTTGGGGGTCAGAACCCCGCTTAAATTGTTTGCTTTGAAAAATGTGTTTGGAGTAGGCATAGTTTCCACTTTTCAAGAAAATCTGAGAATTTTGCTTGCCAAAAGGAGGAAAGAAATGCCCTCTCTGAGGATCGAACTCAGGACCTTCAGATTATGAGACTGACGCGCTGCCTACTGCGCTAAGAAGGCTGCACACAAGCATCTCTAAATAGGACTATAGACCATGAAGATATTCCAGGTACGAGGCTTAAGGATTTTCCTGGCTGAGACTTTATGCTGCAGTGTCAAATGGGTTGACTTGGCAGCCAGTAAAACTTGGCAGACATGGGGATGTAGCTCAGTGGTAGAGCGCATGCTTTGCATGTATGAGGCCCCGGGTTCAATCCCCGGCATCTCCAGACTTTTGCCATGCTTGTCTCGGATTTTGGCAGAAAACAAGGCTGGCTATCAGTATTAAGGAAGAGATATGTCATGCAACTGGGATACCAACCCCACTTAAACTGTGAGACGTTTGCCTTGAAAAAACCCATGAAATGGGGCTATCTCATTTTTGATGCTTATACAACAGAAGAATCTTACTTGTTTAAGCCATCAAAGTGATGATTAATCTTGGCAATCTTAATACATTTAGGATAGAAATCTGTGGCAGCCCTCTTGGTCATTGGTAAGGGTTCTTCCTCGAAAGCAGAGACTCTTACTTTTCTGGTAACTTTGAGGGGGAGTGGCAGGTAATATTGATGATGTGCATCTGTCTGCTCCTGGTCCCCACCCTCCACAACCTTTCTTGAGCGAGAGATAATTTTGGTGCTACGGAAGTTTGCCACTACTCCTTCGATAGCTCAGTTGGTAGAGCGGAGGACTGTAGCATAAATTCAGGCATCCTTAGGTCGCTGGTTCAAATCCGGCTCGAAGGATTTTGTGGTTTAATTTCCATGGCTTTTGCTTTGAATCAACAATACCTTCCATTGACTATGAAAAATTCCCAGAGCTTCGATAAATACCGGAAAAGAAGCGTACTCTATCTGCTTTCAAAGGGAATGGATGACATAGTCGTCGCTAGGGGAGGTGTGAAGAACAGTCAAGGAAACCTGCTGATCAGAACTAATACCAAAGCGTTGCATTAATATATGTATGCCCTTGGCAGACTTCCAATTGCACTGCTCCAAAGGTAGCTGCTTGGCAGCCAATCACACTATGACTTGCCTTCAATTTGAATGTATACCGATGGGCAAGAGGGAATATCCAATGGAATCATCTCCCGAAAGGCTGAGCAAGCAGGAAAGTAGACCAATAGTTGTCACATTTTTGGGAATCCTGAGAAGTTTTGCATTCCAAACTGAGCAAATAAAAGCCCTGCCGGAGAATCGATCCCTGATTGCACTAAATATATGCTCCATGAAGACAGTTCACACGTGAGGTGTGAGCAATTCCAAGCCTGACACTTTACATTCTAGTCTCAAATCGAGACTTTGCAGTCCATGGGCTTCAGAGTCTCCTTGCATCCAGCAAAACGTTAGAGTGCAGTCGAGGGGATGTAGCTCAGTGGTAGAGCGCATGCTTCGCATGTATGAGGCCCCGGGTTCAATCCCCGGCATCTCCAGGAGTCTCTGTTCTCTATCTTGGCTTTTTCCAGAAGGCTAGCCTGCCATCTTGTGGAAAGTAGAGGTTTCTCGGGCAGTTGGGGGTCAGAACCCCGCTTAAATTGTTTGCTTTGAAAAATGTGTTTGGAGTAGGCATAGTTTCCACTTTTCAAGAAAATCTGAGAATTTTGCTTGCCAAAAGGAGGAAATAAATGCCCTCTCTGAGGATCGAACTCAGGACCTTCAGATTATGAGACTGACGCGCTGCCTACTGCGCTAAGAAGGCTGCACACAAGCATCTCTAAATAGGACTATAGACCATGAAGATATTCCAGGTACGAGGCTTAAGGATTTTCCTGGCTGAGACTTTATGCTGCAGTGTCAAATGGGTTGACTTGGCAGCCAGTAAAACTTGGCAGACATGGGGATGTAGCTCAGTGGTAGAGCGCATGCTTTGCATGTATGAGGCCCCGGGTTCAATCCCCGGCATCTCCAGACTTTTGCCATGCTTGTCTCGGATTTTGGCAGAAAACAAGGCTGGCTATCAGTATTAAGGAAGAGATATGTCATGCAACTGGGATACCAACCCCACTTAAACTGTGAGACGTTTGCCTTGAAAAAACCCATGAAATGGGGCTATCTCATTTTTGATGCTTATACAACAGAAGAATCTTACTTGTTTAAGCCATCAAAGTGATGATTAATCTTGGCAATCTTAATACATTTAGGATAGAAATCTGTGGCAGCCCTCTTGGTCATTGGTAAGGGTTCTTCCTCGAAAGCAGAGACTCTTACTTTTCTGGTAACTTTGAGGGGGAGTGGCAGGTAATATTGATGATGTGCATCTGTCTGCTCCTGGTCCCCACCCTCCACAACCTTTCTTGAGCGAGAGATAATTTTGGTGCTACGGAAGTTTGCCACTACTCCTTCGATAGCTCAGTTGGTAGAGCGGAGGACTGTAGCATAAATTCAGGCATCCTTAGGTCGCTGGTTCAAATCCGGCTCGAAGGATTTTGTGGTTTAATTTCCATGGCTTTTGCTTTGAATCAACAATACCTTCCATTGACTATGAAAAATTCCCAGAGCTTCGATAAATACCGGAAAAGAAGCGTACTCTATCTGCTTTCAAAGGGAATGGATGACATAGTCGTCGCTAGGGGAGGTGTGAAGAACAGTCAAGGAAACCTGCTGATCAGAACTAATACCAAAGCGTTGCATTAATATATATATGCCCTTGGCAGACTTCCAATTGCACTGCTCCAAAGGTAGCTGCTTGGCAGCCAATCACACTATGACTTGCCTTCAATTTGAATGTATACCGATGGGCAAGAGGGAATATCCAATGGAATCATCTCCCGAAAGGCTGAGCAAGCAGGAAAGTAGACCAATAGTTGTCACATTTTTGGGAATCCTGAGAAGTTTTGCATTCCAAACTGAGCAAATAAAAGCCCTGCCGGAGAATCGATCCCTGATTGCACTAAATATATGCTCCATGAAGACAGTTCACACGTGAGGTGTGAGCAATTCCAAGCCTGACACTTTACATTCTAGTCTCAAATCGAGACTTTGCAGTCCATGGGCTTCAGAGTCTCCTTGCATCCAGCAAAACGTTAGAGTGCAGTCGAGGGGATGTAGCTCAGTGGTAGAGCGCATGCTTCGCATGTATGAGGCCCCGGGTTCAATCCCCGGCATCTCCAGGAGTCTCTGTTCTCTATCTTGGCTTTTTCCAGAAGGCTAGCCTGCCATCTTGTGGAAAGTAGAGGTTTCTCGGGCAGTTGGGGGTCAGAACCCCGCTTAAATTGTTTGCTTTGAAAAATGTGTTTGGAGTAGGCATAGTTTCCACTTTTCAAGAAAATCTGAGAATTTTGCTTGCCAAAAGGAGGAAAGAAATGCCCTCTCTGAGGATCGAACTCAGGACCTTCAGATTATGAGACTGACGCGCTGCCTACTGCGCTAAGAAGGCTGCACACAAGCATCTCTAAATAGGACTATAGACCATGAAGATATTCCAGGTACGAGGCTTAAGGATTTTCGTGGCTGAGACTTTATGCTGCAGTGTCAAATGGGTTGACTTGGCAGCCAGTAAAACTTGGCAGACATGGGGATGTAGCTCAGTGGTAGAGCGCATGCTTTGCATGTATGAGGCCCCGGGTTCAATCCCCGGCATCTCCAGACTTTTGCCATGCTTGTCTCGGATTTTGGCAGAAAACAAGGCTGGCTATCAGTATTAAGGAAGAGATATGTCATGCAACTGGGATACCAACCCCACTTAAACTGTGAGACGTTTGCCTTGAAAAAACCCATGAAATGGGGCTATCTCATTTTTGATGCTTATACAACAGAAGAATCTTACTTGTTTAAGCCATCAAAGTGATGATTAATCTTGGCAATCTTAATACATTTAGGATAGAAATCTGTGGCAGCCCTCTTGGTCATTGGTAAGGGTTCTTCCTCGAAAGCAGAGACTCTTACTTTTCTGGTAACTTTGAGGGGGAGTGGCAGGTAATATTGATGATGTGCATCTGTCTGCTCCTGGTCCCCACCCTCCACAACCTTTCTTGAGCGAGAGATAATTTTGGTGCTACGGAAGTTTGCCACTACTCCTTCGATAGCTCAGTTGGTAGAGCGGAGGACTGTAGCATAAATTCAGGCATCCTTAGGTCGCTGGTTCAAATCCGGCTCGAAGGATTTTGTGGTTTAATTTCCATGGCTTTTGCTTTGAATCAACAATACCTTCCATTGACTATGAAAAATTCCCAGAGCTTCGATAAATACCGGAAAAGAAGCGTACTCTATCTGCTTTCAAAGGGAATGGATGACATAGTCGTCGCTACGGGAGGTGTGAAGAACAGTCAAGGAAACCTGCTGATCAGAACTAATACCAAAGCGTTGCATTAATATATATATGCCCTTGGCAGACTTCCAATTGCACTGCTCCAAAGGTAGCTGCTTGGCAGCCAATCACACTATGACTTGCCTTCAATTTGAATGTATACCGATGGGCAAGAGGGAATATCCAATGGAATCATCTCCCGAAAGGCTGAGCAAGCAGGAAAGTAGACCAATAGTTGTCACATTTTTGGGAATCCTGAGAAGTTTTGCATTCCAAACTGAGCAAATAAAAGCCCTGCCGGAGAATCGATCCCTGATTGCACTAAATATATGCTCCATGAAGACAGTTCACACGTGAGGTGTGAGCAATTCCAAGCCTGACACTTTACATTCTAGTCTCAAATCGAGACTTTGCAGTCCATGGGCTTCAGAGTCTCCTTGCATCCAGCAAAACGTTAGAGTGCAGTCGAGGGGATGTAGCTCAGTGGTAGAGCGCATGCTTCGCATGTATGAGGCCCCGGGTTCAATCCCCGGCATCTCCAGGAGTCTCTGTTCTCTATCTTGGCTTTTTCCAGAAGGCTAGCCTGCCATCTTGTGGAAAGTAGAGGTTTCTCGGGCAGTTGGGGGTCAGAACCCCGCTTAAATTGTTTGCTTTGAAAAATGTGTTTGGAGTAGGCATAGTTTCCACTTTTCAAGAAAATCTGAGAATTTTGCTTGCCAAAAGGAGGAAAGAAATGCCCTCTCTGAGGATCGAACTCAGGACCTTCAGATTATGAGACTGACGCGCTGCCTACTGCGCTAAGAAGGCTGCACACAAGCATCTCTAAATAGGACTATAGACCATGAAGATATTCCAGGTACGAGGCTTAAGGATTTTCCTGGCTGAGACTTTATGCTGCAGTGTCAAATGGGTTGACTTGGCAGCCAGTAAAACTTGGCAGACATGGGGATGTAGCTCAGTGGTAGAGCGCATGCTTTGCATGTATGAGGCCCCGGGTTCAATCCCCGGCATCTCCAGACTTTTGCCATGCTTGTCTCGGATTTTGGCAGAAAACAAGGCTGGCTATCAGTATTAAGGAAGAGATATGTCATGCAACTGGGATACCAACCCCACTTAAACTGTGAGACGTTTGCCTTGAAAAAACCCATGAAATGGGGCTATCTCATTTTTGATGCTTATACAACAGAAGAATCTTACTTGTTTAAGCCATCAAAGTGATGATTAATCTTGGCAATCTTAATACATTTAGGATAGAAATCTGTGGCAGCCCTCTTGGTCATTGGTAAGGGTTCTTCCTCGAAAGCAGAGACTCTTACTTTTCTGGTAACTTTGAGGGGGAGTGGCAGGTAATATTGATGATGTGCATCTGTCTGCTCCTGGTCCCCACCCTCCACAACCTTTCTTGAGCGAGAGATAATTTTGGTGCTACGGAAGTTTGCCACTACTCCTTCGATAGCTCAGTTGGTAGAGCGGAGGACTGTAGCATAAATTCAGGCATCCTTAGGTCGCTGGTTCAAATCCGGCTCGAAGGATTTTGTGGTTTAATTTCCATGGCTTTTGCTTTGAATCAACAATACCTTCCATTGACTATGAAAAATTCCCAGAGCTTCGATAAATACCGGAAAAGAAGCGTACTCTATCTGCTTTCAAAGGGAATGGATGACATAGTCGTCGCTAGGGGAGGTGTGAAGAACAGTCAAGGAAACCTGCTGATCAGAACTAATACCAAAGCGTTGCATTAATATATGTATGCCCTTGGCAGACTTCCAATTGCACTGCTCCAAAGGTAGCTGCTTGGCAGCCAATCACACTATGACTTGCCTTCAATTTGAATGTATACCGATGGGCAAGAGGGAATATCCAATGGAATCATCTCCCGAAAGGCTGAGCAAGCAGGAAAGTAGACCAATAGTTGTCACATTTTTGGGAATCCTGAGAAGTTTTGCATTCCAAACTGAGCAAATAAAAGCCCTGCCGGAGAATCGATCCCTGATTGCACTAAATATATGCTCCATGAAGACAGTTCACACGTGAGGTGTGAGCAATTCCAAGCCTGACACTTTACATTCTAGTCTCAAATCGAGACTTTGCAGTCCATGGGCTTCAGAGTCTCCTTGCATCCAGCAAAACGTTAGAGTGCAGTCGAGGGGATGTAGCTCAGTGGTAGAGCGCATGCTTCGCATGTATGAGGCCCCGGGTTCAATCCCCGGCATCTCCAGGAGTCTCTGTTCTCTATCTTGGCTTTTTCCAGAAGGCTAGCCTGCCATCTTGTGGAAAGTAGAGGTTTCTCGGGCAGTTGGGGGTCAGAACCCCGCTTAAATTGTTTGCTTTGAAAAATGTGTTTGGAGTAGGCATAGTTTCCACTTTTCAAGAAAATCTGAGAATTTTGCTTGCCAAAAGGAGGAAAGAAATGCCCTCTCTGAGGATCGAACTCAGGACCTTCAGATTATGAGACTGACGCGCTGCCTACTGCGCTAAGAAGGCTGCACACAAGCATCTCTAAATAGGACTATAGACCATGAAGATATTCCAGGTACGAGGCTTAAGGATTTTCCTGGCTGAGACTTTATGCTGCAGTGTCAAATGGGTTGACTTGGCAGCCAGTAAAACTTGGCAGACATGGGGATGTAGCTCAGTGGTAGAGCGCATGCTTTGCATGTATGAGGCCCCGGGTTCAATCCCCGGCATCTCCAGACTTTTGCCATGCTTGTCTCGGATTTTGGCAGAAAACAAGGCTGGCTATCAGTATTAAGGAAGAGATATGTCATGCAACTGGGATACCAACCCCACTTAAACTGTGAGACGTTTGCCTTGAAAAAACCCATGAAATGGGGCTATCTCATTTTTGATGCTTATACAACAGAAGAATCTTACTTGTTTAAGCCATCAAAGTGATGATTAATCTTGGCAATCTTAATACATTTAGGATAGAAATCTGTGGCAGCCCTCTTGGTCATTGGTAAGGGTTCTTCCTCGAAAGCAGAGACTCTTACTTTTCTGGTAACTTTGAGGGGGAGTGGCAGGTAATATTGATGATGTGCATCTGTCTGCTCCTGGTCCCCACCCTCCACAACCTTTCTTGAGCGAGAGATAATTTTGGTGCTACGGAAGTTTGCCACTACTCCTTCGATAGCTCAGTTGGTAGAGCGGAGGACTGTAGCATAAATTCAGGCATCCTTAGGTCGCTGGTTCAAATCCGGCTCGAAGGATTTTGTGGTTTAATTTCCATGGCTTTTGCTTTGAATCAACAATACCTTCCATTGACTATGAAAAATTCCCAGAGCTTCGATAAATACCGGAAAAGAAGCGTACTCTATCTGCTTTCAAAGGGAATGGATGACATAGTCGTCGCTAGGGGAGGTGTGAAGAACAGTCAAGGAAACCTGCTGATCAGAACTAATACCAAAGCGTTGCATTAATATATATATGCCCTTGGCAGACTTCCAATTGCACTGCTCCAAAGGTAGCTGCTTGGCAGCCAATCACACTATGACTTGCCTTCAATTTGAATGTATACCGATGGGCAAGAGGGAATATCCAATGGAATCATCTCCCGAAAGGCTGAGCAAGCAGGAAAGTAGACCAATAGTTGTCACATTTTTGGGAATCCTGAGAAGTTTTGCATTCCAAACTGAGCAAATAAAAGCCCTGCCGGAGAATCGATCCCTGATTGCACTAAATATATGCTCCATGAAGACAGTTCACACGTGAGGTGTGAGCAATTCCAAGCCTGACACTTTACATTCTAGTCTCAAATCGAGACTTTGCAGTCCATGGGCTTCAGAGTCTCCTTGCATCCAGCAAAACGTTAGAGTGCAGTCGAGGGGATGTAGCTCAGTGGTAGAGCGCATGCTTCGCATGTATGAGGCCCCGGGTTCAATCCCCGGCATCTCCAGGAGTCTCTGTTCTCTATCTTGGCTTTTTCCAGAAGGCTAGCCTGCCATCTTGTGGAAAGTAGAGGTTTCTCGGGCAGTTGGGGGTCAGAACCCCGCTTAAATTGTTTGCTTTGAAAAATGTGTTTGGAGTAGGCATAGTTTCCACTTTTCAAGAAAATCTGAGAATTTTGCTTGCCAAAAGGAGGAAAGAAATGCCCTCTCTGAGGATCGAACTCAGGACCTTCAGATTATGAGACTGACGCGCTGCCTACTGCGCTAAGAAGGCTGCACACAAGCATCTCTAAATAGGACTATAGACCATGAAGATATTCCAGGTACGAGGCTTAAGGATTTTCCTGGCTGAGACTTTATGCTGCAGTGTCAAATGGGTTGACTTGGCAGCCAGTAAAACTTGGCAGACATGGGGATGTAGCTCAGTGGTAGAGCGCATGCTTTGCATGTATGAGGCCCCGGGTTCAATCCCCGGCATCTCCAGACTTTTGCCATGCTTGTCTCGGATTTTGGCAGAAAACAAGGCTGGCTATCAGTATTAAGGAAGAGATATGTCATGCAACTGGGATACCAACCCCACTTAAACTGTGAGACGTTTGCCTTGAAAAAACCCATGAAATGGGGCTATCTCATTTTTGATGCTTATACAACAGAAGAATCTTACTTGTTTAAGCCATCAAAGTGATGATTAATCTTGGCAATCTTAATACATTTAGGATAGAAATCTGTGGCAGCCCTCTTGGTCATTGGTAAGGGTTCTTCCTCGAAAGCAGAGACTCTTACTTTTCTGGTAACTTTGAGGGGGAGTGGCAGGTAATATTGATGATGTGCATCTGTCTGCTCCTGGTCCCCACCCTCCACAACCTTTCTTGAGCGAGAGATAATTTTGGTGCTACGGAAGTTTGCCACTACTCCTTCGATAGCTCAGTTGGTAGAGCGGAGGACTGTAGCATAAATTCAGGCATCCTTAGGTCGCTGGTTCAAATCCGGCTCGAAGGATTTTGTGGTTTAATTTCCATGGCTTTTGCTTTGAATCAACAATACCTTCCATTGACTATGAAAAATTCCCAGAGCTTCGATAAATACCGGAAAAGAAGCGTACTCTATCTGCTTTCAAAGGGAATGGATGACATAGTCGTCGCTAGGGGAGGTGTGAAGAACAGTCAAGGAAACCTGCTGATCAGAACTAATACCAAAGCGTTGCATTAATATATGTATGCCCTTGGCAGACTTCCAATTGCACTGCTCCAAAGGTAGCTGCTTGGCAGCCAATCACACTATGACTTGCCTTCAATTTGAATGTATACCGATGGGCAAGAGGGAATATCCAATGGAATCATCTCCCGAAAGGCTGAGCAAGCAGGAAAGTAGACCAATAGTTGTCACATTTTTGGGAATCCTGAGAAGTTTTGCATTCCAAACTGAGCAAATAAAAGCCCTGCCGGAGAATCGATCCCTGATTGCACTAAATATATGCTCCATGAAGACAGTTCACACGTGAGGTGTGAGCAATTCCAAGCCTGACACTTTACATTCTAGTCTCAAATCGAGACTTTGCAGTCCATGGGCTTCAGAGTCTCCTTGCATCCAGCAAAACGTTAGAGTGCAGTCGAGGGGATGTAGCTCAGTGGTAGAGCGCATGCTTCGCATGTATGAGGCCCCGGGTTCAATCCCCGGCATCTCCAGGAGTCTCTGTTCTCTATCTTGGCTTTTTCCAGAAGGCTAGCCTGCCATCTTGTGGAAAGTAGAGGTTTCTCGGGCAGTTGGGGGTCAGAACCCCGCTTAAATTGTTTGCTTTGAAAAATGTGTTTGGAGTAGGCATAGTTTCCACTTTTCAAGAAAATCTGAGAATTTTGCTTGCCAAAAGGAGGAAAGAAATGCCCTCTCTGAGGATCGAACTCAGGACCTTCAGATTATGAGACTGACGTGCTGCCTACTGCGCTAAGAAGGCTGCACACAAGCATCTCTAAATAGGACTATAGACCATGAAGATATTCCAGGTACGAGGCTTAAGGATTTTCCTGGCTGAGACTTTATGCTGCAGTGTCAAATGGGTTGACTTGGCAGCCAGTAAAACTTGGCAGACATGGGGATGTAGCTCAGTGGTAGAGCGCATGCTTTGCATGTATGAGGCCCCGGGTTCAATCCCCGGCATCTCCAGACTTTTGCCATGCTTGTCTCGGATTTTGGCAGAAAACAAGGCTGGCTATCAGTATTAAGGAAGAGATATGTCATGCAACTGGGATACCAACCCCACTTAAACTGTGAGACGTTTGCCTTGAAAAAACCCATGAAATGGGGCTATCTCATTTTTGATGCTTATACAACAGAAGAATCTTACTTGTTTAAGCCATCAAAGTGATGATTAATCTTGGCAATCTTAATACATTTAGGATAGAAATCTGTGGCAGCCCTCTTGGTCATTGGTAAGGGTTCTTCCTCGAAAGCAGAGACTCTTACTTTTCTGGTAACTTTGAGGGGGAGTGGCAGGTAATATTGATGATGTGCATCTGTCTGCTCCTGGTCCCCACCCTCCACAACCTTTCTTGAGCGAGAGATAATTTTGGTGCTACGGAAGTTTGCCACTACTCCTTCGATAGCTCAGTTGGTAGAGCGGAGGACTGTAGCATAAATTCAGGCATCCTTAGGTCGCTGGTTCAAATCCGGCTCGAAGGATTTTGTGGTTTAATTTCCATGGCTTTTGCTTTGAATCAACAATACCTTCCATTGACTATGAAAAATTCCCAGAGCTTCGATAAATACCGGAAAAGAAGCGTACTCTATCTGCTTTCAAAGGGAATGGATGACATAGTCGTCGCTAGGGGAGGTGTGAAGAACAGTCAAGGAAACCTGCTGATCAGAACTAATACCAAAGCGTTGCATTAATATATATATGCCCTTGGCAGACTTCCAATTGCACTGCTCCAAAGGTAGCTGCTTGGCAGCCAATCACACTATGACTTGCCTTCAATTTGAATGTATACCGATGGGCAAGAGGGAATATCCAATGGAATCATCTCCCGAAAGGCTGAGCAAGCAGGAAAGTAGACCAATAGTTGTCACATTTTTGGGAATCCTGAGAAGTTTTGCATTCCAAACTGAGCAAATAAAAGCCCTGCCGGAGAATCGATCCCTGATTGCACTAAATATATGCTCCATGAAGACAGTTCACACGTGAGGTGTGAGCAATTCCAAGCCTGACACTTTACATTCTAGTCTCAAATCGAGACTTTGCAGTCCATGGGCTTCAGAGTCTCCTTGCATCCAGCAAAACGTTAGAGTGCAGTCGAGGGGATGTAGCTCAGTGGTAGAGCGCATGCTTCGCATGTATGAGGCCCCGGGTTCAATCCCCGGCATCTCCAGGAGTCTCTGTTCTCTATCTTGGCTTTTTCCAGAAGGCTAGCCTGCCATCTTGTGGAAAGTAGAGGTTTCTCGGGCAGTTGGGGGTCAGAACCCCGCTTAAATTGTTTGCTTTGAAAAATGTGTTTGGAGTAGGCATAGTTTCCACTTTTCAAGAAAATCTGAGAATTTTGCTTGCCAAAAGGAGGAAAGAAATGCCCTCTCTGAGGATCGAACTCAGGACCTTCAGATTATGAGACTGACGCGCTGCCTACTGCGCTAAGAAGGCTGCACACAAGCATCTCTAAATAGGACTATAGACCATGAAGATATTCCAGGTACGAGGCTTAAGGATTTTCCTGGCTGAGACTTTATGCTGCAGTGTCAAATGGGTTGACTTGGCAGCCAGTAAAACTTGGCAGACATGGGGATGTAGCTCAGTGGTAGAGCGCATGCTTTGCATGTATGAGGCCCCGGGTTCAATCCCCGGCATCTCCAGACTTTTGCCATGCTTGTCTCGGATTTTGGCAGAAAACAAGGCTGGCTATCAGTATTAAGGAAGAGATATGTCATGCAACTGGGATACCAACCCCACTTAAACTGTGAGACGTTTGCCTTGAAAAAACCCATGAAATGGGGCTATCTCATTTTTGATGCTTATACAACAGAAGAATCTTACTTGTTTAAGCCATCAAAGTGATGATTAATCTTGGCAATCTTAATACATTTAGGATAGAAATCTGTGGCAGCCCTCTTGGTCATTGGTAAGGGTTCTTCCTCGAAAGCAGAGACTCTTACTTTTCTGGTAACTTTGAGGGGGAGTGGCAGGTAATATTGATGATGTGCATCTGTCTGCTCCTGGTCCCCACCCTCCACAACCTTTCTTGAGCGAGAGATAATTTTGGTGCTACGGAAGTTTGCCACTACTCCTTCGATAGCTCAGTTGGTAGAGCGGAGGACTGTAGCATAAATTCAGGCATCCTTAGGTCGCTGGTTCAAATCCGGCTCGAAGGATTTTGTGGTTTAATTTCCATGGCTTTTGCTTTGAATCAACAATACCTTCCATTGACTATGAAAAATTCCCAGAGCTTCGATAAATACCGGAAAAGAAGCGTACTCTATCTGCTTTCAAAGGGAATGGATGACATAGTCGTCGCTAGGGGAGGTGTGAAGAACAGTCAAGGAAACCTGCTGATCAGAACTAATACCAAAGCGTTGCATTAATATATGTATGCCCTTGGCAGACTTCCAATTGCACTGCTCCAAAGGTAGCTGCTTGGCAGCCAATCACACTATGACTTGCCTTCAATTTGAATGTATACCGATGGGCAAGAGGGAATATCCAATGGAATCATCTCCCGAAAGGCTGAGCAAGCAGGAAAGTAGACCAATAGTTGTCACATTTTTGGGAATCCTGAGAAGTTTTGCATTCCAAACTGAGCAAATAAAAGCCCTGCCGGAGAATCGATCCCTGATTGCACTAAATATATGCTCCATGAAGACAGTTCACACGTGAGGTGTGAGCAATTCCAAGCCTGACACTTTACATTCTAGTCTCAAATCGAGACTTTGCAGTCCATGGGCTTCAGAGTCTCCTTGCATCCAGCAAAACGTTAGAGTGCAGTCGAGGGGATGTAGCTCAGTGGTAGAGCGCATGCTTCGCATGTATGAGGCCCCGGGTTCAATCCCCGGCATCTCCAGGAGTCTCTGTTCTCTATCTTGGCTTTTTCCAGAAGGCTAGCCTGCCATCTTGTGGAAAGTAGAGGTTTCTCGGGCAGTTGGGGGTCAGAACCCCGCTTAAATTGTTTGCTTTGAAAAATGTGTTTGGAGTAGGCATAGTTTCCACTTTTCAAGAAAATCTGAGAATTTTGCTTGCCAAAAGGAGGAAAGAAATGCCCTCTCTGAGGATCGAACTCAGGACCTTCAGATTATGAGACTGACGCGCTGCCTACTGCGCTAAGAAGGCTGCACACAAGCATCTCTAAATAGGACTATAGACCATGAAGATATTCCAGGTACGAGGCTTAAGGATTTTCCTGGCTGAGACTTTATGCTGCAGTGTCAAATGGGTTGACTTGGCAGCCAGTAAAACTTGGCAGACATGGGGATGTAGCTCAGTGGTAGAGCGCATGCTTTGCATGTATGAGGCCCCGGGTTCAATCCCCGGCATCTCCAGACTTTTGCCATGCTTGTCTCGGATTTTGGCAGAAAACAAGGCTGGCTATCAGTATTAAGGAAGAGATATGTCATGCAACTGGGATACCAACCCCACTTAAACTGTGAGACGTTTGCCTTGAAAAAACCCATGAAATGGGGCTATCTCATTTTTGATGCTTATACAACAGAAGAATCTTACTTGTTTAAGCCATCAAAGTGATGATTAATCTTGGCAATCTTAATACATTTAGGATAGAAATCTGTGGCAGCCCTCTTGGTCATTGGTAAGGGTTCTTCCTCGAAAGCAGAGACTCTTACTTTTCTGGTAACTTTGAGGGGGAGTGGCAGGTAATATTGATGATGTGCATCTGTCTGCTCCTGGTCCCCACCCTCCACAACCTTTCTTGAGCGAGAGATAATTTTGGTGCTACGGAAGTTTGCCACTACTCCTTCGATAGCTCAGTTGGTAGAGCGGAGGACTGTAGCATAAATTCAGGCATCCTTAGGTCGCTGGTTCAAATCCGGCTCGAAGGATTTTGTGGTTTAATTTCCATGGCTTTTGCTTTGAATCAACAATACCTTCCATTGACTATGAAAAATTCCCAGAGCTTCGATAAATACCGGAAAAGAAGCGTACTCTATCTGCTTTCAAAGGGAATGGATGACATAGTCGTCGCTAGGGGAGGTGTGAAGAACAGTCAAGGAAACCTGCTGATCAGAACTAATACCAAAGCGTTGCATTAATATATGTATGCCCTTGGCAGACTTCCAATTGCACTGCTCCAAAGGTAGCTGCTTGGCAGCCAATCACACTATGACTTGCCTTCAATTTGAATGTATACCGATGGGCAAGAGGGAATATCCAATGGAATCATCTCCCGAAAGGCTGAGCAAGCAGGAAAGTAGACCAATAGTTGTCACATTTTTGGGAATCCTGAGAAGTTTTGCATTCCAAACTGAGCAAATAAAAGCCCTGCCGGAGAATCGATCCCTGATTGCACTAAATATATGCTCCATGAAGACAGTTCACACGTGAGGTGTGAGCAATTCCAAGCCTGACACTTTACATTCTAGTCTCAAATCGAGACTTTGCAGTCCATGGGCTTCAGAGTCTCCTTGCATCCAGCAAAACGTTAGAGTGCAGTCGAGGGGATGTAGCTCAGTGGTAGAGCGCATGCTTCGCATGTATGAGGCCCCGGGTTCAATCCCCGGCATCTCCAGGAGTCTCTGTTCTCTATCTTGGCTTTTTCCAGAAGGCTAGCCTGCCATCTTGTGGAAAGTAGAGGTTTCTCGGGCAGTTGGGGGTCAGAACCCCGCTTAAATTGTTTGCTTTGAAAAATGTGTTTGGAGTAGGCATAGTTTCCACTTTTCAAGAAAATCTGAGAATTTTGCTTGCCAAAAGGAGGAAAGAAATGCCCTCTCTGAGGATCGAACTCAGGACCTTCAGATTATGAGACTGACGCGCTGCCTACTGCGCTAAGAAGGCTGCACACAAGCATCTCTAAATAGGACTATAGACCATGAAGATATTCCAGGTACGAGGCTTAAGGATTTTCCTGGCTGAGACTTTATGCTGCAGTGTCAAATGGGTTGACTTGGCAGCCAGTAAAACTTGGCAGACATGGGGATGTAGCTCAGTGGTAGAGCGCATGCTTTGCATGTATGAGGCCCCGGGTTCAATCCCCGGCATCTCCAGACTTTTGCCATGCTTGTCTCGGATTTTGGCAGAAAACAAGGCTGGCTATCAGTATTAAGGAAGAGATATGTCATGCAACTGGGATACCAACCCCACTTAAACTGTGAGACGTTTGCCTTGAAAAAACCCATGAAATGGGGCTATCTCATTTTTGATGCTTATACAACAGAAGAATCTTACTTGTTTAAGCCATCAAAGTGATGATTAATCTTGGCAATCTTAATACATTTAGGATAGAAATCTGTGGCAGCCCTCTTGGTCATTGGTAAGGGTTCTTCCTCGAAAGCAGAGACTCTTACTTTTCTGGTAACTTTGAGGGGGAGTGGCAGGTAATATTGATGATGTGCATCTGTCTGCTCCTGGTCCCCACCCTCCACAACCTTTCTTGAGCGAGAGATAATTTTGGTGCTACGGAAGTTTGCCACTACTCCTTCGATAGCTCAGTTGGTAGAGCGGAGGACTGTAGCATAAATTCAGGCATCCTTAGGTCGCTGGTTCAAATCCGGCTCGAAGGATTTTGTGGTTTAATTTCCATGGCTTTTGCTTTGAATCAACAATACCTTCCATTGACTATGAAAAATTCCCAGAGCTTCGATAAATACCGGAAAAGAAGCGTACTCTATCTGTTTTCAAAGGGAATGGATGACATAGTCGTCGCTAGGGGAGGTGTGAAGAACAGTCAAGGAAACCTGCTGATCAGAACTAATACCAAAGCGTTGCATTAATATATGTATGCCCTTGGCAGACTTCCAATTGCACTGCTCCAAAGGTAGCTGCTTGGCAGCCAATCACACTATGACTTGCCTTCAATTTGAATGTATACCGATGGGCAAGAGGGAATATCCAATGGAATCATCTCCCGAAAGGCTGAGCAAGCAGGAAAGTAGACCAATAGTTGTCACATTTTTGGGAATCCTGAGAAGTTTTGCATTCCAAACTGAGCAAATAAAAGCCCTGCCGGAGAATCGATCCCTGATTGCACTAAATATATGCTCCATGAAGACAGTTCACACGTGAGGTGTGAGCAATTCCAAGCCTGACACTTTACATTCTAGTCTCAAATCGAGACTTTGCAGTCCATGGGCTTCAGAGTCTCCTTGCATCCAGCAAAACGTTAGAGTGCAGTCGAGGGGATGTAGCTCAGTGGTAGAGCGCATGCTTCGCATGTATGAGGCCCCGGGTTCAATCCCCGGCATCTCCAGGAGTCTCTGTTCTCTATCTTGGCTTTTTCCAGAAGGCTAGCCTGCCATCTTGTGGAAAGTAGAGGTTTCTCGGGCAGTTGGGGGTCAGAACCCCGCTTAAATTGTTTGCTTTGAAAAATGTGTTTGGAGTAGGCATAGTTTCCACTTTTCAAGAAAATCTGAGAATTTTGCTTGCCAAAAGGAGGAAAGAAATGCCCTCTCTGAGGATCGAACTCAGGACCTTCAGATTATGAGACTGACGTGCTGCCTACTGCGCTAAGAAGGCTGCACACAAGCATCTCTAAATAGGACTATAGACCATGAAGATATTCCAGGTACGAGGCTTAAGGATTTTCCTGGCTGAGACTTTATGCTGCAGTGTCAAATGGGTTGACTTGGCAGCCAGTAAAACTTGGCAGACATGGGGATGTAGCTCAGTGGTAGAGCGCATGCTTTGCATGTATGAGGCCCCGGGTTCAATCCCCGGCATCTCCAGACTTTTGCCATGCTTGTCTCGGATTTTGGCAGAAAACAAGGCTGGCTATCAGTATTAAGGAAGAGATATGTCATGCAACTGGGATACCAACCCCACTTAAACTGTGAGACGTTTGCCTTGAAAAAACCCATGAAATGGGGCTATCTCATTTTTGATGCTTATACAACAGAAGAATCTTACTTGTTTAAGCCATCAAAGTGATGATTAATCTTGGCAATCTTAATACATTTAGGATAGAAATCTGTGGCAGCCCTCTTGGTCATTGGTAAGGGTTCTTCCTCGAAAGCAGAGACTCTTACTTTTCTGGTAACTTTGAGGGGGAGTGGCAGGTAATATTGATGATGTGCATCTGTCTGCTCCTGGTCCCCACCCTCCACAACCTTTCTTGAGCGAGAGATAATTTTGGTGCTACGGAAGTTTGCCACTACTCCTTCGATAGCTCAGTTGGTAGAGCGGAGGACTGTAGCATAAATTCAGGCATCCTTAGGTCGCTGGTTCAAATCCGGCTCGAAGGATTTTGTGGTTTAATTTCCATGGCTTTTGCTTTGAATCAACAATACCTTCCATTGACTATGAAAAATTCCCAGAGCTTCGATAAATACCGGAAAAGAAGCGTACTCTATCTGCTTTCAAAGGGAATGGATGACATAGTCGTCGCTAGGGGAGGTGTGAAGAACAGTCAAGGAAACCTGCTGATCAGAACTAATACCAAAGCGTTGCATTAATATATGTATGCCCTTGGCAGACTTCCAATTGCACTGCTCCAAAGGTAGCTGCTTGGCAGCCAATCACACTATGACTTGCCTTCAATTTGAATGTATACCGATGGGCAAGAGGGAATATCCAATGGAATCATCTCCCGAAAGGCTGAGCAAGCAGGAAAGTAGACCAATAGTTGTCACATTTTTGGGAATCCTGAGAAGTTTTGCATTCCAAACTGAGCAAATAAAAGCCCTGCCGGAGAATCGATCCCTGATTGCACTAAATATATGCTCCATGAAGACAGTTCACACGTGAGGTGTGAGCAATTCCAAGCCTGACACTTTACATTCTAGTCTCAAATCGAGACTTTGCAGTCCATGGGCTTCAGAGTCTCCTTGCATCCAGCAAAACGTTAGAGTGCAGTCGAGGGGATGTAGCTCAGTGGTAGAGCGCATGCTTCGCATGTATGAGGCCCCGGGTTCAATCCCCGGCATCTCCAGGAGTCTCTGTTCTCTATCTTGGCTTTTTCCAGAAGGCTAGCCTGCCATCTTGTGGAAAGTAGAGGTTTCTCGGGCAGTTGGGGGTCAGAACCCCGCTTAAATTGTTTGCTTTGAAAAATGTGTTTGGAGTAGGCATAGTTTCCACTTTTCAAGAAAATCTGAGAATTTTGCTTGCCAAAAGGAGGAAAGAAATGCCCTCTCTGAGGATCGAACTCAGGACCTTCAGATTATGAGACTGACGCGCTGCCTACTGCGCTAAGAAGGCTGCACACAAGCATCTCTAAATAGGACTATAGACCATGAAGATATTCCAGGTACGAGGCTTAAGGATTTTCCTGGCTGAGACTTTATGCTGCAGTGTCAAATGGGTTGACTTGGCAGCCAGTAAAACTTGGCAGACATGGGGATGTAGCTCAGTGGTAGAGCGCATGCTTTGCATGTATGAGGCCCCGGGTTCAATCCCCGGCATCTCCAGACTTTTGCCATGCTTGTCTCGGATTTTGGCAGAAAACAAGGCTGGCTATCAGTATTAAGGAAGAGATATGTCATGCAACTGGGATACCAACCCCACTTAAACTGTGAGACGTTTGCCTTGAAAAAACCCATGAAATGGGGCTATCTCATTTTTGATGCTTATACAACAGAAGAATCTTACTTGTTTAAGCCATCAAAGTGATGATTAATCTTGGCAATCTTAATACATTTAGGATAGAAATCTGTGGCAGCCCTCTTGGTCATTGGTAAGGGTTCTTCCTCGAAAGCAGAGACTCTTACTTTTCTGGTAACTTTGAGGGGGAGTGGCAGGTAATATTGATGATGTGCATCTGTCTGCTCCTGGTCCCCACCCTCCACAACCTTTCTTGAGCGAGAGATAATTTTGGTGCTACGGAAGTTTGCCACTACTCCTTCGATAGCTCAGTTGGTAGAGCGGAGGACTGTAGCATAAATTCAGGCATCCTTAGGTCGCTGGTTCAAATCCGGCTCGAAGGATTTTGTGGTTTAATTTCCATGGCTTTTGCTTTGAATCAACAATACCTTCCATTGACTATGAAAAATTCCCAGAGCTTCGATAAATACCGGAAAAGAAGCGTACTCTATCTGTTTTCAAAGGGAATGGATGACATAGTCGTCGCTAGGGGAGGTGTGAAGAACAGTCAAGGAAACCTGCTGATCAGAACTAATACCAAAGCGTTGCATTAATATATGTATGCCCTTGGCAGACTTCCAATTGCACTGCTCCAAAGGTAGCTGCTTGGCAGCCAATCACACTATGACTTGCCTTCAATTTGAATGTATACCGATGGGCAAGAGGGAATATCCAATGGAATCATCTCCCGAAAGGCTGAGCAAGCAGGAAAGTAGACCAATAGTTGTCACATTTTTGGGAATCCTGAGAAGTTTTGCATTCCAAACTGAGCAAATAAAAGCCCTGCCGGAGAATCGATCCCTGATTGCACTAAATATATGCTCCATGAAGACAGTTCACACGTGAGGTGTGAGCAATTCCAAGCCTGACACTTTACATTCTAGTCTCAAATCGAGACTTTGCAGTCCATGGGCTTCAGAGTCTCCTTGCATCCAGCAAAACGTTAGAGTGCAGTCGAGGGGATGTAGCTCAGTGGTAGAGCGCATGCTTCGCATGTATGAGGCCCCGGGTTCAATCCCCGGCATCTCCAGGAGTCTCTGTTCTCTATCTTGGCTTTTTCCAGAAGGCTAGCCTGCCATCTTGTGGAAAGTAGAGGTTTCTCGGGCAGTTGGGGGTCAGAACCCCGCTTAAATTGTTTGCTTTGAAAAATGTGTTTGGAGTAGGCATAGTTTCCACTTTTCAAGAAAATCTGAGAATTTTGCTTGCCAAAAGGAGGAAAGAAATGCCCTCTCTGAGGATCGAACTCAGGACCTTCAGATTATGAGACTGACGTGCTGCCTACTGCGCTAAGAAGGCTGCACACAAGCATCTCTAAATAGGACTATAGACCATGAAGATATTCCAGGTACGAGGCTTAAGGATTTTCCTGGCTGAGACTTTATGCTGCAGTGTCAAATGGGTTGACTTGGCAGCCAGTAAAACTTGGCAGACATGGGTATGTAGCTCAGTGGTAGAGCGCATGCTTTGCATGTATGAGGCCCCGGGTTCAATCCCCGGCATCTCCAGACTTTTGCCATGCTTGTCTCGGATTTTGGCAGAAAACAAGGCTGGCTATCAGTATTAAGGAAGAGATATGTCATGCAACTGGGATACCAACCCCACTTAAACTGTGAGACGTTTGCCTTGAAAAAACCCATGAAATGGGGCTATCTCATTTTTGA
Source organism: Lissotriton vulgaris (assembly GCF_964263255.1). Classification (NCBI taxonomy): domain Eukaryota; kingdom Metazoa; phylum Chordata; class Amphibia; order Caudata; family Salamandridae; genus Lissotriton; species Lissotriton vulgaris. The sequence goes on along the minus strand of NW_028252829.1, from coordinate 247,880 downwards.
TGCTTATACAACAGAAGAATCTTACTTGTTTAAGCCATCAAAGTGATGATTAATCTTGGCAATCTTAATACATTTAGGATAGAAATCTGTGGCAGCCCTCTTGGTCATTGGTAAGGGTTCTTCCTCGAAAGCAGAGACTCTTACTTTTCTGGTAACTTTGAGGGGGAGTGGCAGGTAATATTGATGATGTGCATCTGTCTGCTCCTGGTCCCCACCCTCCACAACCTTTCTTGAGCGAGAGATAATTTTGGTGCTACGGAAGTTTGCCACTACTCCTTCGATAGCTCAGTTGGTAGAGCGGAGGACTGTAGCATAAATTCAGGCATCCTTAGGTCGCTGGTTCAAATCCGGCTCGAAGGATTTTGTGGTTTAATTTCCATGGCTTTTGCTTTGAATCAACAATACCTTCCATTGACTATGAAAAATTCCCAGAGCTTCGATAAATACCGGAAAAGAAGCGTACTCTATCTGCTTTCAAAGGGAATGGATGACATAGTCGTCGCTAGGGGAGGTGTGAAGAACAGTCAAGGAAACCTGCTGATCAGAACTAATACCAAAGCGTTGCATTAATATATATATGCCCTTGGCAGACTTCCAATTGCACTGCTCCAAAGGTAGCTGCTTGGCAGCCAATCACACTATGACTTGCCTTCAATTTGAATGTATACCGATGGGCAAGAGGGAATATCCAATGGAATCATCTCCCGAAAGGCTGAGCAAGCAGGAAAGTAGACCAATAGTTGTCACATTTTTGGGAATCCTGAGAAGTTTTGCATTCCAAACTGAGCAAATAAAAGCCCTGCCGGAGAATCGATCCCTGATTGCACTAAATATATGCTCCATGAAGACAGTTCACACGTGAGGTGTGAGCAATTCCAAGCCTGACACTTTACATTCTAGTCTCAAATCGAGACTTTGCAGTCCATGGGCTTCAGAGTCTCCTTGCATCCAGCAAAACGTTAGAGTGCAGTCGAGGGGATGTAGCTCAGTGGTAGAGCGCATGCTTCGCATGTATGAGGCCCCGGGTTCAATCCCCGGCATCTCCAGGAGTCTCTGTTCTCTATCTTGGCTTTTTCCAGAAGGCTAGCCTGCCATCTTGTGGAAAGTAGAGGTTTCTCGGGCAGTTGGGGGTCAGAACCCCGCTTAAATTGTTTGCTTTGAAAAATGTGTTTGGAGTAGGCATAGTTTCCACTTTTCAAGAAAATCTGAGAATTTTGCTTGCCAAAAGGAGGAAAGAAATGCCCTCTCTGAGGATCGAACTCAGGACCTTCAGATTATGAGACTGACGCGCTGCCTACTGCGCTAAGAAGGCTGCACACAAGCATCTCTAAATAGGACTATAGACCATGAAGATATTCCAGGTACGAGGCTTAAGGATTTTCCTGGCTGAGACTTTATGCTGCAGTGTCAAATGGGTTGACTTGGCAGCCAGTAAAACTTGGCAGACATGGGGATGTAGCTCAGTGGTAGAGCGCATGCTTTGCATGTATGAGGCCCCGGGTTCAATCCCCGGCATCTCCAGACTTTTGCCATGCTTGTCTCGGATTTTGGCAGAAAACAAGGCTGGCTATCAGTATTAAGGAAGAGATATGTCATGCAACTGGGATACCAACCCCACTTAAACTGTGAGACGTTTGCCTTGAAAAAACCCATGAAATGGGGCTATCTCATTTTTGATGCTTATACAACAGAAGAATCTTACTTGTTTAAGCCATCAAAGTGATGATTAATCTTGGCAATCTTAATACATTTAGGATAGAAATCTGTGGCAGCCCTCTTGGTCATTGGTAAGGGTTCTTCCTCGAAAGCAGAGACTCTTACTTTTCTGGTAACTTTGAGGGGGAGTGGCAGGTAATATTGATGATGTGCATCTGTCTGCTCCTGGTCCCCACCCTCCACAACCTTTCTTGAGCGAGAGATAATTTTGGTGCTACGGAAGTTTGCCACTACTCCTTCGATAGCTCAGTTGGTAGAGCGGAGGACTGTAGCATAAATTCAGGCATCCTTAGGTCGCTGGTTCAAATCCGGCTCGAAGGATTTTGTGGTTTAATTTCCATGGCTTTTGCTTTGAATCAACAATACCTTCCATTGACTATGAAAAATTCCCAGAGCTTCGATAAATACCGGAAAAGAAGCGTACTCTATCTGCTTTCAAAGGGAATGGATGACATAGTCGTCGCTAGGGGAGGTGTGAAGAACAGTCAAGGAAACCTGCTGATCAGAACTAATACCAAAGCGTTGCATTAATATATGTATGCCCTTGGCAGACTTCCAATTGCACTGCTCCAAAGGTAGCTGCTTGGCAGCCAATCACACTATGACTTGCCTTCAATTTGAATGTATACCGATGGGCAAGAGGGAATATCCAATGGAATCATCTCCCGAAAGGCTGAGCAAGCAGGAAAGTAGACCAATAGTTGTCACATTTTTGGGAATCCTGAGAAGTTTTGCATTCCAAACTGAGCAAATAAAAGCCCTGCCGGAGAATCGATCCCTGATTGCACTAAATATATGCTCCATGAAGACAGTTCACACGTGAGGTGTGAGCAATTCCAAGCCTGACACTTTACATTCTAGTCTCAAATCGAGACTTTGCAGTCCATGGGCTTCAGAGTCTCCTTGCATCCAGCAAAACGTTAGAGTGCAGTCGAGGGGATGTAGCTCAGTGGTAGAGCGCATGCTTCGCATGTATGAGGCCCCGGGTTCAATCCCCGGCATCTCCAGGAGTCTCTGTTCTCTATCTTGGCTTTTTCCAGAAGGCTAGCCTGCCATCTTGTGGAAAGTAGAGGTTTCTCGGGCAGTTGGGGGTCAGAACCCCGCTTAAATTGTTTGCTTTGAAAAATGTGTTTGGAGTAGGCATAGTTTCCACTTTTCAAGAAAATCTGAGAATTTTGCTTGCCAAAAGGAGGAAAGAAATGCCCTCTCTGAGGATCGAACTCAGGACCTTCAGATTATGAGACTGACGTGCTGCCTACTGCGCTAAGAAGGCTGCACACAAGCATCTCTAAATAGGACTATAGACCATGAAGATATTCCAGGTACGAGGCTTAAGGATTTTCCTGGCTGAGACTTTATGCTGCAGTGTCAAATGGGTTGACTTGGCAGCCAGTAAAACTTGGCAGACATGGGGATGTAGCTCAGTGGTAGAGCGCATGCTTTGCATGTATGAGGCCCCGGGTTCAATCCCCGGCATCTCCAGACTTTTGCCATGCTTGTCTCGGATTTTGGCAGAAAACAAGGCTGGCTATCAGTATTAAGGAAGAGATATGTCATGCAACTGGGATACCAACCCCACTTAAACTGTGAGACGTTTGCCTTGAAAAAACCCATGAAATGGGGCTATCTCATTTTTGATGCTTATACAACAGAAGAATCTTACTTGTTTAAGCCATCAAAGTGATGATTAATCTTGGCAATCTTAATACATTTAGGATAGAAATCTGTGGCAGCCCTCTTGGTCATTGGTAAGGGTTCTTCCTCGAAAGCAGAGACTCTTACTTTTCTGGTAACTTTGAGGGGGAGTGGCAGGTAATATTGATGATGTGCATCTGTCTGCTCCTGGTCCCCACCCTCCACAACCTTTCTTGAGCGAGAGATAATTTTGGTGCTACGGAAGTTTGCCACTACTCCTTCGATAGCTCAGTTGGTAGAGCGGAGGACTGTAGCATAAATTCAGGCATCCTTAGGTCGCTGGTTCAAATCCGGCTCGAAGGATTTTGTGGTTTAATTTCCATGGCTTTTGCTTTGAATCAACAATACCTTCCATTGACTATGAAAAATTCCCAGAGCTTCGATAAATACCGGAAAAGAAGCGTACTCTATCTGCTTTCAAAGGGAATGGATGACATAGTCGTCGCTAGGGGAGGTGTGAAGAACAGTCAAGGAAACCTGCTGATCAGAACTAATACCAAAGCGTTGCATTAATATATATATGCCCTTGGCAGACTTCCAATTGCACTGCTCCAAAGGTAGCTGCTTGGCAGCCAATCACACTATGACTTGCCTTCAATTTGAATGTATACCGATGGGCAAGAGGGAATATCCAATGGAATCATCTCCCGAAAGGCTGAGCAAGCAGGAAAGTAGACCAATAGTTGTCACATTTTTGGGAATCCTGAGAAGTTTTGCATTCCAAACTGAGCAAATAAAAGCCCTGCCGGAGAATCGATCCCTGATTGCACTAAATATATGCTCCATGAAGACAGTTCACACGTGAGGTGTGAGCAATTCCAAGCCTGACACTTTACATTCTAGTCTCAAATCGAGACTTTGCAGTCCATGGGCTTCAGAGTCTCCTTGCATCCAGCAAAACGTTAGAGTGCAGTCGAGGGGATGTAGCTCAGTGGTAGAGCGCATGCTTCGCATGTATGAGGCCCCGGGTTCAATCCCCGGCATCTCCAGGAGTCTCTGTTCTCTATCTTGGCTTTTTCCAGAAGGCTAGCCTGCCATCTTGTGGAAAGTAGAGGTTTCTCGGGCAGTTGGGGGTCAGAACCCCGCTTAAATTGTTTGCTTTGAAAAATGTGTTTGGAGTAGGCATAGTTTCCACTTTTCAAGAAAATCTGAGAATTTTGCTTGCCAAAAGGAGGAAAGAAATGCCCTCTCTGAGGATCGAACTCAGGACCTTCAGATTATGAGACTGACGCGCTGCCTACTGCGCTAAGAAGGCTGCACACAAGCATCTCTAAATAGGACTATAGACCATGAAGATATTCCAGGTACGAGGCTTAAGGATTTTCCTGGCTGAGACTTTATGCTGCAGTGTCAAATGGGTTGACTTGGCAGCCAGTAAAACTTGGCAGACATGGGGATGTAGCTCAGTGGTAGAGCGCATGCTTTGCATGTATGAGGCCCTGGGTTCAATCCCCGGCATCTCCAGACTTTTGCCATGCTTGTCTCGGATTTTGGCAGAAAACAAGGCTGGCTATCAGTATTAAGGAAGAGATATGTCATGCAACTGGGATACCAACCCCACTTAAACTGTGAGACGTTTGCCTTGAAAAAACCCATGAAATGGGGCTATCTCATTTTTGATGCTTATACAACAGAAGAATCTTACTTGTTTAAGCCATCAAAGTGATGATTAATCTTGGCAATCTTAATACATTTAGGATAGAAATCTGTGGCAGCCCTCTTGGTCATTGGTAAGGGTTCTTCCTCGAAAGCAGAGACTCTTACTTTTCTGGTAACTTTGAGGGGGAGTGGCAGGTAATATTGATGATGTGCATCTGTCTGCTCCTGGTCCCCACCCTCCACAACCTTTCTTGAGCGAGAGATAATTTTGGTGCTACGGAAGTTTGCCACTACTCCTTCGATAGCTCAGTTGGTAGAGCGGAGGACTGTAGCATAAATTCAGGCATCCTTAGGTCGCTGGTTCAAATCCGGCTCGAAGGATTTTGTGGTTTAATTTCCATGGCTTTTGCTTTGAATCAACAATACCTTCCATTGACTATGAAAAATTCCCAGAGCTTCGATAAATACCGGAAAAGAAGCGTACTCTATCTGCTTTCAAAGGGAATGGATGACATAGTCGTCGCTAGGGGAGGTGTGAAGAACAGTCAAGGAAACCTGCTGATCAGAACTAATACCAAAGCGTTGCATTAATATATATATGCCCTTGGCAGACTTCCAATTGCACTGCTCCAAAGGTAGCTGCTTGGCAGCCAATCACACTATGACTTGCCTTCAATTTGAATGTATACCGATGGGCAAGAGGGAATATCCAATGGAATCATCTCCCGAAAGGCTGAGCAAGCAGGAAAGTAGACCAATAGTTGTCACATTTTTGGGAATCCTGAGAAGTTTTGCATTCCAAACTGAGCAAATAAAAGCCCTGCCGGAGAATCGATCCCTGATTGCACTAAATATATGCTCCATGAAGACAGTTCACACGTGAGGTGTGAGCAATTCCAAGCCTGACACTTTACATTCTAGTCTCAAATCGAGACTTTGCAGTCCATGGGCTTCAGAGTCTCCTTGCATCCAGCAAAACGTTAGAGTGCAGTCGAGGGGATGTAGCTCAGTGGTAGAGCGCATGCTTCGCATGTATGAGGCCCCGGGTTCAATCCCCGGCATCTCCAGGAGTCTCTGTTCTCTATCTTGGCTTTTTCCAGAAGGCTAGCCTGCCATCTTGTGGAAAGTAGAGGTTTCTCGGGCAGTTGGGGGTCAGAACCCCGCTTAAATTGTTTGCTTTGAAAAATGTGTTTGGAGTAGGCATAGTTTCCACTTTTCAAGAAAATCTGAGAATTTTGCTTGCCAAAAGGAGGAAAGAAATGCCCTCTCTGAGGATCGAACTCAGGACCTTCAGATTATGAGACTGACGCGCTGCCTACTGCGCTAAGAAGGCTGCACACAAGCATCTCTAAATAGGACTATAGACCATGAAGATATTCCAGGTACGAGGCTTAAGGATTTTCCTGGCTGAGACTTTATGCTGCAGTGTCAAATGGGTTGACTTGGCAGCCAGTAAAACTTGGCAGACATGGGGATGTAGCTCAGTGGTAGAGCGCATGCTTTGCATGTATGAGGCCCCGGGTTCAATCCCCGGCATCTCCAGACTTTTGCCATGCTTGTCTCGGATTTTGGCAGAAAACAAGGCTGGCTATCAGTATTAAGGAAGAGATATGTCATGCAACTGGGATACCAACCCCACTTAAACTGTGAGACGTTTGCCTTGAAAAAACCCATGAAATGGGGCTATCTCATTTTTGATGCTTATACAACAGAAGAATCTTACTTGTTTAAGCCATCAAAGTGATGATTAATCTTGGCAATCTTAATACATTTAGGATAGAAATCTGTGGCAGCCCTCTTGGTCATTGGTAAGGGTTCTTCCTCGAAAGCAGAGACTCTTACTTTTCTGGTAACTTTGAGGGGGAGTGGCAGGTAATATTGATGATGTGCATCTGTCTGCTCCTGGTCCCCACCCTCCACAACCTTTCTTGAGCGAGAGATAATTTTGGTGCTACGGAAGTTTGCCACTACTCCTTCGATAGCTCAGTTGGTAGAGCGGAGGACTGTAGCATAAATTCAGGCATCCTTAGGTCGCTGGTTCAAATCCGGCTCGAAGGATTTTGTGGTTTAATTTCCATGGCTTTTGCTTTGAATCAACAATACCTTCCATTGACTATGAAAAATTCCCAGAGCTTCGATAAATACCGGAAAAGAAGCGTACTCTATCTGCTTTCAAAGGGAATGGATGACATAGTCGTCGCTAGGGGAGGTGTGAAGAACAGTCAAGGAAACCTGCTGATCAGAACTAATACCAAAGCGTTGCATTAATATATGTATGCCCTTGGCAGACTTCCAATTGCACTGCTCCAAAGGTAGCTGCTTGGCAGCCAATCACACTATGACTTGCCTTCAATTTGAATGTATACCGATGGGCAAGAGGGAATATCCAATGGAATCATCTCCCGAAAGGCTGAGCAAGCAGGAAAGTAGACCAATAGTTGTCACATTTTTGGGAATCCTGAGAAGTTTTGCATTCCAAACTGAGCAAATAAAAGCCCTGCCGGAGAATCGATCCCTGATTGCACTAAATATATGCTCCATGAAGACAGTTCACACGTGAGGTGTGAGCAATTCCAAGCCTGACACTTTACATTCTAGTCTCAAATCGAGACTTTGCAGTCCATGGGCTTCAGAGTCTCCTTGCATCCAGCAAAACGTTAGAGTGCAGTCGAGGGGATGTAGCTCAGTGGTAGAGCGCATGCTTCGCATGTATGAGGCCCCGGGTTCAATCCCCGGCATCTCCAGGAGTCTCTGTTCTCTATCTTGGCTTTTTCCAGAAGGCTAGCCTGCCATCTTGTGGAAAGTAGAGGTTTCTCGGGCAGTTGGGGGTCAGAACCCCGCTTAAATTGTTTGCTTTGAAAAATGTGTTTGGAGTAGGCATAGTTTCCACTTTTCAAGAAAATCTGAGAATTTTGCTTGCCAAAAGGAGGAAAGAAATGCCCTCTCTGAGGATCGAACTCAGGACCTTCAGATTATGAGACTGACGTGCTGCCTACTGCGCTAAGAAGGCTGCACACAAGCATCTCTAAATAGGACTATAGACCATGAAGATATTCCAGGTACGAGGCTTAAGGATTTTCCTGGCTGAGACTTTATGCTGCAGTGTCAAATGGGTTGACTTGGCAGCCAGTAAAACTTGGCAGACATGGGGATGTAGCTCAGTGGTAGAGCGCATGCTTTGCATGTATGAGGCCCCGGGTTCAATCCCCGGCATCTCCAGACTTTTGCCATGCTTGTCTCGGATTTTGGCAGAAAACAAGGCTGGCTATCAGTATTAAGGAAGAGATATGTCATGCAACTGGGATACCAACCCCACTTAAACTGTGAGACGTTTGCCTTGAAAAAACCCATGAAATGGGGCTATCTCATTTTTGATGCTTATACAACAGAAGAATCTTACTTGTTTAAGCCATCAAAGTGATGATTAATCTTGGCAATCTTAATACATTTAGGATAGAAATCTGTGGCAGCCCTCTTGGTCATTGGTAAGGGTTCTTCCTCGAAAGCAGAGACTCTTACTTTTCTGGTAACTTTGAGGGGGAGTGGCAGGTAATATTGATGATGTGCATCTGTCTGCTCCTGGTCCCCACCCTCCACAACCTTTCTTGAGCGAGAGATAATTTTGGTGCTACGGAAGTTTGCCACTACTCCTTCGATAGCTCAGTTGGTAGAGCGGAGGACTGTAGCATAAATTCAGGCATCCTTAGGTCGCTGGTTCAAATCCGGCTCGAAGGATTTTGTGGTTTAATTTCCATGGCTTTTGCTTTGAATCAACAATACCTTCCATTGACTATGAAAAATTCCCAGAGCTTCGATAAATACCGGAAAAGAAGCGTACTCTATCTGCTTTCAAAGGGAATGGATGACATAGTCGTCGCTAGGGGAGGTGTGAAGAACAGTCAAGGAAACCTGCTGATCAGAACTAATACCAAAGCGTTGCATTAATATATATATGCCCTTGGCAGACTTCCAATTGCACTGCTCCAAAGGTAGCTGCTTGGCAGCCAATCACACTATGACTTGCCTTCAATTTGAATGTATACCGATGGGCAAGAGGGAATATCCAATGGAATCATCTCCCGAAAGGCTGAGCAAGCAGGAAAGTAGACCAATAGTTGTCACATTTTTGGGAATCCTGAGAAGTTTTGCATTCCAAACTGAGCAAATAAAAGCCCTGCCGGAGAATCGATCCCTGATTGCACTAAATATATGCTCCATGAAGACAGTTCACACGTGAGGTGTGAGCAATTCCAAGCCTGACACTTTACATTCTAGTCTCAAATCGAGACTTTGCAGTCCATGGGCTTCAGAGTCTCCTTGCATCCAGCAAAACGTTAGAGTGCAGTCGAGGGGATGTAGCTCAGTGGTAGAGCGCATGCTTCGCATGTATGAGGCCCCGGGTTCAATCCCCGGCATCTCCAGGAGTCTCTGTTCTCTATCTTGGCTTTTTCCAGAAGGCTAGCCTGCCATCTTGTGGAAAGTAGAGGTTTCTCGGGCAGTTGGGGGTCAGAACCCCGCTTAAATTGTTTGCTTTGAAAAATGTGTTTGGAGTAGGCATAGTTTCCACTTTTCAAGAAAATCTGAGAATTTTGCTTGCCAAAAGGAGGAAAGAAATGCCCTCTCTGAGGATCGAACTCAGGACCTTCAGATTATGAGACTGACGCGCTGCCTACTGCGCTAAGAAGGCTGCACACAAGCATCTCTAAATAGGACTATAGACCATGAAGATATTCCAGGTACGAGGCTTAAGGATTTTCCTGGCTGAGACTTTATGCTGCAGTGTCAAATGGGTTGACTTGGCAGCCAGTAAAACTTGGCAGACATGGGGATGTAGCTCAGTGGTAGAGCGCATGCTTTGCATGTATGAGGCCCTGGGTTCAATCCCCGGCATCTCCAGACTTTTGCCATGCTTGTCTCGGATTTTGGCAGAAAACAAGGCTGGCTATCAGTATTAAGGAAGAGATATGTCATGCAACTGGGATACCAACCCCACTTAAACTGTGAGACGTTTGCCTTGAAAAAACCCATGAAATGGGGCTATCTCATTTTTGATGCTTATACAACAGAAGAATCTTACTTGTTTAAGCCATCAAAGTGATGATTAATCTTGGCAATCTTAATACATTTAGGATAGAAATCTGTGGCAGCCCTCTTGGTCATTGGTAAGGGTTCTTCCTCGAAAGCAGAGACTCTTACTTTTCTGGTAACTTTGAGGGGGAGTGGCAGGTAATATTGATGATGTGCATCTGTCTGCTCCTGGTCCCCACCCTCCACAACCTTTCTTGAGCGAGAGATAATTTTGGTGCTACGGAAGTTTGCCACTACTCCTTCGATAGCTCAGTTGGTAGAGCGGAGGACTGTAGCATAAATTCAGGCATCCTTAGGTCGCTGGTTCAAATCCGGCTCGAAGGATTTTGTGGTTTAATTTCCATGGCTTTTGCTTTGAATCAACAATACCTTCCATTGACTATGAAAAATTCCCAGAGCTTCGATAAATACCGGAAAAGAAGCGTACTCTATCTGCTTTCAAAGGGAATGGATGACATAGTCGTCGCTAGGGGAGGTGTGAAGAACAGTCAAGGAAACCTGCTGATCAGAACTAATACCAAAGCGTTGCATTAATATATGTATGCCCTTGGCAGACTTCCAATTGCACTGCTCCAAAGGTAGCTGCTTGGCAGCCAATCACACTATGACTTGCCTTCAATTTGAATGTATACCGATGGGCAAGAGGGAATATCCAATGGAATCATCTCCCGAAAGGCTGAGCAAGCAGGAAAGTAGACCAATAGTTGTCACATTTTTGGGAATCCTGAGAAGTTTTGCATTCCAAACTGAGCAAATAAAAGCCCTGCCGGAGAATCGATCCCTGATTGCACTAAATATATGCTCCATGAAGACAGTTCACACGTGAGGTGTGAGCAATTCCAAGCCTGACACTTTACATTCTAGTCTCAAATCGAGACTTTGCAGTCCATGGGCTTCAGAGTCTCCTTGCATCCAGCAAAACGTTAGAGTGCAGTCGAGGGGATGTAGCTCAGTGGTAGAGCGCATGCTTCGCATGTATGAGGCCCCGGGTTCAATCCCCGGCATCTCCAGGAGTCTCTGTTCTCTATCTTGGCTTTTTCCAGAAGGCTAGCCTGCCATCTTGTGGAAAGTAGAGGTTTCTCGGGCAGTTGGGGGTCAGAACCCCGCTTAAATTGTTTGCTTTGAAAAATGTGTTTGGAGTAGGCATAGTTTCCACTTTTCAAGAAAATCTGAGAATTTTGCTTGCCAAAAGGAGGAAAGAAATGCCCTCTCTGAGGATCGAACTCAGGACCTTCAGATTATGAGACTGACGCGCTGCCTACTGCGCTAAGAAGGCTGCACACAAGCATCTCTAAATAGGACTATAGACCATGAAGATATTCCAGGTACGAGGCTTAAGGATTTTCCTGGCTGAGACTTTATGCTGCAGTGTCAAATGGGTTGACTTGGCAGCCAGTAAAACTTGGCAGACATGGGGATGTAGCTCAGTGGTAGAGCGCATGCTTTGCATGTATGAGGCCCCGGGTTCAATCCCCGGCATCTCCAGACTTTTGCCATGCTTGTCTCGGATTTTGGCAGAAAACAAGGCTGGCTATCAGTATTAAGGAAGAGATATGTCATGCAACTGGGATACCAACCCCACTTAAACTGTGAGACGTTTGCCTTGAAAAAACCCATGAAATGGGGCTATCTCATTTTTGATGCTTATACAACAGAAGAATCTTACTTGTTTAAGCCATCAAAGTGATGATTAATCTTGGCAATCTTAATACATTTAGGATAGAAATCTGTGGCAGCCCTCTTGGTCATTGGTAAGGGTTCTTCCTCGAAAGCAGAGACTCTTACTTTTCTGGTAACTTTGAGGGGGAGTGGCAGGTAATATTGATGATGTGCATCTGTCTGCTCCTGGTCCCCACCCTCCACAACCTTTCTTGAGCGAGAGATAATTTTGGTGCTACGGAAGTTTGCCACTACTCCTTCGATAGCTCAGTTGGTAGAGCGGAGGACTGTAGCATAAATTCAGGCATCCTTAGGTCGCTGGTTCAAATCCGGCTCGAAGGATTTTGTGGTTTAATTTCCATGGCTTTTGCTTTGAATCAACAATACCTTCCATTGACTATGAAAAATTCCCAGAGCTTCGATAAATACCGGAAAAGAAGCGTACTCTATCTGCTTTCAAAGGGAATGGATGACATAGTCGTCGCTAGGGGAGGTGTGAAGAACAGTCAAGGAAACCTGCTGATCAGAACTAATACCAAAGCGTTGCATTAATATATGTATGCCCTTGGCAGACTTCCAATTGCACTGCTCCAAAGGTAGCTGCTTGGCAGCCAATCACACTATGACTTGCCTTCAATTTGAATGTATACCGATGGGCAAGAGGGAATATCCAATGGAATCATCTCCCGAAAGGCTGAGCAAGCAGGAAAGTAGACCAATAGTTGTCACATTTTTGGGAATCCTGAGAAGTTTTGCATTCCAAACTGAGCAAATAAAAGCCCTGCCGGAGAATCGATCCCTGATTGCACTAAATATATGCTCCATGAAGACAGTTCACACGTGAGGTGTGAGCAATTCCAAGCCTGACACTTTACATTCTAGTCTCAAATCGAGACTTTGCAGTCCATGGGCTTCAGAGTCTCCTTGCATCCAGCAAAACGTTAGAGTGCAGTCGAGGGGATGTAGCTCAGTGGTAGAGCGCATGCTTCGCATGTATGAGGCCCCGGGTTCAATCCCCGGCATCTCCAGGAGTCTCTGTTCTCTATCTTGGCTTTTTCCAGAAGGCTAGCCTGCCATCTTGTGGAAAGTAGAGGTTTCTCGGGCAGTTGGGGGTCAGAACCCCGCTTAAATTGTTTGCTTTGAAAAATGTGTTTGGAGTAGGCATAGTTTCCACTTTTCAAGAAAATCTGAGAATTTTGCTTGCCAAAAGGAGGAAAGAAATGCCCTCTCTGAGGATCGAACTCAGGACCTTCAGATTATGAGACTGACGTGCTGCCTACTGCGCTAAGAAGGCTGCACACAAGCATCTCTAAATAGGACTATAGACCATGAAGATATTCCAGGTACGAGGCTTAAGGATTTTCCTGGCTGAGACTTTATGCTGCAGTGTCAAATGGGTTGACTTGGCAGCCAGTAAAACTTGGCAGACATGGGGATGTAGCTCAGTGGTAGAGCGCATGCTTTGCATGTATGAGGCCCCGGGTTCAATCCCCGGCATCTCCAGACTTTTGCCATGCTTGTCTCGGATTTTGGCAGAAAACAAGGCTGGCTATCAGTATTAAGGAAGAGATATGTCATGCAACTGGGATACCAACCCCACTTAAACTGTGAGACGTTTGCCTTGAAAAAACCCATGAAATGGGGCTATCTCATTTTTGATGCTTATACAACAGAAGAATCTTACTTGTTTAAGCCATCAAAGTGATGATTAATCTTGGCAATCTTAATACATTTAGGATAGAAATCTGTGGCAGCCCTCTTGGTCATTGGTAAGGGTTCTTCCTCGAAAGCAGAGACTCTTACTTTTCTGGTAACTTTGAGGGGGAGTGGCAGGTAATATTGATGATGTGCATCTGTCTGCTCCTGGTCCCCACCCTCCACAACCTTTCTTGAGCGAGAGATAATTTTGGTGCTACGGAAGTTTGCCACTACTCCTTCGATAGCTCAGTTGGTAGAGCGGAGGACTGTAGCATAAATTCAGGCATCCTTAGGTCGCTGGTTCAAATCCGGCTCGAAGGATTTTGTGGTTTAATTTCCATGGCTTTTGCTTTGAATCAACAATACCTTCCATTGACTATGAAAAATTCCCAGAGCTTCGATAAATACCGGAAAAGAAGCGTACTCTATCTGCTTTCAAAGGGAATGGATGACATAGTCGTCGCTAGGGGAGGTGTGAAGAACAGTCAAGGAAACCTGCTGATCAGAACTAATACCAAAGCGTTGCATTAATATATATATGCCCTTGGCAGACTTCCAATTGCACTGCTCCAAAGGTAGCTGCTTGGCAGCCAATCACACTATGACTTGCCTTCAATTTGAATGTATACCGATGGGCAAGAGGGAATATCCAATGGAATCATCTCCCGAAAGGCTGAGCAAGCAGGAAAGTAGACCAATAGTTGTCACATTTTTGGGAATCCTGAGAAGTTTTGCATTCCAAACTGAGCAAATAAAAGCCCTGCCGGAGAATCGATCCCTGATTGCACTAAATATATGCTCCATGAAGACAGTTCACACGTGAGGTGTGAGCAATTCCAAGCCTGACACTTTACATTCTAGTCTCAAATCGAGACTTTGCAGTCCATGGGCTTCAGAGTCTCCTTGCATCCAGCAAAACGTTAGAGTGCAGTCGAGGGGATGTAGCTCAGTGGTAGAGCGCATGCTTCGCATGTATGAGGCCCCGGGTTCAATCCCCGGCATCTCCAGGAGTCTCTGTTCTCTATCTTGGCTTTTTCCAGAAGGCTAGCCTGCCATCTTGTGGAAAGTAGAGGTTTCTCGGGCAGTTGGGGGTCAGAACCCCGCTTAAATTGTTTGCTTTGAAAAATGTGTTTGGAGTAGGCATAGTTTCCACTTTTCAAGAAAATCTGAGAATTTTGCTTGCCAAAAGGAGGAAAGAAATGCCCTCTCTGAGGATCGAACTCAGGACCTTCAGATTATGAGACTGACGCGCTGCCTACTGCGCTAAGAAGGCTGCACACAAGCATCTCTAAATAGGACTATAGACCATGAAGATATTCCAGGTACGAGGCTTAAGGATTTTCCTGGCTGAGACTTTATGCTGCAGTGTCAAATGGGTTGACTTGGCAGCCAGTAAAACTTGGCAGACATGGGGATGTAGCTCAGTGGTAGAGCGCATGCTTTGCATGTATGAGGCCCCGGGTTCAATCCCCGGCATCTCCAGACTTTTGCCATGCTTGTCTCGGATTTTGGCAGAAAACAAGGCTGGCTATCAGTATTAAGGAAGAGATATGTCATGCAACTGGGATACCAACCCCACTTAAACTGTGAGACGTTTGCCTTGAAAAAACCCATGAAATGGGGCTATCTCATTTTTGATGCTTATACAACAGAAGAATCTTACTTGTTTAAGCCATCAAAGTGATGATTAATCTTGGCAATCTTAATACATTTAGGATAGAAATCTGTGGCAGCCCTCTTGGTCATTGGTAAGGGTTCTTCCTCGAAAGCAGAGACTCTTACTTTTCTGGTAACTTTGAGGGGGAGTGGCAGGTAATATTGATGATGTGCATCTGTCTGCTCCTGGTCCCCACCCTCCACAACCTTTCTTGAGCGAGAGATAATTTTGGTGCTACGGAAGTTTGCCACTACTCCTTCGATAGCTCAGTTGGTAGAGCGGAGGACTGTAGCATAAATTCAGGCATCCTTAGGTCGCTGGTTCAAATCCGGCTCGAAGGATTTTGTGGTTTAATTTCCATGGCTTTTGCTTTGAATCAACAATACCTTCCATTGACTATGAAAAATTCCCAGAGCTTCGATAAATACCGGAAAAGAAGCGTACTCTATCTGCTTTCAAAGGGAATGGATGACATAGTCGTCGCTAGGGGAGGTGTGAAGAACAGTCAAGGAAACCTGCTGATCAGAACTAATACCAAAGCGTTGCATTAATATATGTATGCCCTTGGCAGACTTCCAATTGCACTGCTCCAAAGGTAGCTGCTTGGCAGCCAATCACACTATGACTTGCCTTCAATTTGAATGTATACCGATGGGCAAGAGGGAATATCCAATGGAATCATCTCCCGAAAGGCTGAGCAAGCAGGAAAGTAGACCAATAGTTGTCACATTTTTGGGAATCCTGAGAAGTTTTGCATTCCAAACTGAGCAAATAAAAGCCCTGCCGGAGAATCGATCCCTGATTGCACTAAATATATGCTCCATGAAGACAGTTCACACGTGAGGTGTGAGCAATTCCAAGCCTGACACTTTACATTCTAGTCTCAAATCGAGACTTTGCAGTCCATGGGCTTCAGAGTCTCCTTGCATCCAGCAAAACGTTAGAGTGCAGTCGAGGGGATGTAGCTCAGTGGTAGAGCGCATGCTTCGCATGTATGAGGCCCCGGGTTCAATCCCCGGCATCTCCAGGAGTCTCTGTTCTCTATCTTGGCTTTTTCCAGAAGGCTAGCCTGCCATCTTGTGGAAAGTAGAGGTTTCTCGGGCAGTTGGGGGTCAGAACCCCGCTTAAATTGTTTGCTTTGAAAAATGTGTTTGGAGTAGGCATAGTTTCCACTTTTCAAGAAAATCTGAGAATTTTGCTTGCCAAAAGGAGGAAAGAAATGCCCTCTCTGAGGATCGAACTCAGGACCTTCAGATTATGAGACTGACGTGCTGCCTACTGCGCTAAGAAGGCTGCACACAAGCATCTCTAAATAGGACTATAGACCATGAAGATATTCCAGGTACGAGGCTTAAGGATTTTCCTGGCTGAGACTTTATGCTGCAGTGTCAAATGGGTTGACTTGGCAGCCAGTAAAACTTGGCAGACATGGGGATGTAGCTCAGTGGTAGAGCGCATGCTTTGCATGTATGAGGCCCCGGGTTCAATCCCCGGCATCTCCAGACTTTTGCCATGCTTGTCTCGGATTTTGGCAGAAAACAAGGCTGGCTATCAGTATTAAGGAAGAGATATGTCATGCAACTGGGATACCAACCCCACTTAAACTGTGAGACGTTTGCCTTGAAAAAACCCATGAAATGGGGCTATCTCATTTTTGATGCTTATACAACAGAAGAATCTTACTTGTTTAAGCCATCAAAGTGATGATTAATCTTGGCAATCTTAATACATTTAGGATAGAAATCTGTGGCAGCCCTCTTGGTCATTGGTAAGGGTTCTTCCTCGAAAGCAGAGACTCTTACTTTTCTGGTAACTTTGAGGGGGAGTGGCAGGTAATATTGATGATGTGCATCTGTCTGCTCCTGGTCCCCACCCTCCACAACCTTTCTTGAGCGAGAGATAATTTTGGTGCTACGGAAGTTTGCCACTACTCCTTCGATAGCTCAGTTGGTAGAGCGGAGGACTGTAGCATAAATTCAGGCATCCTTAGGTCGCTGGTTCAAATCCGGCTCGAAGGATTTTGTGGTTTAATTTCCATGGCTTTTGCTTTGAATCAACAATACCTTCCATTGACTATGAAAAATTCCCAGAGCTTCGATAAATACCGGAAAAGAAGCGTACTCTATCTGCTTTCAAAGGGAATGGATGACATAGTCGTCGCTAGGGGAGGTGTGAAGAACAGTCAAGGAAACCTGCTGATCAGAACTAATACCAAAGCGTTGCATTAATATATATATGCCCTTGGCAGACTTCCAATTGCACTGCTCCAAAGGTAGCTGCTTGGCAGCCAATCACACTATGACTTGCCTTCAATTTGAATGTATACCGATGGGCAAGAGGGAATATCCAATGGAATCATCTCCCGAAAGGCTGAGCAAGCAGGAAAGTAGACCAATAGTTGTCACATTTTTGGGAATCCTGAGAAGTTTTGCATTCCAAACTGAGCAAATAAAAGCCCTGCCGGAGAATCGATCCCTGATTGCACTAAATATATGCTCCATGAAGACAGTTCACACGTGAGGTGTGAGCAATTCCAAGCCTGACACTTTACATTCTAGTCTCAAATCGAGACTTTGCAGTCCATGGGCTTCAGAGTCTCCTTGCATCCAGCAAAACGTTAGAGTGCAGTCGAGGGGATGTAGCTCAGTGGTAGAGCGCATGCTTCGCATGTATGAGGCCCCGGGTTCAATCCCCGGCATCTCCAGGAGTCTCTGTTCTCTATCTTGGCTTTTTCCAGAAGGCTAGCCTGCCATCTTGTGGAAAGTAGAGGTTTCTCGGGCAGTTGGGGGTCAGAACCCCGCTTAAATTGTTTGCTTTGAAAAATGTGTTTGGAGTAGGCATAGTTTCCACTTTTCAAGAAAATCTGAGAATTTTGCTTGCCAAAAGGAGGAAAGAAATGCCCTCTCTGAGGATCGAACTCAGGACCTTCAGATTATGAGACTGACGCGCTGCCTACTGCGCTAAGAAGGCTGCACACAAGCATCTCTAAATAGGACTATAGACCATGAAGATATTCCAGGTACGAGGCTTAAGGATTTTCCTGGCTGAGACTTTATGCTGCAGTGTCAAATGGGTTGACTTGGCAGCCAGTAAAACTTGGCAGACATGGGGATGTAGCTCAGTGGTAGAGCGCATGCTTTGCATGTATGAGGCCCCGGGTTCAATCCCCGGCATCTCCAGACTTTTGCCATGCTTGTCTCGGATTTTGGCAGAAAACAAGGCTGGCTATCAGTATTAAGGAAGAGATATGTCATGCAACTGGGATACCAACCCCACTTAAACTGTGAGACGTTTGCCTTGAAAAAACCCATGAAATGGGGCTATCTCATTTTTGATGCTTATACAACAGAAGAATCTTACTTGTTTAAGCCATCAAAGTGATGATTAATCTTGGCAATCTTAATACATTTAGGATAGAAATCTGTGGCAGCCCTCTTGGTCATTGGTAAGGGTTCTTCCTCGAAAGCAGAGACTCTTACTTTTCTGGTAACTTTGAGGGGGAGTGGCAGGTAATATTGATGATGTGCATCTGTCTGCTCCTGGTCCCCACCCTCCACAACCTTTCTTGAGCGAGAGATAATTTTGGTGCTACGGAAGTTTGCCACTACTCCTTCGATAGCTCAGTTGGTAGAGCGGAGGACTGTAGCATAAATTCAGGCATCCTTAGGTCGCTGGTTCAAATCCGGCTCGAAGGATTTTGTGGTTTAATTTCCATGGCTTTTGCTTTGAATCAACAATACCTTCCATTGACTATGAAAAATTCCCAGAGCTTCGATAAATACCGGAAAAGAAGCGTACTCTATCTGCTTTCAAAGGGAATGGATGACATAGTCGTCGCTAGGGGAGGTGTGAAGAACAGTCAAGGAAACCTGCTGATCAGAACTAATACCAAAGCGTTGCATTAATATATGTATGCCCTTGGCAGACTTCCAATTGCACTGCTCCAAAGGTAGCTGCTTGGCAGCCAATCACACTATGACTTGCCTTCAATTTGAATGTATACCGATGGGCAAGAGGGAATATCCAATGGAATCATCTCCCGAAAGGCTGAGCAAGCAGGAAAGTAGACCAATAGTTGTCACATTTTTGGGAATCCTGAGAAGTTTTGCATTCCAAACTGAGCAAATAAAAGCCCTGCCGGAGAATCGATCCCTGATTGCACTAAATATATGCTCCATGAAGACAGTTCACACGTGAGGTGTGAGCAATTCCAAGCCTGACACTTTACATTCTAGTCTCAAATCGAGACTTTGCAGTCCATGGGCTTCAGAGTCTCCTTGCATCCAGCAAAACGTTAGAGTGCAGTCGAGGGGATGTAGCTCAGTGGTAGAGCGCATGCTTCGCATGTATGAGGCCCCGGGTTCAATCCCCGGCATCTCCAGGAGTCTCTGTTCTCTATCTTGGCTTTTTCCAGAAGGCTAGCCTGCCATCTTGTGGAAAGTAGAGGTTTCTCGGGCAGTTGGGGGTCAGAACCCCGCTTAAATTGTTTGCTTTGAAAAATGTGTTTGGAGTAGGCATAGTTTCCACTTTTCAAGAAAATCTGAGAATTTTGCTTGCCAAAAGGAGGAAAGAAATGCCCTCTCTGAGGATCGAACTCAGGACCTTCAGATTATGAGACTGACGTGCTGCCTACTGCGCTAAGAAGGCTGCACACAAGCATCTCTAAATAGGACTATAGACCATGAAGATATTCCAGGTACGAGGCTTAAGGATTTTCCTGGCTGAGACTTTATGCTGCAGTGTCAAATGGGTTGACTTGGCAGCCAGTAAAACTTGGCAGACATGGGGATGTAGCTCAGTGGTAGAGCGCATGCTTTGCATGTATGAGGCCCCGGGTTCAATCCCCGGCATCTCCAGACTTTTGCCATGCTTGTCTCGGATTTTGGCAGAAAACAAGGCTGGCTATCAGTATTAAGGAAGAGATATGTCATGCAACTGGGATACCAACCCCACTTAAACTGTGAGACGTTTGCCTTGAAAAAACCCATGAAATGGGGCTATCTCATTTTTGATGCTTATACAACAGAAGAATCTTACTTGTTTAAGCCATCAAAGTGATGATTAATCTTGGCAATCTTAATACATTTAGGATAGAAATCTGTGGCAGCCCTCTTGGTCATTGGTAAGGGTTCTTCCTCGAAAGCAGAGACTCTTACTTTTCTGGTAACTTTGAGGGGGAGTGGCAGGTAATATTGATGATGTGCATCTGTCTGCTCCTGGTCCCCACCCTCCACAACCTTTCTTGAGCGAGAGATAATTTTGGTGCTACGGAAGTTTGCCACTACTCCTTCGATAGCTCAGTTGGTAGAGCGGAGGACTGTAGCATAAATTCAGGCATCCTTAGGTCGCTGGTTCAAATCCGGCTCGAAGGATTTTGTGGTTTAATTTCCATGGCTTTTGCTTTGAATCAACAATACCTTCCATTGACTATGAAAAATTCCCAGAGCTTCGATAAATACCGGAAAAGAAGCGTACTCTATCTGCTTTCAAAGGGAATGGATGACATAGTCGTCGCTAGGGGAGGTGTGAAGAACAGTCAAGGAAACCTGCTGATCAGAACTAATACCAAAGCGTTGCATTAATATATATATGCCCTTGGCAGACTTCCAATTGCACTGCTCCAAAGGTAGCTGCTTGGCAGCCAATCACACTATGACTTGCCTTCAATTTGAATGTATACCGATGGGCAAGAGGGAATATCCAATGGAATCATCTCCCGAAAGGCTGAGCAAGCAGGAAAGTAGACCAATAGTTGTCACATTTTTGGGAATCCTGAGAAGTTTTGCATTCCAAACTGAGCAAATAAAAGCCCTGCCGGAGAATCGATCCCTGATTGCACTAAATATATGCTCCATGAAGACAGTTCACACGTGAGGTGTGAGCAATTCCAAGCCTGACACTTTACATTCTAGTCTCAAATCGAGACTTTGCAGTCCATGGGCTTCAGAGTCTCCTTGCATCCAGCAAAACGTTAGAGTGCAGTCGAGGGGATGTAGCTCAGTGGTAGAGCGCATGCTTCGCATGTATGAGGCCCCGGGTTCAATCCCCGGCATCTCCAGGAGTCTCTGTTCTCTATCTTGGCTTTTTCCAGAAGGCTAGCCTGCCATCTTGTGGAAAGTAGAGGTTTCTCGGGCAGTTGGGGGTCAGAACCCCGCTTAAATTGTTTGCTTTGAAAAATGTGTTTGGAGTAGGCATAGTTTCCACTTTTCAAGAAAATCTGAGAATTTTGCTTGCCAAAAGGAGGAAAGAAATGCCCTCTCTGAGGATCGAACTCAGGACCTTCAGATTATGAGACTGACGCGCTGCCTACTGCGCTAAGAAGGCTGCACACAAGCATCTCTAAATAGGACTATAGACCATGAAGATATTCCAGGTACGAGGCTTAAGGATTTTCCTGGCTGAGACTTTATGCTGCAGTGTCAAATGGGTTGACTTGGCAGCCAGTAAAACTTGGCAGACATGGGGATGTAGCTCAGTGGTAGAGCGCATGCTTTGCATGTATGAGGCCCCGGGTTCAATCCCCGGCATCTCCAGACTTTTGCCATGCTTGTCTCGGATTTTGGCAGAAAACAAGGCTGGCTATCAGTATTAAGGAAGAGATATGTCATGCAACTGGGATACCAACCCCACTTAAACTGTGAGACGTTTGCCTTGAAAAAACCCATGAAATGGGGCTATCTCATTTTTGATGCTTATACAACAGAAGAATCTTACTTGTTTAAGCCATCAAAGTGATGATTAATCTTGGCAATCTTAATACATTTAGGATAGAAATCTGTGGCAGCCCTCTTGGTCATTGGTAAGGGTTCTTCCTCGAAAGCAGAGACTCTTACTTTTCTGGTAACTTTGAGGGGGAGTGGCAGGTAATATTGATGATGTGCATCTGTCTGCTCCTGGTCCCCACCCTCCACAACCTTTCTTGAGCGAGAGATAATTTTGGTGCTACGGAAGTTTGCCACTACTCCTTCGATAGCTCAGTTGGTAGAGCGGAGGACTGTAGCATAAATTCAGGCATCCTTAGGTCGCTGGTTCAAATCCGGCTCGAAGGATTTTGTGGTTTAATTTCCATGGCTTTTGCTTTGAATCAACAATACCTTCCATTGACTATGAAAAATTCCCAGAGCTTCGATAAATACCGGAAAAGAAGCGTACTCTATCTGCTTTCAAAGGGAATGGATGACATAGTCGTCGCTAGGGGAGGTGTGAAGAACAGTCAAGGAAACCTGCTGATCAGAACTAATACCAAAGCGTTGCATTAATATATGTATGCCCTTGGCAGACTTCCAATTGCACTGCTCCAAAGGTAGCTGCTTGGCAGCCAATCACACTATGACTTGCCTTCAATTTGAATGTATACCGATGGGCAAGAGGGAATATCCAATGGAATCATCTCCCGAAAGGCTGAGCAAGCAGGAAAGTAGACCAATAGTTGTCACATTTTTGGGAATCCTGAGAAGTTTTGCATTCCAAACTGAGCAAATAAAAGCCCTGCCGGAGAATCGATCCCTGATTGCACTAAATATATGCTCCATGAAGACAGTTCACACGTGAGGTGTGAGCAATTCCAAGCCTGACACTTTACATTCTAGTCTCAAATCGAGACTTTGCAGTCCATGGGCTTCAGAGTCTCCTTGCATCCAGCAAAACGTTAGAGTGCAGTCGAGGGGATGTAGCTCAGTGGTAGAGCGCATGCTTCGCATGTATGAGGCCCCGGGTTCAATCCCCGGCATCTCCAGGAGTCTCTGTTCTCTATCTTGGCTTTTTCCAGAAGGCTAGCCTGCCATCTTGTGGAAAGTAGAGGTTTCTCGGGCAGTTGGGGGTCAGAACCCCGCTTAAATTGTTTGCTTTGAAAAATGTGTTTGGAGTAGGCATAGTTTCCACTTTTCAAGAAAATCTGAGAATTTTGCTTGCCAAAAGGAGGAAAGAAATGCCCTCTCTGAGGATCGAACTCAGGACCTTCAGATTATGAGACTGACGCGCTGCCTACTGCGCTAAGAAGGCTGCACACAAGCATCTCTAAATAGGACTATAGACCATGAAGATATTCCAGGTACGAGGCTTAAGGATTTTCCTGGCTGAGACTTTATGCTGCAGTGTCAAATGGGTTGACTTGGCAGCCAGTAAAACTTGGCAGACATGGGGATGTAGCTCAGTGGTAGAGCGCATGCTTTGCATGTATGAGGCCCCGGGTTCAATCCCCGGCATCTCCAGACTTTTGCCATGCTTGTCTCGGATTTTGGCAGAAAACAAGGCTGGCTATCAGTATTAAGGAAGAGATATGTCATGCAACTGGGATACCAACCCCACTTAAACTGTGAGACGTTTGCCTTGAAAAAACCCATGAAATGGGGCTATCTCATTTTTGATGCTTATACAACAGAAGAATCTTACTTGTTTAAGCCATCAAAGTGATGATTAATCTTGGCAATCTTAATACATTTAGGATAGAAATCTGTGGCAGCCCTCTTGGTCATTGGTAAGGGTTCTTCCTCGAAAGCAGAGACTCTTACTTTTCTGGTAACTTTGAGGGGGAGTGGCAGGTAATATTGATGATGTGCATCTGTCTGCTCCTGGTCCCCACCCTCCACAACCTTTCTTGAGCGAGAGATAATTTTGGTGCTACGGAAGTTTGCCACTACTCCTTCGATAGCTCAGTTGGTAGAGCGGAGGACTGTAGCATAAATTCAGGCATCCTTAGGTCGCTGGTTCAAATCCGGCTCGAAGGATTTTGTGGTTTAATTTCCATGGCTTTTGCTTTGAATCAACAATACCTTCCATTGACTATGAAAAATTCCCAGAGCTTCGATAAATACCGGAAAAGAAGCGTACTCTATCTGCTTTCAAAGGGAATGGATGACATAGTCGTCGCTAGGGGAGGTGTGAAGAACAGTCAAGGAAACCTGCTGATCAGAACTAATACCAAAGCGTTGCATTAATATATGTATGCCCTTGGCAGACTTCCAATTGCACTGCTCCAAAGGTAGCTGCTTGGCAGCCAATCACACTATGACTTGCCTTCAATTTGAATGTATACCGATGGGCAAGAGGGAATATCCAATGGAATCATCTCCCGAAAGGCTGAGCAAGCAGGAAAGTAGACCAATAGTTGTCACATTTTTGGGAATCCTGAGAAGTTTTGCATTCCAAACTGAGCAAATAAAAGCCCTGCCGGAGAATCGATCCCTGATTGCACTAAATATATGCTCCATGAAGACAGTTCACACGTGAGGTGTGAGCAATTCCAAGCCTGACACTTTACATTCTAGTCTCAAATCGAGACTTTGCAGTCCATGGGCTTCAGAGTCTCCTTGCATCCAGCAAAACGTTAGAGTGCAGTCGAGGGGATGTAGCTCAGTGGTAGAGCGCATGCTTCGCATGTATGAGGCCCCGGGTTCAATCCCCGGCATCTCCAGGAGTCTCTGTTCTCTATCTTGGCTTTTTCCAGAAGGCTAGCCTGCCATCTTGTGGAAAGTAGAGGTTTCTCGGGCAGTTGGGGGTCAGAACCCCGCTTAAATTGTTTGCTTTGAAAAATGTGTTTGGAGTAGGCATAGTTTCCACTTTTCAAGAAAATCTGAGAATTTTGCTTGCCAAAAGGAGGAAAGAAATGCCCTCTCTGAGGATCGAACTCAGGACCTTCAGATTATGAGACTGACGTGCTGCCTACTGCGCTAAGAAGGCTGCACACAAGCATCTCTAAATAGGACTATAGACCATGAAGATATTCCAGGTACGAGGCTTAAGGATTTTCCTGGCTGAGACTTTATGCTGCAGTGTCAAATGGGTTGACTTGGCAGCCAGTAAAACTTGGCAGACATGGGGATGTAGCTCAGTGGTAGAGCGCATGCTTTGCATGTATGAGGCCCCGGGTTCAATCCCCGGCATCTCCAGACTTTTGCCATGCTTGTCTCGGATTTTGGCAGAAAACAAGGCTGGCTATCAGTATTAAGGAAGAGATATGTCATGCAACTGGGATACCAACCCCACTTAAACTGTGAGACGTTTGCCTTGAAAAAACCCATGAAATGGGGCTATCTCATTTTTGATGCTTATACAACAGAAGAATCTTACTTGTTTAAGCCATCAAAGTGATGATTAATCTTGGCAATCTTAATACATTTAGGATAGAAATCTGTGGCAGCCCTCTTGGTCATTGGTAAGGGTTCTTCCTCGAAAGCAGAGACTCTTACTTTTCTGGTAACTTTGAGGGGGAGTGGCAGGTAATATTGATGATGTGCATCTGTCTGCTCCTGGTCCCCACCCTCCACAACCTTTCTTGAGCGAGAGATAATTTTGGTGCTACGGAAGTTTGCCACTACTCCTTCGATAGCTCAGTTGGTAGAGCGGAGGACTGTAGCATAAATTCAGGCATCCTTAGGTCGCTGGTTCAAATCCGGCTCGAAGGATTTTGTGGTTTAATTTCCATGGCTTTTGCTTTGAATCAACAATACCTTCCATTGACTATGAAAAATTCCCAGAGCTTCGATAAATACCGGAAAAGAAGCGTACTCTATCTGCTTTCAAAGGGAATGGATGACATAGTCGTCGCTAGGGGAGGTGTGAAGAACAGTCAAGGAAACCTGCTGATCAGAACTAATACCAAAGCGTTGCATTAATATATGTATGCCCTTGGCAGACTTCCAATTGCACTGCTCCAAAGGTAGCTGCTTGGCAGCCAATCACACTATGACTTGCCTTCAATTTGAATGTATACCGATGGGCAAGAGGGAATATCCAATGGAATCATCTCCCGAAAGGCTGAGCAAGCAGGAAAGTAGACCAATAGTTGTCACATTTTTGGGAATCCTGAGAAGTTTTGCATTCCAAACTGAGCAAATAAAAGCCCTGCCGGAGAATCGATCCCTGATTGCACTAAATATATGCTCCATGAAGACAGTTCACACGTGAGGTGTGAGCAATTCCAAGCCTGACACTTTACATTCTAGTCTCAAATCGAGACTTTGCAGTCCATGGGCTTCAGAGTCTCCTTGCATCCAGCAAAACGTTAGAGTGCAGTCGAGGGGATGTAGCTCAGTGGTAGAGCGCATGCTTCGCATGTATGAGGCCCCGGGTTCAATCCCCGGCATCTCCAGGAGTCTCTGTTCTCTATCTTGGCTTTTTCCAGAAGGCTAGCCTGCCATCTTGTGGAAAGTAGAGGTTTCTCGGGCAGTTGGGGGTCAGAACCCCGCTTAAATTGTTTGCTTTGAAAAATGTGTTTGGAGTAGGCATAGTTTCCACTTTTCAAGAAAATCTGAGAATTTTGCTTGCCAAAAGGAGGAAATAAATGCCCTCTCTGAGGATCGAACTCAGGACCTTCAGATTATGAGACTGACGCGCTGCCTACTGCGCTAAGAAGGCTGCACACAAGCATCTCTAAATAGGACTATAGACCATGAAGATATTCCAGGTACGAGGCTTAAGGATTTTCCTGGCTGAGACTTTATGCTGCAGTGTCAAATGGGTTGACTTGGCAGCCAGTAAAACTTGGCAGACATGGGGATGTAGCTCAGTGGTAGAGCGCATGCTTTGCATGTATGAGGCCCCGGGTTCAATCCCCGGCATCTCCAGACTTTTGCCATGCTTGTCTCGGATTTTGGCAGAAAACAAGGCTGGCTATCAGTATTAAGGAAGAGATATGTCATGCAACTGGGATACCAACCCCACTTAAACTGTGAGACGTTTGCCTTGAAAAAACCCATGAAATGGGGCTATCTCATTTTTGATGCTTATACAACAGAAGAATCTTACTTGTTTAAGCCATCAAAGTGATGATTAATCTTGGCAATCTTAATACATTTAGGATAGAAATCTGTGGCAGCCCTCTTGGTCATTGGTAAGGGTTCTTCCTCGAAAGCAGAGACTCTTACTTTTCTGGTAACTTTGAGGGGGAGTGGCAGGTAATATTGATGATGTGCATCTGTCTGCTCCTGGTCCCCACCCTCCACAACCTTTCTTGAGCGAGAGATAATTTTGGTGCTACGGAAGTTTGCCACTACTCCTTCGATAGCTCAGTTGGTAGAGCGGAGGACTGTAGCATAAATTCAGGCATCCTTAGGTCGCTGGTTCAAATCCGGCTCGAAGGATTTTGTGGTTTAATTTCCATGGCTTTTGCTTTGAATCAACAATACCTTCCATTGACTATGAAAAATTCCCAGAGCTTCGATAAATACCGGAAAAGAAGCGTACTCTATCTGCTTTCAAAGGGAATGGATGACATAGTCGTCGCTAGGGGAGGTGTGAAGAACAGTCAAGGAAACCTGCTGATCAGAACTAATACCAAAGCGTTGCATTAATATATGTATGCCCTTGGCAGACTTCCAATTGCACTGCTCCAAAGGTAGCTGCTTGGCAGCCAATCACACTATGACTTGCCTTCAATTTGAATGTATACCGATGGGCAAGAGGGAATATCCAATGGAATCATCTCCCGAAAGGCTGAGCAAGCAGGAAAGTAGACCAATAGTTGTCACATTTTTGGGAATCCTGAGAAGTTTTGCATTCCAAACTGAGCAAATAAAAGCCCTGCCGGAGAATCGATCCCTGATTGCACTAAATATATGCTCCATGAAGACAGTTCACACGTGAGGTGTGAGCAATTCCAAGCCTGACACTTCACATTCTAGTCTCAAATCGAGACTTTGCAGTCCATGGGCTTCAGAGTCTCCTTGCATCCAGCAAAACGTTAGAGTGCAGTCGAGGGGATGTAGCTCAGTGGTAGAGCGCATGCTTCGCATGTATGAGGCCCCGGGTTCAATCCCCGGCATCTCCAGGAGTCTCTGTTCTCTATCTTGGCTTTTTCCAGAAGGCTAGCCTGCCATCTTGTGGAAAGTAGAGGTTTCTCGGGCAGTTGGGGGTCAGAACCCCGCTTAAATTGTTTGCTTTGAAAAATGTGTTTGGAGTAGGCATAGTTTCCACTTTTCAAGAAAATCTGAGAATTTTGCTTGCCAAAAGGAGGAAAGAAATGCCCTCTCTGAGGATCGAACTCAGGACCTTCAGATTATGAGACTGACGCGCTGCCTACTGCGCTAAGAAGGCTGCACACAAGCATCTCTAAATAGGACTATAGACCATGAAGATATTCCAGGTACGAGGCTTAAGGATTTTCCTGGCTGAGACTTTATGCTGCAGTGTCAAATGGGTTGACTTGGCAGCCAGTAAAACTTGGCAGACATGGGGATGTAGCTCAGTGGTAGAGCGCATGCTTTGCATGTATGAGGCCCCGGGTTCAATCCCCGGCATCTCCAGACTTTTGCCATGCTTGTCTCGGATTTTGGCAGAAAACAAGGCTGGCTATCAGTATTAAGGAAGAGATATGTCATGCAACTGGGATACCAACCCCACTTAAACTGTGAGACGTTTGCCTTGAAAAAACCCATGAAATGGGGCTATCTCATTTTTGATGCTTATACAACAGAAGAATCTTACTTGTTTAAGCCATCAAAGTGATGATTAATCTTGGCAATCTTAATACATTTAGGATAGAAATCTGTGGCAGCCCTCTTGGTCATTGGTAAGGGTTCTTCCTCGAAAGCAGAGACTCTTACTTTTCTGGTAACTTTGAGGGGGAGTGGCAGGTAATATTGATGATGTGCATCTGTCTGCTCCTGGTCCCCACCCTCCACAACCTTTCTTGAGCGAGAGATAATTTTGGTGCTACGGAAGTTTGCCACTACTCCTTCGATAGCTCAGTTGGTAGAGCGGAGGACTGTAGCATAAATTCAGGCATCCTTAGGTCGCTGGTTCAAATCCGGCTCGAAGGATTTTGTGGTTTAATTTCCATGGCTTTTGCTTTGAATCAACAATACCTTCCATTGACTAAGAAAAATTCCCAGAGCTTCGATAAATACCGGAAAAGAAGCGTACTCTATCTGCTTTCAAAGGGAATGGATGACATAGTCGTCGCTAGGGGAGGTGTGAAGAACAGTCAAGGAAACCTGCTGATCAGAACTAATACCAAAGCGTTGCATTAATATATGTATGCCCTTGGCAGACTTCCAATTGCACTGCTCCAAAGGTAGCTGCTTGGCAGCCAATCACACTATGACTTGCCTTCAATTTGAATGTATACCGATGGGCAAGAGGGAATATCCAATGGAATCATCTCCCGAAAGGCTGAGCAAGCAGGAAAGTAGACCAATAGTTGTCACATTTTTGGGAATCCTGAGAAGTTTTGCATTCCAAACTGAGCAAATAAAAGCCCTGCCGGAGAATCGATCCCTGATTGCACTAAATATATGCTCCATGAAGACAGTTCACACGTGAGGTGTGAGCAATTCCAAGCCTGACACTTTACATTCTAGTCTCAAATCGAGACTTTGCAGTCCATGGGCTTCAGAGTCTCCTTGCATCCAGCAAAACGTTAGAGTGCAGTCGAGGGGATGTAGCTCAGTGGTAGAGCGCATGCTTCGCATGTATGAGGCCCCGGGTTCAATCCCCGGCATCTCCAGGAGTCTCTGTTCTCTATCTTGGCTTTTTCCAGAAGGCTAGCCTGCCATCTTGTGGAAAGTAGAGGTTTCTCGGGCAGTTGGGGGTCAGAACCCCGCTTAAATTGTTTGCTTTGAAAAATGTGTTTGGAGTAGGCATAGTTTCCACTTTTCAAGAAAATCTGAGAATTTTGCTTGCCAAAAGGAGGAAATAAATGCCCTCTCTGAGGATCGAACTCAGGACCTTCAGATTATGAGACTGACGCGCTGCCTACTGCGCTAAGAAGGCTGCACACAAGCATCTCTAAATAGGACTATAGACCATGAAGATATTCCAGGTACGAGGCTTAAGGATTTTCCTGGCTGAGACTTTATGCTGCAGTGTCAAATGGGTTGACTTGGCAGCCAGTAAAACTTGGCAGACATGGGGATGTAGCTCAGTGGTAGAGCGCATGCTTTGCATGTATGAGGCCCCGGGTTCAATCCCCGGCATCTCCAGACTTTTGCCATGCTTGTCTCGGATTTTGGCAGAAAACAAGGCTGGCTATCAGTATTAAGGAAGAGATATGTCATGCAACTGGGATACCAACCCCACTTAAACTGTGAGACGTTTGCCTTGAAAAAACCCATGAAATGGGGCTATCTCATTTTTGATGCTTATACAACAGAAGAATCTTACTTGTTTAAGCCATCAAAGTGATGATTAATCTTGGCAATCTTAATACATTTAGGATAGAAATCTGTGGCAGCCCTCTTGGTCATTGGTAAGGGTTCTTCCTCGAAAGCAGAGACTCTTACTTTTCTGGTAACTTTGAGGGGGAGTGGCAGGTAATATTGATGATGTGCATCTGTCTGCTCCTGGTCCCCACCCTCCACAACCTTTCTTGAGCGAGAGATAATTTTGGTGCTACGGAAGTTTGCCACTACTCCTTCGATAGCTCAGTTGGTAGAGCGGAGGACTGTAGCATAAATTCAGGCATCCTTAGGTCGCTGGTTCAAATCCGGCTCGAAGGATTTTGTGGTTTAATTTCCATGGCTTTTGCTTTGAATCAACAATACCTTCCATTGACTATGAAAAATTCCCAGAGCTTCGATAAATACCGGAAAAGAAGCGTACTCTATCTGCTTTCAAAGGGAATGGATGACATAGTCGTCGCTAGGGGAGGTGTGAAGAACAGTCAAGGAAACCTGCTGATCAGAACTAATACCAAAGCGTTGCATTAATATATGTATGCCCTTGGCAGACTTCCAATTGCACTGCTCCAAAGGTAGCTGCTTGGCAGCCAATCACACTATGACTTGCCTTCAATTTGAATGTATACCGATGGGCAAGAGGGAATATCCAATGGAATCATCTCCCGAAAGGCTGAGCAAGCAGGAAAGTAGACCAATAGTTGTCACATTTTTGGGAATCCTGAGAAGTTTTGCATTCCAAACTGAGCAAATAAAAGCCCTGCCGGAGAATCGATCCCTGATTGCACTAAATATATGCTCCATGAAGACAGTTCACACGTGAGGTGTGAGCAATTCCAAGCCTGACACTTCACATTCTAGTCTCAAATCGAGACTTTGCAGTCCATGGGCTTCAGAGTCTCCTTGCATCCAGCAAAACGTTAGAGTGCAGTCGAGGGGATGTAGCTCAGTGGTAGAGCGCATGCTTCGCATGTATGAGGCCCCGGGTTCAATCCCCGGCATCTCCAGGAGTCTCTGTTCTCTATCTTGGCTTTTTCCAGAAGGCTAGCCTGCCATCTTGTGGAAAGTAGAGGTTTCTCGGGCAGTTGGGGGTCAGAACCCCGCTTAAATTGTTTGCTTTGAAAAATGTGTTTGGAGTAGGCATAGTTTCCACTTTTCAAGAAAATCTGAGAATTTTGCTTGCCAAAAGGAGGAAAGAAATGCCCTCTCTGAGGATCGAACTCAGGACCTTCAGATTATGAGACTGACGCGCTGCCTACTGCGCTAAGAAGGCTGCACACAAGCATCTCTAAATAGGACTATAGACCATGAAGATATTCCAGGTACGAGGCTTAAGGATTTTCCTGGCTGAGACTTTATGCTGCAGTGTCAAATGGGTTGACTTGGCAGCCAGTAAAACTTGGCAGACATGGGGATGTAGCTCAGTGGTAGAGCGCATGCTTTGCATGTATGAGGCCCCGGGTTCAATCCCCGGCATCTCCAGACTTTTGCCATGCTTGTCTCGGATTTTGGCAGAAAACAAGGCTGGCTATCAGTATTAAGGAAGAGATATGTCATGCAACTGGGATACCAACCCCACTTAAACTGTGAGACGTTTGCCTTGAAAAAACCCATGAAATGGGGCTATCTCATTTTTGA
Organism: Lissotriton vulgaris; assembly: GCF_964263255.1. Lineage (NCBI taxonomy): Eukaryota > Metazoa > Chordata > Amphibia > Caudata > Salamandridae > Lissotriton > Lissotriton vulgaris. The sequence continues at coordinate 216,017 of NW_028252829.1, read as the reverse complement.
TGCTTATACAACAGAAGAATCTTACTTGTTTAAGCCATCAAAGTGATGATTAATCTTGGCAATCTTAATACATTTAGGATAGAAATCTGTGGCAGCCCTCTTGGTCATTGGTAAGGGTTCTTCCTCGAAAGCAGAGACTCTTACTTTTCTGGTAACTTTGAGGGGGAGTGGCAGGTAATATTGATGATGTGCATCTGTCTGCTCCTGGTCCCCACCCTCCACAACCTTTCTTGAGCGAGAGATAATTTTGGTGCTACGGAAGTTTGCCACTACTCCTTCGATAGCTCAGTTGGTAGAGCGGAGGACTGTAGCATAAATTCAGGCATCCTTAGGTCGCTGGTTCAAATCCGGCTCGAAGGATTTTGTGGTTTAATTTCCATGGCTTTTGCTTTGAATCAACAATACCTTCCATTGACTATGAAAAATTCCCAGAGCTTCGATAAATACCGGAAAAGAAGCGTACTCTATCTGCTTTCAAAGGGAATGGATGACATAGTCGTCGCTAGGGGAGGTGTGAAGAACAGTCAAGGAAACCTGCTGATCAGAACTAATACCAAAGCGTTGCATTAATATATGTATGCCCTTGGCAGACTTCCAATTGCACTGCTCCAAAGGTAGCTGCTTGGCAGCCAATCACACTATGACTTGCCTTCAATTTGAATGTATACCGATGGGCAAGAGGGAATATCCAATGGAATCATCTCCCGAAAGGCTGAGCAAGCAGGAAAGTAGACCAATAGTTGTCACATTTTTGGGAATCCTGAGAAGTTTTGCATTCCAAACTGAGCAAATAAAAGCCCTGCCGGAGAATCGATCCCTGATTGCACTAAATATATGCTCCATGAAGACAGTTCACACGTGAGGTGTGAGCAATTCCAAGCCTGACACTTTACATTCTAGTCTCAAATCGAGACTTTGCAGTCCATGGGCTTCAGAGTCTCCTTGCATCCAGCAAAACGTTAGAGTGCAGTCGAGGGGATGTAGCTCAGTGGTAGAGCGCATGCTTCGCATGTATGAGGCCCCGGGTTCAATCCCCGGCATCTCCAGGAGTCTCTGTTCTCTATCTTGGCTTTTTCCAGAAGGCTAGCCTGCCATCTTGTGGAAAGTAGAGGTTTCTCGGGCAGTTGGGGGTCAGAACCCCGCTTAAATTGTTTGCTTTGAAAAATGTGTTTGGAGTAGGCATAGTTTCCACTTTTCAAGAAAATCTGAGAATTTTGCTTGCCAAAAGGAGGAAATAAATGCCCTCTCTGAGGATCGAACTCAGGACCTTCAGATTATGAGACTGACGCGCTGCCTACTGCGCTAAGAAGGCTGCACACAAGCATCTCTAAATAGGACTATAGACCATGAAGATATTCCAGGTACGAGGCTTAAGGATTTTCCTGGCTGAGACTTTATGCTGCAGTGTCAAATGGGTTGACTTGGCAGCCAGTAAAACTTGGCAGACATGGGGATGTAGCTCAGTGGTAGAGCGCATGCTTTGCATGTATGAGGCCCCGGGTTCAATCCCCGGCATCTCCAGACTTTTGCCATGCTTGTCTCGGATTTTGGCAGAAAACAAGGCTGGCTATCAGTATTAAGGAAGAGATATGTCATGCAACTGGGATACCAACCCCACTTAAACTGTGAGACGTTTGCCTTGAAAAAACCCATGAAATGGGGCTATCTCATTTTTGATGCTTATACAACAGAAGAATCTTACTTGTTTAAGCCATCAAAGTGATGATTAATCTTGGCAATCTTAATACATTTAGGATAGAAATCTGTGGCAGCCCTCTTGGTCATTGGTAAGGGTTCTTCCTCGAAAGCAGAGACTCTTACTTTTCTGGTAACTTTGAGGGGGAGTGGCAGGTAATATTGATGATGTGCATCTGTCTGCTCCTGGTCCCCACCCTCCACAACCTTTCTTGAGCGAGAGATAATTTTGGTGCTACGGAAGTTTGCCACTACTCCTTCGATAGCTCAGTTGGTAGAGCGGAGGACTGTAGCATAAATTCAGGCATCCTTAGGTCGCTGGTTCAAATCCGGCTCGAAGGATTTTGTGGTTTAATTTCCATGGCTTTTGCTTTGAATCAACAATACCTTCCATTGACTATGAAAAATTCCCAGAGCTTCGATAAATACCGGAAAAGAAGCGTACTCTATCTGCTTTCAAAGGGAATGGATGACATAGTCGTCGCTAGGGGAGGTGTGAAGAACAGTCAAGGAAACCTGCTGATCAGAACTAATACCAAAGCGTTGCATTAATATATGTATGCCCTTGGCAGACTTCCAATTGCACTGCTCCAAAGGTAGCTGCTTGGCAGCCAATCACACTATGACTTGCCTTCAATTTGAATGTATACCGATGGGCAAGAGGGAATATCCAATGGAATCATCTCCCGAAAGGCTGAGCAAGCAGGAAAGTAGACCAATAGTTGTCACATTTTTGGGAATCCTGAGAAGTTTTGCATTCCAAACTGAGCAAATAAAAGCCCTGCCGGAGAATCGATCCCTGATTGCACTAAATATATGCTCCATGAAGACAGTTCACACGTGAGGTGTGAGCAATTCCAAGCCTGACACTTTACATTCTAGTCTCAAATCGAGACTTTGCAGTCCATGGGCTTCAGAGTCTCCTTGCATCCAGCAAAACGTTAGAGTGCAGTCGAGGGGATGTAGCTCAGTGGTAGAGCGCATGCTTCGCATGTATGAGGCCCCGGGTTCAATCCCCGGCATCTCCAGGAGTCTCTGTTCTCTATCTTGGCTTTTTCCAGAAGGCTAGCCTGCCATCTTGTGGAAAGTAGAGGTTTCTCGGGCAGTTGGGGGTCAGAACCCCGCTTAAATTGTTTGCTTTGAAAAATGTGTTTGGAGTAGGCATAGTTTCCACTTTTCAAGAAAAATCTGAGAATTTTGCTTGCCAAAAGGAGGAAAGAAATGCCCTCTCTGAGGATCGAACTCAGGACCTTCAGATTATGAGACTGACGCGCTGCCTACTGCGCTAAGAAGGCTGCACACAAGCATCTCTAAATAGGACTATAGACCATGAAGATATTCCAGGTACGAGGCTTAAGGATTTTCCTGGCTGAGACTTTATGCTGCAGTGTCAAATGGGTTGACTTGGCAGCCAGTAAAACTTGGCAGACATGGGGATGTAGCTCAGTGGTAGAGCGCATGCTTTGCATGTATGAGGCCCCGGGTTCAATCCCCGGCATCTCCAGACTTTTGCCATGCTTGTCTCGGATTTTGGCAGAAAACAAGGCTGGCTATCAGTATTAAGGAAGAGATATGTCATGCAACTGGGATACCAACCCCACTTAAACTGTGAGACGTTTGCCTTGAAAAAACCCATGAAATGGGGCTATCTCATTTTTGATGCTTATACAACAGAAGAATCTTACTTGTTTAAGCCATCAAAGTGATGATTAATCTTGGCAATCTTAATACATTTAGGATAGAAATCTGTGGCAGCCCTCTTGGTCATTGGTAAGGGTTCTTCCTCGAAAGCAGAGACTCTTACTTTTCTGGTAACTTTGAGGGGGAGTGGCAGGTAATATTGATGATGTGCATCTGTCTGCTCCTGGTCCCCACCCTCCACAACCTTTCTTGAGCGAGAGATAATTTTGGTGCTACGGAAGTTTGCCACTACTCCTTCGATAGCTCAGTTGGTAGAGCGGAGGACTGTAGCATAAATTCAGGCATCCTTAGGTCGCTGGTTCAAATCCGGCTCGAAGGATTTTGTGGTTTAATTTCCATGGCTTTTGCTTTGAATCAACAATACCTTCCATTGACTATGAAAAATTCCCAGAGCTTCGATAAATACCGGAAAAGAAGCGTACTCTATCTGCTTTCAAAGGGAATGGATGACATAGTCGTCGCTAGGGGAGGTGTGAAGAACAGTCAAGGAAACCTGCTGATCAGAACTAATACCAAAGCGTTGCATTAATATATGTATGCCCTTGGCAGACTTCCAATTGCACTGCTCCAAAGGTAGCTGCTTGGCAGCCAATCACACTATGACTTGCCTTCAATTTGAATGTATACCGATGGGCAAGAGGGAATATCCAATGGAATCATCTCCCGAAAGGCTGAGCAAGCAGGAAAGTAGACCAATAGTTGTCACATTTTTGGGAATCCTGAGAAGTTTTGCATTCCAAACTGAGCAAATAAAAGCCCTGCCGGAGAATCGATCCCTGATTGCACTAAATATATGCTCCATGAAGACAGTTCACACGTGAGGTGTGAGCAATTCCAAGCCTGACACTTTACATTCTAGTCTCAAATCGAGACTTTGCAGTCCATGGGCTTCAGAGTCTCCTTGCATCCAGCAAAACGTTAGAGTGCAGTCGAGGGGATGTAGCTCAGTGGTAGAGCGCATGCTTCGCATGTATGAGGCCCCGGGTTCAATCCCCGGCATCTCCAGGAGTCTCTGTTCTCTATCTTGGCTTTTTCCAGAAGGCTAGCCTGCCATCTTGTGGAAAGTAGAGGTTTCTCGGGCAGTTGGGGGTCAGAACCCCGCTTAAATTGTTTGCTTTGAAAAATGTGTTTGGAGTAGGCATAGTTTCCACTTTTCAAGAAAATCTGAGAATTTTGCTTGCCAAAAGGAGGAAAGAAATGCCCTCTCTGAGGATCGAACTCAGGACCTTCAGATTATGAGACTGACGCGCTGCCTACTGCGCTAAGAAGGCTGCACACAAGCATCTCTAAATAGGACTATAGACCATGAAGATATTCCAGGTACGAGGCTTAAGGATTTTCCTGGCTGAGACTTTATGCTGCAGTGTCAAATGGGTTGACTTGGCAGCCAGTAAAACTTGGCAGACATGGGGATGTAGCTCAGTGGTAGAGCGCATGCTTTGCATGTATGAGGCCCCGGGTTCAATCCCCGGCATCTCCAGACTTTTGCCATGCTTGTCTCGGATTTTGGCAGAAAACAAGGCTGGCTATCAGTATTAAGGAAGAGATATGTCATGCAACTGGGATACCAACCCCACTTAAACTGTGAGACGTTTGCCTTGAAAAAACCCATGAAATGGGGCTATCTCATTTTTGATGCTTATACAACAGAAGAATCTTACTTGTTTAAGCCATCAAAGTGATGATTAATCTTGGCAATCTTAATACATTTAGGATAGAAATCTGTGGCAGCCCTCTTGGTCATTGGTAAGGGTTCTTCCTCGAAAGCAGAGACTCTTACTTTTCTGGTAACTTTGAGGGGGAGTGGCAGGTAATATTGATGATGTGCATCTGTCTGCTCCTGGTCCCCACCCTCCACAACCTTTCTTGAGCGAGAGATAATTTTGGTGCTACGGAAGTTTGCCACTACTCCTTCGATAGCTCAGTTGGTAGAGCGGAGGACTGTAGCATAAATTCAGGCATCCTTAGGTCGCTGGTTCAAATCCGGCTCGAAGGATTTTGTGGTTTAATTTCCATGGCTTTTGCTTTGAATCAACAATACCTTCCATTGACTATGAAAAATTCCCAGAGCTTCGATAAATACCGGAAAAGAAGCGTACTCTATCTGCTTTCAAAGGGAATGGATGACATAGTCGTCGCTAGGGGAGGTGTGAAGAACAGTCAAGGAAACCTGCTGATCAGAACTAATACCAAAGCGTTGCATTAATATATGTATGCCCTTGGCAGACTTCCAATTGCACTGCTCCAAAGGTAGCTGCTTGGCAGCCAATCACACTATGACTTGCCTTCAATTTGAATGTATACCGATGGGCAAGAGGGAATATCCAATGGAATCATCTCCCGAAAGGCTGAGCAAGCAGGAAAGTAGACCAATAGTTGTCACATTTTTGGGAATCCTGAGAAGTTTTGCATTCCAAACTGAGCAAATAAAAGCCCTGCCGGAGAATCGATCCCTGATTGCACTAAATATATGCTCCATGAAGACAGTTCACACGTGAGGTGTGAGCAATTCCAAGCCTGACACTTTACATTCTAGTCTCAAATCGAGACTTTGCAGTCAATGGGCTTCAGAGTCTCCTTGCATCCAGCAAAACGTTAGAGTGCAGTCGAGGGGATGTAGCTCAGTGGTAGAGCGCATGCTTCGCATGTATGAGGCCCCGGGTTCAATCCCCGGCATCTCCAGGAGTCTCTGTTCTCTATCTTGGCTTTTTCCAGAAGGCTAGCCTGCCATCTTGTGGAAAGTAGAGGTTTCTCGGGCAGTTGGGGGTCAGAACCCCGCTTAAATTGTTTGCTTTGAAAAATGTGTTTGGAGTAGGCATAGTTTCCACTTTTCAAGAAAATCTGAGAATTTTGCTTGCCAAAAGGAGGAAAGAAATGCCCTCTCTGAGGATCGAACTCAGGACCTTCAGATTATGAGACTGACGCGCTGCCTACTGCGCTAAGAAGGCTGCACACAAGCATCTCTAAATAGGACTATAGACCATGAAGATATTCCAGGTACGAGGCTTAAGGATTTTCCTGGCTGAGACTTTATGCTGCAGTGTCAAATGGGTTGACTTGGCAGCCAGTAAAACTTGGCAGACATGGGGATGTAGCTCAGTGGTAGAGCGCATGCTTTGCATGTATGAGGCCCCGGGTTCAATCCCCGGCATCTCCAGACTTTTGCCATGCTTGTCTCGGATTTTGGCAGAAAACAAGGCTGGCTATCAGTATTAAGGAAGAGATATGTCATGCAACTGGGATACCAACCCCACTTAAACTGTGAGACGTTTGCCTTGAAAAAACCCATGAAATGGGGCTATCTCATTTTTGATGCTTATACAACAGAAGAATCTTACTTGTTTAAGCCATCAAAGTGATGATTAATCTTGGCAATCTTAATACATTTAGGATAGAAATCTGTGGCAGCCCTCTTGGTCATTGGTAAGGGTTCTTCCTCGAAAGCAGAGACTCTTACTTTTCTGGTAACTTTGAGGGGGAGTGGCAGGTAATATTGATGATGTGCATCTGTCTGCTCCTGGTCCCCACCCTCCACAACCTTTCTTGAGCGAGAGATAATTTTGGTGCTACGGAAGTTTGCCACTACTCCTTCGATAGCTCAGTTGGTAGAGCGGAGGACTGTAGCATAAATTCAGGCATCCTTAGGTCGCTGGTTCAAATCCGGCTCGAAGGATTTTGTGGTTTAATTTCCATGGCTTTTGCTTTGAATCAACAATACCTTCCATTGACTATGAAAAATTCCCAGAGCTTCGATAAATACCGGAAAAGAAGCGTACTCTATCTGCTTTCAAAGGGAATGGATGACATAGTCGTCGCTAGGGGAGGTGTGAAGAACAGTCAAGGAAACCTGCTGATCAGAACTAATACCAAAGCATTGCATTAATATATGTATGCCCTTGGCAGACTTCCAATTGCACTGCTCCAAAGGTAGCTGCTTGGCAGCCAATCACACTATGACTTGCCTTCAATTTGAATGTATACCGATGGGCAAGAGGGAATATCCAATGGAATCATCTCCCGAAAGGCTGAGCAAGCAGGAAAGTAGACCAATAGTTGTCACATTTTTGGGAATCCTGAGAAGTTTTGCATTCCAAACTGAGCAAATAAAAGCCCTGCCGGAGAATCGATCCCTGATTGCACTAAATATATGCTCCATGAAGACAGTTCACACGTGAGGTGTGAGCAATTCCAAGCCTGACACTTTACATTCTAGTCTCAAATCGAGACTTTGCAGTCCATGGGCTTCAGAGTCTCCTTGCATCCAGCAAAACGTTAGAGTGCAGTCGAGGGGATGTAGCTCAGTGGTAGAGCGCATGCTTCGCATGTATGAGGCCCCGGGTTCAATCCCCGGCATCTCCAGGAGTCTCTGTTCTCTATCTTGGCTTTTTCCAGAAGGCTAGCCTGCCATCTTGTGGAAAGTAGAGGTTTCTCGGGCAGTTGGGGGTCAGAACCCCGCTTAAATTGTTTGCTTTGAAAAATGTGTTTGGAGTAGGCATAGTTTCCACTTTTCAAGAAAATCTGAGAATTTTGCTTGCCAAAAGGAGGAAAGAAATGCCCTCTCTGAGGATCGAACTCAGGACCTTCAGATTATGAGACTGACGCGCTGCCTACTGCGCTAAGAAGGCTGCACACAAGCATCTCTAAATAGGACTATAGACCATGAAGATATTCCAGGTACGAGGCTTAAGGATTTTCCTGGCTGAGACTTTATGCTGCAGTGTCAAATGGGTTGACTTGGCAGCCAGTAAAACTTGGCAGACATGGGGATGTAGCTCAGTGGTAGAGCGCATGCTTTGCATGTATGAGGCCCCGGGTTCAATCCCCGGCATCTCCAGACTTTTGCCATGCTTGTCTCGGATTTTGGCAGAAAACAAGGCTGGCTATCAGTATTAAGGAAGAGATATGTCATGCAACTGGGATACCAACCCCACTTAAACTGTGAGACGTTTGCCTTGAAAAAACCCATGAAATGGGGCTATCTCATTTTTGATGCTTATACAACAGAAGAATCTTACTTGTTTAAGCCATCAAAGTGATGATTAATCTTGGCAATCTTAATACATTTAGGATAGAAATCTGTGGCAGCCCTCTTGGTCATTGGTAAGGGTTCTTCCTCGAAAGCAGAGACTCTTACTTTTCTGGTAACTTTGAGGGGGAGTGGCAGGTAATATTGATGATGTGCATCTGTCTGCTCCTGGTCCCCACCCTCCACAACCTTTCTTGAGCGAGAGATAATTTTGGTGCTACGGAAGTTTGCCACTACTCCTTCGATAGCTCAGTTGGTAGAGCGGAGGACTGTAGCATAAATTCAGGCATCCTTAGGTCGCTGGTTCAAATCCGGCTCGAAGGATTTTGTGGTTTAATTTCCATGGCTTTTGCTTTGAATCAACAATACCTTCCATTGACTATGAAAAATTCCCAGAGCTTCGATAAATACCGGAAAAGAAGCGTACTCTATCTGCTTTCAAAGGGAATGGATGACATAGTCGTCGCTAGGGGAGGTGTGAAGAACAGTCAAGGAAACCTGCTGATCAGAACTAATACCAAAGCATTGCATTAATATATGTATGCCCTTGGCAGACTTCCAATTGCACTGCTCCAAAGGTAGCTGCTTGGCAGCCAATCACACTATGACTTGCCTTCAATTTGAATGTATACCGATGGGCAAGAGGGAATATCCAATGGAATCATCTCCCGAAAGGCTGAGCAAGCAGGAAAGTAGACCAATAGTTGTCACATTTTTGGGAATCCTGAGAAGTTTTGCATTCCAAACTGAGCAAATAAAAGCCCTGCCGGAGAATCGATCCCTGATTGCACTAAATATATGCTCCATGAAGACAGTTCACACGTGAGGTGTGAGCAATTCCAAGCCTGACACTTTACATTCTAGTCTCAAATCGAGACTTTGCAGTCCATGGGCTTCAGAGTCTCCTTGCATCCAGCAAAACGTTAGAGTGCAGTCGAGGGGATGTAGCTCAGTGGTAGAGCGCATGCTTCGCATGTATGAGGCCCCGGGTTCAATCCCCGGCATCTCCAGGAGTCTCTGTTCTCTATATTGGCTTTTTCCAGAAGGCTAGCCTGCCATCTTGTGGAAAGTAGAGGTTTCTCGGGCAGTTGGGGGTCAGAACCCCGCTTAAATTGTTTGCTTTGAAAAATGTGTTTGGAGTAGGCATAGTTTCCACTTTTCAAGAAAATCTGAGAATTTTGCTTGCCAAAAGGAGGAAAGAAATGCCCTCTCTGAGGATCGAACTCAGGACCTTCAGATTATGAGACTGACGCGCTGCCTACTGCGCTAAGAAGGCTGCACACAAGCATCTCTAAATAGGACTATAGACCATGAAGATATTCCAGGTACGAGGCTTAAGGATTTTCCTGGCTGAGACTTTATGCTGCAGTGTCAAATGGGTTGACTTGGCAGCCAGTAAAACTTGGCAGACATGGGGATGTAGCTCAGTGGTAGAGCGCATGCTTTGCATGTATGAGGCCCCGGGTTCAATCCCCGGCATCTCCAGACTTTTGCCATGCTTGTCTCGGATTTTGGCAGAAAACAAGGCTGGCTATCAGTATTAAGGAAGAGATATGTCATGCAACTGGGATACCAACCCCACTTAAACTGTGAGACGTTTGCCTTGAAAAAACCCATGAAATGGGGCTATCTCATTTTTGATGCTTATACAACAGAAGAATCTTACTTGTTTAAGCCATCAAAGTGATGATTAATCTTGGCAATCTTAATACATTTAGGATAGAAATCTGTGGCAGCCCTCTTGGTCATTGGTAAGGGTTCTTCCTCGAAAGCAGAGACTCTTACTTTTCTGGTAACTTTGAGGGGGAGTGGCAGGTAATATTGATGATGTGCATCTGTCTGCTCCTGGTCCCCACCCTCCACAACCTTTCTTGAGCGAGAGATAATTTTGGTGCTACGGAAGTTTGCCACTACTCCTTCGATAGCTCAGTTGGTAGAGCGGAGGACTGTAGCATAAATTCAGGCATCCTTAGGTCGCTGGTTCAAATCCGGCTCGAAGGATTTTGTGGTTTAATTTCCATGGCTTTTGCTTTGAATCAACAATACCTTCCATTGACTATGAAAAATTCCCAGAGCTTCGATAAATACCGGAAAAGAAGCGTACTCTATCTGCTTTCAAAGGGAATGGATGACATAGTCGTCGCTAGGGGAGGTGTGAAGAACAGTCAAGGAAACCTGCTGATCAGAACTAATACCAAAGCGTTGCATTAATATATGTATGCCCTTGGCAGACTTCCAATTGCACTGCTCCAAAGGTAGCTGCTTGGCAGCCAATCACACTATGACTTGCCTTCAATTTGAATGTATACCGATGGGCAAGAGGGAATATCCAATGGAATCATCTCCCGAAAGGCTGAGCAAGCAGGAAAGTAGACCAATAGTTGTCACATTTTTGGGAATCCTGAGAAGTTTTGCATTCCAAACTGAGCAAATAAAAGCCCTGCCGGAGAATCGATCCCTGATTGCACTAAATATATGCTCCATGAAGACAGTTCACACGTGAGGTGTGAGCAATTCCAAGCCTGACACTTTACATTCTAGTCTCAAATCGAGACTTTGCAGTCCATGGGCTTCAGAGTCTCCTTGCATCCAGCAAAACGTTAGAGTGCAGTCGAGGGGATGTAGCTCAGTGGTAGAGCGCATGCTTCGCATGTATGAGGCCCCGGGTTCAATCCCCGGCATCTCCAGGAGTCTCTGTTCTCTATCTTGGCTTTTTCCAGAAGGCTAGCCTGCCATCTTGTGGAAAGTAGAGGTTTCTCCGGCAGTTGGGGGTCAGAACCCCGCTTAAATTGTTTGCTTTGAAAAATGTGTTTGGAGTAGGCATAGTTTCCACTTTTCAAGAAAATCTGAGAATTTTGCTTGCCAAAAGGAGGAAATAAATGCCCTCTCTGAGGATCGAACTCAGGACCTTCAGATTATGAGACTGACGCGCTGCCTACTGCACTAAGAAGGCTGCACACAAGCATCTCTAAATAGGACTATAGACCATGAAGATATTCCAGGTACGAGGCTTAAGGATTTTCCTGGCTGAGACTTTATGCTGCAGTGTCAAATGGGTTGACTTGGCAGCCAGTAAAACTTGGCAGACATGGGGATGTAGCTCAGTGGTAGAGCGCATGCTTTGCATGTATGAGGCCCCGGGTTCAATCCCCGGCATCTCCAGACTTTTGCCATGCTTGTCTCGGATTTTGGCAGAAAACAAGGCTGGCTATCAGTATTAAGGAAGAGATATGTCATGCAACTGGGATACCAACCCCACTTAAACTGTGAGACGTTTGCCTTGAAAAAACCCATGAAATGGGGCTATCTCATTTTTGATGCTTATACAACAGAAGAATCTTACTTGTTTAAGCCATCAAAGTGATGATTAATCTTGGCAATCTTAATACATTTAGGATAGAAATCTGTGGCAGCCCTCTTGGTCATTGGTAAGGGTTCTTCCTCGAAAGCAGAGACTCTTACTTTTCTGGTAACTTTGAGGGGGAGTGGCAGGTAATATTGATGATGTGCATCTGTCTGCTCCTGGTCCCCACCCTCCACAACCTTTCTTGAGCGAGAGATAATTTTGGTGCTACGGAAGTTTGCCACTACTCCTTCGATAGCTCAGTTGGTAGAGCGGAGGACTGTAGCATAAATTCAGGCATCCTTAGGTCGCTGGTTCAAATCCGGCTCGAAGGATTTTGTGGTTTAATTTCCATGGCTTTTGCTTTGAATCAACAATACCTTCCATTGACTATGAAAAATTCCCAGAGCTTCGATAAATACCGGAAAAGAAGCGTACTCTATCTGCTTTCAAAGGGAATGGATGACATAGTCGTCGCTAGGGGAGGTGTGAAGAACAGTCAAGGAAACCTGCTGATCAGAACTAATACCAAAGCATTGCATTAATATATGTATGCCCTTGGCAGACTTCCAATTGCACTGCTCCAAAGGTAGCTGCTTGGCAGCCAATCACACTATGACTTGCCTTCAATTTGAATGTATACCGATGGGCAAGAGGGAATATCCAATGGAATCATCTCCCGAAAGGCTGAGCAAGCAGGAAAGTAGACCAATAGTTGTCACATTTTTGGGAATCCTGAGAAGTTTTGCATTCCAAACTGAGCAAATAAAAGCCCTGCCGGAGAATCGATCCCTGATTGCACTAAATATATGCTCCATGAAGACAGTTCACACGTGAGGTGTGAGCAATTCCAAGCCTGACACTTTACATTCTAGTCTCAAATCGAGACTTTGCAGTCCATGGGCTTCAGAGTCTCCTTGCATCCAGCAAAACGTTAGAGTGCAGTCGAGGGGATGTAGCTCAGTGGTAGAGCGCATGCTTCGCATGTATGAGGCCCCGGGTTCAATCCCCGGCATCTCCAGGAGTCTCTGTTCTCTATATTGGCTTTTTCCAGAAGGCTAGCCTGCCATCTTGTGGAAAGTAGAGGTTTCTCGGGCAGTTGGGGGTCAGAACCCCGCTTAAATTGTTTGCTTTGAAAAATGTGTTTGGAGTAGGCATAGTTTCCACTTTTCAAGAAAATCTGAGAATTTTGCTTGCCAAAAGGAGGAAATAAATGCCCTCTCTGAGGATCGAACTCAGGACCTTCAGATTATGAGACTGACGCGCTGCCTACTGCGCTAAGAAGGCTGCACACAAGCATCTCTAAATAGGACTATAGACCATGAAGATATTCCAGGTACGAGGCTTAAGGATTTTCCTGGCTGAGACTTTATGCTGCAGTGTCAAATGGGTTGACTTGGCAGCCAGTAAAACTTGGCAGACATGGGGATGTAGCTCAGTGGTAGAGCGCATGCTTTGCATGTATGAGGCCCCGGGTTCAATCCCCGGCATCTCCAGACTTTTGCCATGCTTGTCTCGGATTTTGGCAGAAAACAAGGCTGGCTATCAGTATTAAGGAAGAGATATGTCATGCAACTGGGATACCAACCCCACTTAAACTGTGAGACGTTTGCCTTGAAAAAACCCATGAAATGGGGCTATCTCATTTTTGATGCTTATACAACAGAAGAATCTTACTTGTTTAAGCCATCAAAGTGATGATTAATCTTGGCAATCTTAATACATTTAGGATAGAAATCTGTGGCAGCCCTCTTGGTCATTGGTAAGGGTTCTTCCTCGAAAGCAGAGACTCTTACTTTTCTGGTAACTTTGAGGGGGAGTGGCAGGTAATATTGATGATGTGCATCTGTCTGCTCCTGGTCCCCACCCTCCACAACCTTTCTTGAGCGAGAGATAATTTTGGTGCTACGGAAGTTTGCCACTACTCCTTCGATAGCTCAGTTGGTAGAGCGGAGGACTGTAGCATAAATTCAGGCATCCTTAGGTCGCTGGTTCAAATCCGGCTCGAAGGATTTTGTGGTTTAATTTCCATGGCTTTTGCTTTGAATCAACAATACCTTCCATTGACTATGAAAAATTCCCAGAGCTTCGATAAATACCGGAAAAGAAGCGTACTCTATCTGCTTTCAAAGGGAATGGATGACATAGTCGTCGCTAGGGGAGGTGTGAAGAACAGTCAAGGAAACCTGCTGATCAGAACTAATACCAAAGCATTGCATTAATATATGTATGCCCTTGGCAGACTTCCAATTGCACTGCTCCAAAGGTAGCTGCTTGGCAGCCAATCACACTATGACTTGCCTTCAATTTGAATGTATACCGATGGGCAAGAGGGAATATCCAATGGAATCATCTCCCGAAAGGCTGAGCAAGCAGGAAAGTAGACCAATAGTTGTCACATTTTTGGGAATCCTGAGAAGTTTTGCATTCCAAACTGAGCAAATAAAAGCCCTGCCGGAGAATCGATCCCTGATTGCACTAAATATATGCTCCATGAAGACAGTTCACACGTGAGGTGTGAGCAATTCCAAGCCTGACACTTTACATTCTAGTCTCAAATCGAGACTTTGCAGTCCATGGGCTTCAGAGTCTCCTTGCATCCAGCAAAACGTTAGAGTGCAGTCGAGGGGATGTAGCTCAGTGGTAGAGCGCATGCTTCGCATGTATGAGGCCCCGGGTTCAATCCCCGGCATCTCCAGGAGTCTCTGTTCTCTATATTGGCTTTTTCCAGAAGGCTAGCCTGCCATCTTGTGGAAAGTAGAGGTTTCTCGGGCAGTTGGGGGTCAGAACCCCGCTTAAATTGTTTGCTTTGAAAAATGTGTTTGGAGTAGGCATAGTTTCCACTTTTCAAGAAAATCTGAGAATTTTGCTTGCCAAAAGGAGGAAAGAAATGCCCTCTCTGAGGATCGAACTCAGGACCTTCAGATTATGAGACTGACGCGCTGCCTACTGCGCTAAGAAGGCTGCACACAAGCATCTCTAAATAGGACTATAGACCATGAAGATATTCCAGGTACGAGGCTTAAGGATTTTCCTGGCTGAGACTTTATGCTGCAGTGTCAAATGGGTTGACTTGGCAGCCAGTAAAACTTGGCAGACATGGGGATGTAGCTCAGTGGTAGAGCGCATGCTTTGCATGTATGAGGCCCCGGGTTCAATCCCCGGCATCTCCAGACTTTTGCCATGCTTGTCTCGGATTTTGGCAGAAAACAAGGCTGGCTATCAGTATTAAGGAAGAGATATGTCATGCAACTGGGATACCAACCCCACTTAAACTGTGAGACGTTTGCCTTGAAAAAACCCATGAAATGGGGCTATCTCATTTTTGATGCTTATACAACAGAAGAATCTTACTTGTTTAAGCCATCAAAGTGATGATTAATCTTGGCAATCTTAATACATTTAGGATAGAAATCTGTGGCAGCCCTCTTGGTCATTGGTAAGGGTTCTTCCTCGAAAGCAGAGACTCTTACTTTTCTGGTAACTTTGAGGGGGAGTGGCAGGTAATATTGATGATGTGCATCTGTCTGCTCCTGGTCCCCACCCTCCACAACCTTTCTTGAGCGAGAGATAATTTTGGTGCTACGGAAGTTTGCCACTACTCCTTCGATAGCTCAGTTGGTAGAGCGGAGGACTGTAGCATAAATTCAGGCATCCTTAGGTCGCTGGTTCAAATCCGGCTCGAAGGATTTTGTGGTTTAATTTCCATGGCTTTTGCTTTGAATCAACAATACCTTCCATTGACTATGAAAAATTCCCAGAGCTTCGATAAATACCGGAAAAGAAGCGTACTCTATCTGCTTTCAAAGGGAATGGATGACATAGTCGTCGCTAGGGGAGGTGTGAAGAACAGTCAAGGAAACCTGCTGATCAGAACTAATACCAAAGCGTTGCATTAATATATGTATGCCCTTGGCAGACTTCCAATTGCACTGCTCCAAAGGTAGCTGCTTGGCAGCCAATCACACTATGACTTGCCTTCAATTTGAATGTATACCGATGGGCAAGAGGGAATATCCAATGGAATCATCTCCCGAAAGGCTGAGCAAGCAGGAAAGTAGACCAATAGTTGTCACATTTTTGGGAATCCTGAGAAGTTTTGCATTCCAAACTGAGCAAATAAAAGCCCTGCCGGAGAATCGATCCCTGATTGCACTAAATATATGCTCCATGAAGACAGTTCACACGTGAGGTGTGAGCAATTCCAAGCCTGACACTTTACATTCTAGTCTCAAATCGAGACTTTGCAGTCCATGGGCTTCAGAGTCTCCTTGCATCCAGCAAAACGTTAGAGTGCAGTCGAGGGGATGTAGCTCAGTGGTAGAGCGCATGCTTCGCATGTATGAGGCCCCGGGTTCAATCCCCGGCATCTCCAGGAGTCTCTGTTCTCTATCTTGGCTTTTTCCAGAAGGCTAGCCTGCCATCTTGTGGAAAGTAGAGGTTTCTCGGGCAGTTGGGGGTCAGAACCCCGCTTAAATTGTTTGCTTTGAAAAATGTGTTTGGAGTAGGCATAGTTTCCACTTTTCAAGAAAATCTGAGAATTTTGCTTGCCAAAAGGAGGAAATAAATGCCCTCTCTGAGGATTGAACTCAGGACCTTCAGATTATGAGACTGACGCGCTGCCTACTGCGCTAAGAAGGCTGCACACAAGCATCTCTAAATAGGACTATAGACCATGAAGATATTCCAGGTACGAGGCTTAAGGATTTTCCTGGCTGAGACTTTATGCTGCAGTGTCAAATGGGTTGACTTGGCAGCCAGTAAAACTTGGCAGACATGGGGATGTAGCTCAGTGGTAGAGCGCATGCTTTGCATGTATGAGGCCCCGGGTTCAATCCCCGGCATCTCCAGACTTTTGCCATGCTTGTCTCGGATTTTGGCAGAAAACAAGGCTGGCTATCAGTATTAAGGAAGAGATATGTCATGCAACTGGGATACCAACCCCACTTAAACTGTGAGACGTTTGCCTTGAAAAAACCCATGAAATGGGGCTATCTCATTTTTGATGCTTATACAACAGAAGAATCTTACTTGTTTAAGCCATCAAAGTGATGATTAATCTTGGCAATCTTAATACATTTAGGATAGAAATCTGTGGCAGCCCTCTTGGTCATTGGTAAGGGTTCTTCCTCGAAAGCAGAGACTCTTACTTTTCTGGTAACTTTGAGGGGGAGTGGCAGGTAATATTGATGATGTGCATCTGTCTGCTCCTGGTCCCCACCCTCCACAACCTTTCTTGAGCGAGAGATAATTTTGGTGCTACGGAAGTTTGCCACTACTCCTTCGATAGCTCAGTTGGTAGAGCGGAGGACTGTAGCATAAATTCAGGCATCCTTAGGTCGCTGGTTCAAATCCGGCTCGAAGGATTTTGTGGTTTAATTTCCATGGCTTTTGCTTTGAATCAACAATACCTTCCATTGACTATGAAAAATTCCCAGAGCTTCGATAAATACCGGAAAAGAAGCGTACTCTATCTGCTTTCAAAGGGAATGGATGACATAGTCGTCGCTAGGGGAGGTGTGAAGAACAGTCAAGGAAACCTGCTGATCAGAACTAATACCAAAGCGTTGCATTAATATATGTATGCCCTTGGCAGACTTCCAATTGCACTGCTCCAAAGGTAGCTGCTTGGCAGCCAATCACACTATGACTTGCCTTCAATTTGAATGTATACCGATGGGCAAGAGGGAATATCCAATGGAATCATCTCCCGAAAGGCTGAGCAAGCAGGAAAGTAGACCAATAGTTGTCACATTTTTGGGAATCCTGAGAAGTTTTGCATTCCAAACTGAGCAAATAAAAGCCCTGCCGGAGAATCGATCCCTGATTGCACTAAATATATGCTCCATGAAGACAGTTCACACGTGAGGTGTGAGCAATTCCAAGCCTGACACTTTACATTCTAGTCTCAAATCGAGACTTTGCAGTCCATGGGCTTCAGAGTCTCCTTGCATCCAGCAAAACGTTAGAGTGCAGTCGAGGGGATGTAGCTCAGTGGTAGAGCGCATGCTTCGCATGTATGAGGCCCCGGGTTCAATCCCCGGCATCTCCAGGAGTCTCTGTTCTCTATCTTGGCTTTTTCCAGAAGGCTAGCCTGCCATCTTGTGGAAAGTAGAGGTTTCTCCGGCAGTTGGGGGTCAGAACCCCGCTTAAATTGTTTGCTTTGAAAAATGTGTTTGGAGTAGGCATAGTTTCCACTTTTCAAGAAAATCTGAGAATTTTGCTTGCCAAAAGGAGGAAATAAATGCCCTCTCTGAGGATCGAACTCAGGACCTTCAGATTATGAGACTGACGCGCTGCCTACTGCACTAAGAAGGCTGCACACAAGCATCTCTAAATAGGACTATAGACCATGAAGATATTCCAGGTACGAGGCTTAAGGATTTTCCTGGCTGAGACTTTATGCTGCAGTGTCAAATGGGTTGACTTGGCAGCCAGTAAAACTTGGCAGACATGGGGATGTAGCTCAGTGGTAGAGCGCATGCTTTGCATGTATGAGGCCCCGGGTTCAATCCCCGGCATCTCCAGACTTTTGCCATGCTTGTCTCGGATTTTGGCAGAAAACAAGGCTGGCTATCAGTATTAAGGAAGAGATATGTCATGCAACTGGGATACCAACCCCACTTAAACTGTGAGACGTTTGCCTTGAAAAAACCCATGAAATGGGGCTATCTCATTTTTGATGCTTATACAACAGAAGAATCTTACTTGTTTAAGCCATCAAAGTGATGATTAATCTTGGCAATCTTAATACATTTAGGATAGAAATCTGTGGCAGCCCTCTTGGTCATTGGTAAGGGTTCTTCCTCGAAAGCAGAGACTCTTACTTTTCTGGTAACTTTGAGGGGGAGTGGCAGGTAATATTGATGATGTGCATCTGTCTGCTCCTGGTCCCCACCCTCCACAACCTTTCTTGAGCGAGAGATAATTTTGGTGCTACGGAAGTTTGCCACTACTCCTTCGATAGCTCAGTTGGTAGAGCGGAGGACTGTAGCATAAATTCAGGCATCCTTAGGTCGCTGGTTCAAATCCGGCTCGAAGGATTTTGTGGTTTAATTTCCATGGCTTTTGCTTTGAATCAACAATACCTTCCATTGACTATGAAAAATTCCCAGAGCTTCGATAAATACCGGAAAAGAAGCGTACTCTATCTGCTTTCAAAGGGAATGGATGACATAGTCGTCGCTAGGGGAGGTGTGAAGAACAGTCAAGGAAACCTGCTGATCAGAACTAATACCAAAGCATTGCATTAATATATGTATGCCCTTGGCAGACTTCCAATTGCACTGCTCCAAAGGTAGCTGCTTGGCAGCCAATCACACTATGACTTGCCTTCAATTTGAATGTATACCGATGGGCAAGAGGGAATATCCAATGGAATCATCTCCCGAAAGGCTGAGCAAGCAGGAAAGTAGACCAATAGTTGTCACATTTTTGGGAATCCTGAGAAGTTTTGCATTCCAAACTGAGCAAATAAAAGCCCTGCCGGAGAATCGATCCCTGATTGCACTAAATATATGCTCCATGAAGACAGTTCACACGTGAGGTGTGAGCAATTCCAAGCCTGACACTTTACATTCTAGTCTCAAATCGAGACTTTGCAGTCCATGGGCTTCAGAGTCTCCTTGCATCCAGCAAAACGTTAGAGTGCAGTCGAGGGGATGTAGCTCAGTGGTAGAGCGCATGCTTCGCATGTATGAGGCCCCGGGTTCAATCCCCGGCATCTCCAGGAGTCTCTGTTCTCTATATTGGCTTTTTCCAGAAGGCTAGCCTGCCATCTTGTGGAAAGTAGAGGTTTCTCGGGCAGTTGGGGGTCAGAACCCCGCTTAAATTGTTTGCTTTGAAAAATGTGTTTGGAGTAGGCATAGTTTCCACTTTTCAAGAAAATCTGAGAATTTTGCTTGCCAAAAGGAGGAAATAAATGCCCTCTCTGAGGATCGAACTCAGGACCTTCAGATTATGAGACTGACGCGCTGCCTACTGCGCTAAGAAGGCTGCACACAAGCATCTCTAAATAGGACTATAGACCATGAAGATATTCCAGGTACGAGGCTTAAGGATTTTCCTGGCTGAGACTTTATGCTGCAGTGTCAAATGGGTTGACTTGGCAGCCAGTAAAACTTGGCAGACATGGGGATGTAGCTCAGTGGTAGAGCGCATGCTTTGCATGTATGAGGCCCCGGGTTCAATCCCCGGCATCTCCAGACTTTTGCCATGCTTGTCTCGGATTTTGGCAGAAAACAAGGCTGGCTATCAGTATTAAGGAAGAGATATGTCATGCAACTGGGATACCAACCCCACTTAAACTGTGAGACGTTTGCCTTGAAAAAACCCATGAAATGGGGCTATCTCATTTTTGATGCTTATACAACAGAAGAATCTTACTTGTTTAAGCCATCAAAGTGATGATTAATCTTGGCAATCTTAATACATTTAGGATAGAAATCTGTGGCAGCCCTCTTGGTCATTGGTAAGGGTTCTTCCTCGAAAGCAGAGACTCTTACTTTTCTGGTAACTTTGAGGGGGAGTGGCAGGTAATATTGATGATGTGCATCTGTCTGCTCCTGGTCCCCACCCTCCACAACCTTTCTTGAGCGAGAGATAATTTTGGTGCTACGGAAGTTTGCCACTACTCCTTCGATAGCTCAGTTGGTAGAGCGGAGGACTGTAGCATAAATTCAGGCATCCTTAGGTCGCTGGTTCAAATCCGGCTCGAAGGATTTTGTGGTTTAATTTCCATGGCTTTTGCTTTGAATCAACAATACCTTCCATTGACTATGAAAAATTCCCAGAGCTTCGATAAATACCGGAAAAGAAGCGTACTCTATCTGCTTTCAAAGGGAATGGATGACATAGTCGTCGCTAGGGGAGGTGTGAAGAACAGTCAAGGAAACCTGCTGATCAGAACTAATACCAAAGCATTGCATTAATATATGTATGCCCTTGGCAGACTTCCAATTGCACTGCTCCAAAGGTAGCTGCTTGGCAGCCAATCACACTATGACTTGCCTTCAATTTGAATGTATACCGATGGGCAAGAGGGAATATCCAATGGAATCATCTCCCGAAAGGCTGAGCAAGCAGGAAAGTAGACCAATAGTTGTCACATTTTTGGGAATCCTGAGAAGTTTTGCATTCCAAACTGAGCAAATAAAAGCCCTGCCGGAGAATCGATCCCTGATTGCACTAAATATATGCTCCATGAAGACAGTTCACACGTGAGGTGTGAGCAATTCCAAGCCTGACACTTTACATTCTAGTCTCAAATCGAGACTTTGCAGTCCATGGGCTTCAGAGTCTCCTTGCATCCAGCAAAACGTTAGAGTGCAGTCGAGGGGATGTAGCTCAGTGGTAGAGCGCATGCTTCGCATGTATGAGGCCCCGGGTTCAATCCCCGGCATCTCCAGGAGTCTCTGTTCTCTATATTGGCTTTTTCCAGAAGGCTAGCCTGCCATCTTGTGGAAAGTAGAGGTTTCTCGGGCAGTTGGGGGTCAGAACCCCGCTTAAATTGTTTGCTTTGAAAAATGTGTTTGGAGTAGGCATAGTTTCCACTTTTCAAGAAAATCTGAGAATTTTGCTTGCCAAAAGGAGGAAAGAAATGCCCTCTCTGAGGATCGAACTCAGGACCTTCAGATTATGAGACTGACGCGCTGCCTACTGCGCTAAGAAGGCTGCACACAAGCATCTCTAAATAGGACTATAGACCATGAAGATATTCCAGGTACGAGGCTTAAGGATTTTCCTGGCTGAGACTTTATGCTGCAGTGTCAAATGGGTTGACTTGGCAGCCAGTAAAACTTGGCAGACATGGGGATGTAGCTCAGTGGTAGAGCGCATGCTTTGCATGTATGAGGCCCCGGGTTCAATCCCCGGCATCTCCAGACTTTTGCCATGCTTGTCTCGGATTTTGGCAGAAAACAAGGCTGGCTATCAGTATTAAGGAAGAGATATGTCATGCAACTGGGATACCAACCCCACTTAAACTGTGAGACGTTTGCCTTGAAAAAACCCATGAAATGGGGCTATCTCATTTTTGATGCTTATACAACAGAAGAATCTTACTTGTTTAAGCCATCAAAGTGATGATTAATCTTGGCAATCTTAATACATTTAGGATAGAAATCTGTGGCAGCCCTCTTGGTCATTGGTAAGGGTTCTTCCTCGAAAGCAGAGACTCTTACTTTTCTGGTAACTTTGAGGGGGAGTGGCAGGTAATATTGATGATGTGCATCTGTCTGCTCCTGGTCCCCACCCTCCACAACCTTTCTTGAGCGAGAGATAATTTTGGTGCTACGGAAGTTTGCCACTACTCCTTCGATAGCTCAGTTGGTAGAGCGGAGGACTGTAGCATAAATTCAGGCATCCTTAGGTCGCTGGTTCAAATCCGGCTCGAAGGATTTTGTGGTTTAATTTCCATGGCTTTTGCTTTGAATCAACAATACCTTCCATTGACTATGAAAAATTCCCAGAGCTTCGATAAATACCGGAAAAGAAGCGTACTCTATCTGCTTTCAAAGGGAATGGATGACATAGTCGTCGCTAGGGGAGGTGTGAAGAACAGTCAAGGAAACCTGCTGATCAGAACTAATACCAAAGCGTTGCATTAATATATGTATGCCCTTGGCAGACTTCCAATTGCACTGCTCCAAAGGTAGCTGCTTGGCAGCCAATCACACTATGACTTGCCTTCAATTTGAATGTATACCGATGGGCAAGAGGGAATATCCAATGGAATCATCTCCCGAAAGGCTGAGCAAGCAGGAAAGTAGACCAATAGTTGTCACATTTTTGGGAATCCTGAGAAGTTTTGCATTCCAAACTGAGCAAATAAAAGCCCTGCCGGAGAATCGATCCCTGATTGCACTAAATATATGCTCCATGAAGACAGTTCACACGTGAGGTGTGAGCAATTCCAAGCCTGACACTTTACATTCTAGTCTCAAATCGAGACTTTGCAGTCCATGGGCTTCAGAGTCTCCTTGCATCCAGCAAAACGTTAGAGTGCAGTCGAGGGGATGTAGCTCAGTGGTAGAGCGCATGCTTCGCATGTATGAGGCCCCGGGTTCAATCCCCGGCATCTCCAGGAGTCTCTGTTCTCTATCTTGGCTTTTTCCAGAAGGCTAGCCTGCCATCTTGTGGAAAGTAGAGGTTTCTCGGGCAGTTGGGGGTCAGAACCCCGCTTAAATTGTTTGCTTTGAAAAATGTGTTTGGAGTAGGCATAGTTTCCACTTTTCAAGAAAATCTGAGAATTTTGCTTGCCAAAAGGAGGAAATAAATGCCCTCTCTGAGGATTGAACTCAGGACCTTCAGATTATGAGACTGACGCGCTGCCTACTGCGCTAAGAAGGCTGCACACAAGCATCTCTAAATAGGACTATAGACCATGAAGATATTCCAGGTACGAGGCTTAAGGATTTTCCTGGCTGAGACTTTATGCTGCAGTGTCAAATGGGTTGACTTGGCAGCCAGTAAAACTTGGCAGACATGGGGATGTAGCTCAGTGGTAGAGCGCATGCTTTGCATGTATGAGGCCCCGGGTTCAATCCCCGGCATCTCCAGACTTTTGCCATGCTTGTCTCGGATTTTGGCAGAAAACAAGGCTGGCTATCAGTATTAAGGAAGAGATATGTCATGCAACTGGGATACCAACCCCACTTAAACTGTGAGACGTTTGCCTTGAAAAAACCCATGAAATGGGGCTATCTCATTTTTGATGCTTATACAACAGAAGAATCTTACTTGTTTAAGCCATCAAAGTGATGATTAATCTTGGCAATCTTAATACATTTAGGATAGAAATCTGTGGCAGCCCTCTTGGTCATTGGTAAGGGTTCTTCCTCGAAAGCAGAGACTCTTACTTTTCTGGTAACTTTGAGGGGGAGTGGCAGGTAATATTGATGATGTGCATCTGTCTGCTCCTGGTCCCCACCCTCCACAACCTTTCTTGAGCGAGAGATAATTTTGGTGCTACGGAAGTTTGCCACTACTCCTTCGATAGCTCAGTTGGTAGAGCGGAGGACTGTAGCATAAATTCAGGCATCCTTAGGTCGCTGGTTCAAATCCGGCTCGAAGGATTTTGTGGTTTAATTTCCATGGCTTTTGCTTTGAATCAACAATACCTTCCATTGACTATGAAAAATTCCCAGAGCTTCGATAAATACCGGAAAAGAAGCGTACTCTATCTGCTTTCAAAGGGAATGGATGACATAGTCGTCGCTAGGGGAGGTGTGAAGAACAGTCAAGGAAACCTGCTGATCAGAACTAATACCAAAGCATTGCATTAATATATGTATGCCCTTGGCAGACTTCCAATTGCACTGCTCCAAAGGTAGCTGCTTGGCAGCCAATCACACTATGACTTGCCTTCAATTTGAATGTATACCGATGGGCAAGAGGGAATATCCAATGGAATCATCTCCCGAAAGGCTGAGCAAGCAGGAAAGTAGACCAATAGTTGTCACATTTTTGGGAATCCTGAGAAGTTTTGCATTCCAAACTGAGCAAATAAAAGCCCTGCCGGAGAATCGATCCCTGATTGCACTAAATATATGCTCCATGAAGACAGTTCACACGTGAGGTGTGAGCAATTCCAAGCCTGACACTTTACATTCTAGTCTCAAATCGAGACTTTGCAGTCCATGGGCTTCAGAGTCTCCTTGCATCCAGCAAAACGTTAGAGTGCAGTCGAGGGGATGTAGCTCAGTGGTAGAGCGCATGCTTCGCATGTATGAGGCCCCGGGTTCAATCCCCGGCATCTCCAGGAGTCTCTGTTCTCTATATTGGCTTTTTCCAGAAGGCTAGCCTGCCATCTTGTGGAAAGTAGAGGTTTCTCGGGCAGTTGGGGGTCAGAACCCCGCTTAAATTGTTTGCTTTGAAAAATGTGTTTGGAGTAGGCATAGTTTCCACTTTTCAAGAAAATCTGAGAATTTTGCTTGCCAAAAGGAGGAAATAAATGCCCTCTCTGAGGATCGAACTCAGGACCTTCAGATTATGAGACTGACGCGCTGCCTACTGCGCTAAGAAGGCTGCACACAAGCATCTCTAAATAGGACTATAGACCATGAAGATATTCCAGGTACGAGGCTTAAGGATTTTCCTGGCTGAGACTTTATGCTGCAGTGTCAAATGGGTTGACTTGGCAGCCAGTAAAACTTGGCAGACATGGGGATGTAGCTCAGTGGTAGAGCGCATGCTTTGCATGTATGAGGCCCCGGGTTCAATCCCCGGCATCTCCAGACTTTTGCCATGCTTGTCTCGGATTTTGGCAGAAAACAAGGCTGGCTATCAGTATTAAGGAAGAGATATGTCATGCAACTGGGATACCAACCCCACTTAAACTGTGAGACGTTTGCCTTGAAAAAACCCATGAAATGGGGCTATCTCATTTTTGATGCTTATACAACAGAAGAATCTTACTTGTTTAAGCCATCAAAGTGATGATTAATCTTGGCAATCTTAATACATTTAGGATAGAAATCTGTGGCAGCCCTCTTGGTCATTGGTAAGGGTTCTTCCTCGAAAGCAGAGACTCTTACTTTTCTGGTAACTTTGAGGGGGAGTGGCAGGTAATATTGATGATGTGCATCTGTCTGCTCCTGGTCCCCACCCTCCACAACCTTTCTTGAGCGAGAGATAATTTTGGTGCTACGGAAGTTTGCCACTACTCCTTCGATAGCTCAGTTGGTAGAGCGGAGGACTGTAGCATAAATTCAGGCATCCTTAGGTCGCTGGTTCAAATCCGGCTCGAAGGATTTTGTGGTTTAATTTCCATGGCTTTTGCTTTGAATCAACAATACCTTCCATTGACTATGAAAAATTCCCAGAGCTTCGATAAATACCGGAAAAGAAGCGTACTCTATCTGCTTTCAAAGGGAATGGATGACATAGTCGTCGCTAGGGGAGGTGTGAAGAACAGTCAAGGAAACCTGCTGATCAGAACTAATACCAAAGCATTGCATTAATATATGTATGCCCTTGGCAGACTTCCAATTGCACTGCTCCAAAGGTAGCTGCTTGGCAGCCAATCACACTATGACTTGCCTTCAATTTGAATGTATACCGATGGGCAAGAGGGAATATCCAATGGAATCATCTCCCGAAAGGCTGAGCAAGCAGGAAAGTAGACCAATAGTTGTCACATTTTTGGGAATCCTGAGAAGTTTTGCATTCCAAACTGAGCAAATAAAAGCCCTGCCGGAGAATCGATCCCTGATTGCACTAAATATATGCTCCATGAAGACAGTTCACACGTGAGGTGTGAGCAATTCCAAGCCTGACACTTTACATTCTAGTCTCAAATCGAGACTTTGCAGTCCATGGGCTTCAGAGTCTCCTTGCATCCAGCAAAACGTTAGAGTGCAGTCGAGGGGATGTAGCTCAGTGGTAGAGCGCATGCTTCGCATGTATGAGGCCCCGGGTTCAATCCCCGGCATCTCCAGGAGTCTCTGTTCTCTATATTGGCTTTTTCCAGAAGGCTAGCCTGCCATCTTGTGGAAAGTAGAGGTTTCTCGGGCAGTTGGGGGTCAGAACCCCGCTTAAATTGTTTGCTTTGAAAAATGTGTTTGGAGTAGGCATAGTTTCCACTTTTCAAGAAAATCTGAGAATTTTGCTTGCCAAAAGGAGGAAAGAAATGCCCTCTCTGAGGATCGAACTCAGGACCTTCAGATTATGAGACTGACGCGCTGCCTACTGCGCTAAGAAGGCTGCACACAAGCATCTCTAAATAGGACTATAGACCATGAAGATATTCCAGGTACGAGGCTTAAGGATTTTCCTGGCTGAGACTTTATGCTGCAGTGTCAAATGGGTTGACTTGGCAGCCAGTAAAACTTGGCAGACATGGGGATGTAGCTCAGTGGTAGAGCGCATGCTTTGCATGTATGAGGCCCCGGGTTCAATCCCCGGCATCTCCAGACTTTTGCCATGCTTGTCTCGGATTTTGGCAGAAAACAAGGCTGGCTATCAGTATTAAGGAAGAGATATGTCATGCAACTGGGATACCAACCCCACTTAAACTGTGAGACGTTTGCCTTGAAAAAACCCATGAAATGGGGCTATCTCATTTTTGATGCTTATACAACAGAAGAATCTTACTTGTTTAAGCCATCAAAGTGATGATTAATCTTGGCAATCTTAATACATTTAGGATAGAAATCTGTGGCAGCCCTCTTGGTCATTGGTAAGGGTTCTTCCTCGAAAGCAGAGACTCTTACTTTTCTGGTAACTTTGAGGGGGAGTGGCAGGTAATATTGATGATGTGCATCTGTCTGCTCCTGGTCCCCACCCTCCACAACCTTTCTTGAGCGAGAGATAATTTTGGTGCTACGGAAGTTTGCCACTACTCCTTCGATAGCTCAGTTGGTAGAGCGGAGGACTGTAGCATAAATTCAGGCATCCTTAGGTCGCTGGTTCAAATCCGGCTCGAAGGATTTTGTGGTTTAATTTCCATGGCTTTTGCTTTGAATCAACAATACCTTCCATTGACTATGAAAAATTCCCAGAGCTTCGATAAATACCGGAAAAGAAGCGTACTCTATCTGCTTTCAAAGGGAATGGATGACATAGTCGTCGCTAGGGGAGGTGTGAAGAACAGTCAAGGAAACCTGCTGATCAGAACTAATACCAAAGCGTTGCATTAATATATGTATGCCCTTGGCAGACTTCCAATTGCACTGCTCCAAAGGTAGCTGCTTGGCAGCCAATCACACTATGACTTGCCTTCAATTTGAATGTATACCGATGGGCAAGAGGGAATATCCAATGGAATCATCTCCCGAAAGGCTGAGCAAGCAGGAAAGTAGACCAATAGTTGTCACATTTTTGGGAATCCTGAGAAGTTTTGCATTCCAAACTGAGCAAATAAAAGCCCTGCCGGAGAATCGATCCCTGATTGCACTAAATATATGCTCCATGAAGACAGTTCACACGTGAGGTGTGAGCAATTCCAAGCCTGACACTTTACATTCTAGTCTCAAATCGAGACTTTGCAGTCCATGGGCTTCAGAGTCTCCTTGCATCCAGCAAAACGTTAGAGTGCAGTCGAGGGGATGTAGCTCAGTGGTAGAGCGCATGCTTCGCATGTATGAGGCCCCGGGTTCAATCCCCGGCATCTCCAGGAGTCTCTGTTCTCTATCTTGGCTTTTTCCAGAAGGCTAGCCTGCCATCTTGTGGAAAGTAGAGGTTTCTCGGGCAGTTGGGGGTCAGAACCCCGCTTAAATTGTTTGCTTTGAAAAATGTGTTTGGAGTAGGCATAGTTTCCACTTTTCAAGAAAATCTGAGAATTTTGCTTGCCAAAAGGAGGAAATAAATGCCCTCTCTGAGGATCGAACTCAGGACCTTCAGATTATGAGACTGACGCGCTGCCTACTGCGCTAAGAAGGCTGCACACAAGCATCTCTAAATAGGACTATAGACCATGAAGATATTCCAGGTACGAGGCTTAAGGATTTTCCTGGCTGAGACTTTATGCTGCAGTGTCAAATGGGTTGACTTGGCAGCCAGTAAAACTTGGCAGACATGGGGATGTAGCTCAGTGGTAGAGCGCATGCTTTGCATGTATGAGGCCCCGGGTTCAATCCCCGGCATCTCCAGACTTTTGCCATGCTTGTCTCGGATTTTGGCAGAAAACAAGGCTGGCTATCAGTATTAAGGAAGAGATATGTCATGCAACTGGGATACCAACCCCACTTAAACTGTGAGACGTTTGCCTTGAAAAAACCCATGAAATGGGGCTATCTCATTTTTGATGCTTATACAACAGAAGAATCTTACTTGTTTAAGCCATCAAAGTGATGATTAATCTTGGCAATCTTAATACATTTAGGATAGAAATCTGTGGCAGCCCTCTTGGTCATTGGTAAGGGTTCTTCCTCGAAAGCAGAGACTCTTACTTTTCTGGTAACTTTGAGGGGGAGTGGCAGGTAATATTGATGATGTGCATCTGTCTGCTCCTGGTCCCCACCCTCCACAACCTTTCTTGAGCGAGAGATAATTTTGGTGCTACGGAAGTTTGCCACTACTCCTTCGATAGCTCAGTTGGTAGAGCGGAGGACTGTAGCATAAATTCAGGCATCCTTAGGTCGCTGGTTCAAATCCGGCTCGAAGGATTTTGTGGTTTAATTTCCATGGCTTTTGCTTTGAATCAACAATACCTTCCATTGACTATGAAAAATTCCCAGAGCTTCGATAAATACCGGAAAAGAAGCGTACTCTATCTGCTTTCAAAGGGAATGGATGACATAGTCGTCGCTAGGGGAGGTGTGAAGAACAGTCAAGGAAACCTGCTGATCAGAACTAATACCAAAGCATTGCATTAATATATGTATGCCCTTGGCAGACTTCCAATTGCACTGCTCCAAAGGTAGCTGCTTGGCAGCCAATCACACTATGACTTGCCTTCAATTTGAATGTATACCGATGGGCAAGAGGGAATATCCAATGGAATCATCTCCCGAAAGGCTGAGCAAGCAGGAAAGTAGACCAATAGTTGTCACATTTTTGGGAATCCTGAGAAGTTTTGCATTCCAAACTGAGCAAATAAAAGCCCTGCCGGAGAATCGATCCCTGATTGCACTAAATATATGCTCCATGAAGACAGTTCACACGTGAGGTGTGAGCAATTCCAAGCCTGACACTTTACATTCTAGTCTCAAATCGAGACTTTGCAGTCCATGGGCTTCAGAGTCTCCTTGCATCCAGCAAAACGTTAGAGTGCAGTCGAGGGGATGTAGCTCAGTGGTAGAGCGCATGCTTCGCATGTATGAGGCCCCGGGTTCAATCCCCGGCATCTCCAGGAGTCTCTGTTCTCTATATTGGCTTTTTCCAGAAGGCTAGCCTGCCATCTTGTGGAAAGTAGAGGTTTCTCGGGCAGTTGGGGGTCAGAACCCCGCTTAAATTGTTTGCTTTGAAAAATGTGTTTGGAGTAGGCATAGTTTCCACTTTTCAAGAAAATCTGAGAATTTTGCTTGCCAAAAGGAGGAAATAAATGCCCTCTCTGAGGATCGAACTCAGGACCTTCAGATTATGAGACTGACGCGCTGCCTACTGCGCTAAGAAGGCTGCACACAAGCATCTCTAAATAGGACTATAGACCATGAAGATATTCCAGGTACGAGGCTTAAGGATTTTCCTGGCTGAGACTTTATGCTGCAGTGTCAAATGGGTTGACTTGGCAGCCAGTAAAACTTGGCAGACATGGGGATGTAGCTCAGTGGTAGAGCGCATGCTTTGCATGTATGAGGCCCCGGGTTCAATCCCCGGCATCTCCAGACTTTTGCCATGCTTGTCTCGGATTTTGGCAGAAAACAAGGCTGGCTATCAGTATTAAGGAAGAGATATGTCATGCAACTGGGATACCAACCCCACTTAAACTGTGAGACGTTTGCCTTGAAAAAACCCATGAAATGGGGCTATCTCATTTTTGATGCTTATACAACAGAAGAATCTTACTTGTTTAAGCCATCAAAGTGATGATTAATCTTGGCAATCTTAATACATTTAGGATAGAAATCTGTGGCAGCCCTCTTGGTCATTGGTAAGGGTTCTTCCTCGAAAGCAGAGACTCTTACTTTTCTGGTAACTTTGAGGGGGAGTGGCAGGTAATATTGATGATGTGCATCTGTCTGCTCCTGGTCCCCACCCTCCACAACCTTTCTTGAGCGAGAGATAATTTTGGTGCTACGGAAGTTTGCCACTACTCCTTCGATAGCTCAGTTGGTAGAGCGGAGGACTGTAGCATAAATTCAGGCATCCTTAGGTCGCTGGTTCAAATCCGGCTCGAAGGATTTTGTGGTTTAATTTCCATGGCTTTTGCTTTGAATCAACAATACCTTCCATTGACTATGAAAAATTCCCAGAGCTTCGATAAATACCGGAAAAGAAGCGTACTCTATCTGCTTTCAAAGGGAATGGATGACATAGTCGTCGCTAGGGGAGGTGTGAAGAACAGTCAAGGAAACCTGCTGATCAGAACTAATACCAAAGCGTTGCATTAATATATGTATGCCCTTGGCAGACTTCCAATTGCACTGCTCCAAAGGTAGCTGCTTGGCAGCCAATCACACTATGACTTGCCTTCAATTTGAATGTATACCGATGGGCAAGAGGGAATATCCAATGGAATCATCTCCCGAAAGGCTGAGCAAGCAGGAAAGTAGACCAATAGTTGTCACATTTTTGGGAATCCTGAGAAGTTTTGCATTCCAAACTGAGCAAATAAAAGCCCTGCCGGAGAATCGATCCCTGATTGCACTAAATATATGCTCCATGAAGACAGTTCACACGTGAGGTGTGAGCAATTCCAAGCCTGACACTTTACATTCTAGTCTCAAATCGAGACTTTGCAGTCCATGGGCTTCAGAGTCTCCTTGCATCCAGCAAAACGTTAGAGTGCAGTCGAGGGGATGTAGCTCAGTGGTAGAGCGCATGCTTCGCATGTATGAGGCCCCGGGTTCAATCCCCGGCATCTCCAGGAGTCTCTGTTCTCTATCTTGGCTTTTTCCAGAAGGCTAGCCTGCCATCTTGTGGAAAGTAGAGGTTTCTCGGGCAGTTGGGGGTCAGAACCCCGCTTAAATTGTTTGCTTTGAAAAATGTGTTTGGAGTAGGCATAGTTTCCACTTTTCAAGAAAATCTGAGAATTTTGCTTGCCAAAAGGAGGAAATAAATGCCCTCTCTGAGGATCGAACTCAGGACCTTCAGATTATGAGACTGACGCGCTGCCTACTGCGCTAAGAAGGCTGCACACAAGCATCTCTAAATAGGACTATAGACCATGAAGATATTCCAGGTACGAGGCTTAAGGATTTTCCTGGCTGAGACTTTATGCTGCAGTGTCAAATGGGTTGACTTGGCAGCCAGTAAAACTTGGCAGACATGGGGATGTAGCTCAGTGGTAGAGCGCATGCTTTGCATGTATGAGGCCCCGGGTTCAATCCCCGGCATCTCCAGACTTTTGCCATGCTTGTCTCGGATTTTGGCAGAAAACAAGGCTGGCTATCAGTATTAAGGAAGAGATATGTCATGCAACTGGGATACCAACCCCACTTAAACTGTGAGACGTTTGCCTTGAAAAAACCCATGAAATGGGGCTATCTCATTTTTGATGCTTATACAACAGAAGAATCTTACTTGTTTAAGCCATCAAAGTGATGATTAATCTTGGCAATCTTAATACATTTAGGATAGAAATCTGTGGCAGCCCTCTTGGTCATTGGTAAGGGTTCTTCCTCGAAAGCAGAGACTCTTACTTTTCTGGTAACTTTGAGGGGGAGTGGCAGGTAATATTGATGATGTGCATCTGTCTGCTCCTGGTCCCCACCCTCCACAACCTTTCTTGAGCGAGAGATAATTTTGGTGCTACGGAAGTTTGCCACTACTCCTTCGATAGCTCAGTTGGTAGAGCGGAGGACTGTAGCATAAATTCAGGCATCCTTAGGTCGCTGGTTCAAATCCGGCTCGAAGGATTTTGTGGTTTAATTTCCATGGCTTTTGCTTTGAATCAACAATACCTTCCATTGACTATGAAAAATTCCCAGAGCTTCGATAAATACCGGAAAAGAAGCGTACTCTATCTGCTTTCAAAGGGAATGGATGACATAGTCGTCGCTAGGGGAGGTGTGAAGAACAGTCAAGGAAACCTGCTGATCAGAACTAATACCAAAGCGTTGCATTAATATATGTATGCCCTTGGCAGACTTCCAATTGCACTGCTCCAAAGGTAGCTGCTTGGCAGCCAATCACACTATGACTTGCCTTCAATTTGAATGTATACCGATGGGCAAGAGGGAATATCCAATGGAATCATCTCCCGAAAGGCTGAGCAAGCAGGAAAGTAGACCAATAGTTGTCACATTTTTGGGAATCCTGAGAAGTTTTGCATTCCAAACTGAGCAAATAAAAGCCCTGCCGGAGAATCGATCCCTGATTGCACTAAATATATGCTCCATGAAGACAGTTCACACGTGAGGTGTGAGCAATTCCAAGCCTGACACTTTACATTCTAGTCTCAAATCGAGACTTTGCAGTCCATGGGCTTCAGAGTCTCCTTGCATCCAGCAAAACGTTAGAGTGCAGTCGAGGGGATGTAGCTCAGTGGTAGAGCGCATGCTTCGCATGTATGAGGCCCCGGGTTCAATCCCCGGCATCTCCAGGAGTCTCTGTTCTCTATCTTGGCTTTTTCCAGAAGGCTAGCCTGCCATCTTGTGGAAAGTAGAGGTTTCTCGGGCAGTTGGGGGTCAGAACCCCGCTTAAATTGTTTGCTTTGAAAAATGTGTTTGGAGTAGGCATAGTTTCCACTTTTCAAGAAAATCTGAGAATTTTGCTTGCCAAAAGGAGGAAATAAATGCCCTCTCTGAGGATCGAACTCAGGACCTTCAGATTATGAGACTGACGCGCTGCCTACTGCGCTAAGAAGGCTGCACACAAGCATCTCTAAATAGGACTATAGACCATGAAGATATTCCAGGTACGAGGCTTAAGGATTTTCCTGGCTGAGACTTTATGCTGCAGTGTCAAATGGGTTGACTTGGCAGCCAGTAAAACTTGGCAGACATGGGGATGTAGCTCAGTGGTAGAGCGCATGCTTTGCATGTATGAGGCCCCGGGTTCAATCCCCGGCATCTCCAGACTTTTGCCATGCTTGTCTCGGATTTTGGCAGAAAACAAGGCTGGCTATCAGTATTAAGGAAGAGATATGTCATGCAACTGGGATACCAACCCCACTTAAACTGTGAGACGTTTGCCTTGAAAAAACCCATGAAATGGGGCTATCTCATTTTTGATGCTTATACAACAGAAGAATCTTACTTGTTTAAGCCATCAAAGTGATGATTAATCTTGGCAATCTTAATACATTTAGGATAGAAATCTGTGGCAGCCCTCTTGGTCATTGGTAAGGGTTCTTCCTCGAAAGCAGAGACTCTTACTTTTCTGGTAACTTTGAGGGGGAGTGGCAGGTAATATTGATGATGTGCATCTGTCTGCTCCTGGTCCCCACCCTCCACAACCTTTCTTGAGCGAGAGATAATTTTGGTGCTACGGAAGTTTGCCACTACTCCTTCGATAGCTCAGTTGGTAGAGCGGAGGACTGTAGCATAAATTCAGGCATCCTTAGGTCGCTGGTTCAAATCCGGCTCGAAGGATTTTGTGGTTTAATTTCCATGGCTTTTGCTTTGAATCAACAATACCTTCCATTGACTATGAAAAATTCCCAGAGCTTCGATAAATACCGGAAAAGAAGCGTACTCTATCTGCTTTCAAAGGGAATGGATGACATAGTCGTCGCTAGGGGAGGTGTGAAGAACAGTCAAGGAAACCTGCTGATCAGAACTAATACCAAAGCATTGCATTAATATATGTATGCCCTGGGCAGACTTCCAATTGCACTGCTCCAAAGGTAGCTGCTTGGCAGCCAATCACACTATGACTTGCCTTCAATTTGAATGTATACCGATGGGCAAGAGGGAATATCCAATGGAATCATCTCCCGAAAGGCTGAGCAAGCAGGAAAGTAGACCAATAGTTGTCACATTTTTGGGAATCCTAAGAAGTTTTGCATTCCAAACTGAGCAAATAAAAGCCCTGCCGGAGAATCGATCCCTGATTGCACTAAATATATGCTCCATGAAGACAGTTCACACGTGAGGTGTGAGCAATTCCAAGCCTGACACTTTACATTCTAGTCTCAAATCGAGACTTTGCAGTCCATGGGCTTCAGAGTCTCCTTGCATCCAGCAAAACGTTAGAGTGCAGTCGAGGGGATGTAGCTCAGTGGTAGAGCGCATGCTTCGCATGTATGAGGCCCCGGGTTCAATCCCCGGCATCTCCAGGAGTCTCTGTTCTCTATCTTGGCTTTTTCCAGAAGGCTAGCCTGCCATCTTGTGGAAAGTAGAGGTTTCTCGGGCAGTTGGGGGTCAGAACCCCGCTTAAATTGTTTGCTTTGAAAAATGTGTTTGGAGTAGGCATAGTTTCCACTTTTCAAGAAAATCTGAGAATTTTGCTTGCCAAAAGGAGGAAAGAAATGCCCTCTCTGAGGATCGAACTCAGGACCTTCAGATTATGAGACTGACGCGCTGCCTACTGCGCTAAGAAGGCTGCACACAAGCATCTCTAAATAGGACTATAGACCATGAAGATATTCCAGGTACGAGGCTTAAGGATTTTCCTGGCTGAGACTTTATGCTGCAGTGTCAAATGGGTTGACTTGGCAGCCAGTAAAACTTGGCAGACATGGGGATGTAGCTCAGTGGTAGAGCGCATGCTTTGCATGTATGAGGCCCCGGGTTCAATCCCCGGCATCTCCAGACTTTTGCCATGCTTGTCTCGGATTTTGGCAGAAAACAAGGCTGGCTATCAGTATTAAGGAAGAGATATGTCATGCAACTGGGATACCAACCCCACTTAAACTGTGAGACGTTTGCCTTGAAAAAACCCATGAAATGGGGCTATCTCATTTTTGATGCTTATACAACAGAAGAATCTTACTTGTTTAAGCCATCAAAGTGATGATTAATCTTGGCAATCTTAATACATTTAGGATAGAAATCTGTGGCAGCCCTCTTGGTCATTGGTAAGGGTTCTTCCTCGAAAGCAGAGACTCTTACTTTTCTGGTAACTTTGAGGGGGAGTGGCAGGTAATATTGATGATGTGCATCTGTCTGCTCCTGGTCCCCACCCTCCACAACCTTTCTTGAGCGAGAGATAATTTTGGTGCTACGGAAGTTTGCCACTACTCCTTCGATAGCTCAGTTGGTAGAGCGGAGGACTGTAGCATAAATTCAGGCATCCTTAGGTCGCTGGTTCAAATCCGGCTCGAAGGATTTTGTGGTTTAATTTCCATGGCTTTTGCTTTGAATCAACAATACCTTCCATTGACTATGAAAAATTCCCAGAGCTTCGATAAATACCGGAAAAGAAGCGTACTCTATCTGCTTTCAAAGGGAATGGATGACATAGTCGTCGCTAGGGGAGGTGTGAAGAACAGTCAAGGAAACCTGCTGATCAGAACTAATACCAAAGCATTGCATTAATATATGTATGCCCTGGGCAGACTTCCAATTGCACTGCTCCAAAGGTAGCTGCTTGGCAGCCAATCACACTATGACTTGCCTTCAATTTGAATGTATACCGATGGGCAAGAGGGAATATCCAATGGAATCATCTCCCGAAAGGCTGAGCAAGCAGGAAAGTAGACCAATAGTTGTCACATTTTTGGGAATCCTAAGAAGTTTTGCATTCCAAACTGAGCAAATAAAAGCCCTGCCGGAGAATCGATCCCTGATTGCACTAAATATATGCTCCATGAAGACAGTTCACACGTGAGGTGTGAGCAATTCCAAGCCTGACACTTTACATTCTAGTCTCAAATCGAGACTTTGCAGTCCATGGGCTTCAGAGTCTCCTTGCATCCAGCAAAACGTTAGAGTGCAGTCGAGGGGATGTAGCTCAGTGGTAGAGCGCATGCTTCGCATGTATGAGGCCCCGGGTTCAATCCCCGGCATCTCCAGGAGTCTCTGTTCTCTATCTTGGCTTTTTCCAGAAGGCTAGCCTGCCATCTTGTGGAAAGTAGAGGTTTCTCGGGCAGTTGGGGGTCAGAACCCCGCTTAAATTGTTTGCTTTGAAAAATGTGTTTGGAGTAGGCATAGTTTCCACTTTTCAAGAAAATCTGAGAATTTTGCTTGCCAAAAGGAGGAAAGAAATGCCCTCTCTGAGGATCGAACTCAGGACCTTCAGATTATGAGACTGACGCGCTGCCTACTGCGCTAAGAAGGCTGCACACAAGCATCTCTAAATAGGACTATAGACCATGAAGATATTCCAGGTACGAGGCTTAAGGATTTTCCTGGCTGAGACTTTATGCTGCAGTGTCAAATGGGTTGACTTGGCAGCCAGTAAAACTTGGCAGACATGGGGATGTAGCTCAGTGGTAGAGCGCATGCTTTGCATGTATGAGGCCCCGGGTTCAATCCCCGGCATCTCCAGACTTTTGCCATGCTTGTCTCGGATTTTTGCAGAAAACAAGGCTGGCTATCAGTATTAAGGAAGAGATATGTCATGCAACTGGGATACCAACCCCACTTAAACTGTGAGACGTTTGCCTTGAAAAAACCCATGAAATGGGGCTATCTCATTTTTGATGCTTATACAACAGAAGAATCTTACTTGTTTAAGCCATCAAAGTGATGATTAATCTTGGCAATCTTAATACATTTAGGATAGAAATCTGTGGCAGCCCTCTTGGTCATTGGTAAGGGTTCTTCCTCGAAAGCAGAGACTCTTACTTTTCTGGTAACTTTGAGGGGGAGTGGCAGGTAATATTGATGATGTGCATCTGTCTGCTCCTGGTCCCCACCCTCCACAACCTTTCTTGAGCGAGAGATAATTTTGGTGCTACGGAAGTTTGCCACTACTCCTTCGATAGCTCAGTTGGTAGAGCGGAGGACTGTAGCATAAATTCAGGCATCCTTAGGTCGCTGGTTCAAATCCGGCTCGAAGGATTTTGTGGTTTAATTTCCATGGCTTTTGCTTTGAATCAACAATACCTTCCATTGACTATGAAAAATTCCCAGAGCTTCGATAAATACCGGAAAAGAAGCGTACTCTATCTGCTTTCAAAGGGAATGGATGACATAGTCGTCGCTAGGGGAGGTGTGAAGAACAGTCAAGGAAACCTGCTGATCAGAACTAATACCAAAGCATTGCATTAATATATGTATGCCCTGGGCAGACTTCCAATTGCACTGCTCCAAAGGTAGCTGCTTGGCAGCCAATCACACTATGACTTGCCTTCAATTTGAATGTATACCGATGGGCAAGAGGGAATATCCAATGGAATCATCTCCCGAAAGGCTGAGCAAGCAGGAAAGTAGACCAATAGTTGTCACATTTTTGGGAATCCTAAGAAGTTTTGCATTCCAAACTGAGCAAATAAAAGCCCTGCCGGAGAATCGATCCCTGATTGCACTAAATATATGCTCCATGAAGACAGTTCACACGTGAGGTGTGAGCAATTCCAAGCCTGACACTTTACATTCTAGTCTCAAATCGAGACTTTGCAGTCCATGGGCTTCAGAGTCTCCTTGCATCCAGCAAAACGTTAGAGTGCAGTCGAGGGGATGTAGCTCAGTGGTAGAGCGCATGCTTCGCATGTATGAGGCCCCGGGTTCAATCCCCGGCATCTCCAGGAGTCTCTGTTCTCTATCTTGGCTTTTTCCAGAAGGCTAGCCTGCCATCTTGTGGAAAGTAGAGGTTTCTCGGGCAGTTGGGGGTCAGAACCCCGCTTAAATTGTTTGCTTTGAAAAATGTGTTTGGAGTAGGCATAGTTTCCACTTTTCAAGAAAATCTGAGAATTTTGCTTGCCAAAAGGAGGAAAGAAATGCCCTCTCTGAGGATCGAACTCAGGACCTTCAGATTATGAGACTGATGCGCTGCCTACTGCGCTAAGAAGGCTGCACACAAGCATCTCTAAATAGGACTATAGACCATGAAGATATTCCAGGTACGAGGCTTAAGGATTTTCCTGGCTGAGACTTTATGCTGCAGTGTCAAATGGGTTGACTTGGCAGCCAGTAAAACTTGGCAGACATGGGGATGTAGCTCAGTGGTAGAGCGCATGCTTTGCATGTATGAGGCCCCGGGTTCAATCCCCGGCATCTCCAGACTTTTGCCATGCTTGTCTCGGATTTTGGCAGAAAACAAGGCTGGCTATCAGTATTAAGGAAGAGATATGTCATGCAACTGGGATACCAACCCCACTTAAACTGTGAGACGTTTGCCTTGAAAAAACCCATGAAATGGGGCTATCTCATTTTTGATGCTTATACAACAGAAGAATCTTACTTGTTTAAGCCATCAAAGTGATGATTAATCTTGGCAATCTTAATACATTTAGGATAGAAATCTGTGGCAGCCCTCTTGGTCATTGGTAAGGGTTCTTCCTCGAAAGCAGAGACTCTTACTTTTCTGGTAACTTTGAGGGGGAGTGGCAGGTAATATTGATGATGTGCATCTGTCTGCTCCTGGTCCCCACCCTCCACAACCTTTCTTGAGCGAGAGATAATTTTGGTGCTACGGAAGTTTGCCACTACTCCTTCGATAGCTCAGTTGGTAGAGCGGAGGACTGTAGCATAAATTCAGGCATCCTTAGGTCGCTGGTTCAAATCCGGCTCGAAGGATTTTGTGGTTTAATTTCCATGGCTTTTGCTTTGAATCAACAATACCTTCCATTGACTATGAAAAATTCCCAGAGCTTCGATAAATACCGGAAAAGAAGCGTACTCTATCTGCTTTCAAAGGGAATGGATGACATAGTCGTCGCTAGGGGAGGTGTGAAGAACAGTCAAGGAAACCTGCTGATCAGAACTAATACCAAAGCATTGCATTAATATATGTATGCCCTTGGCAGACTTCCAATTGCACTGCTCCAAAGGTAGCTGCTTGGCAGCCAATCACACTATGACTTGCCTTCAATTTGAATGTATACCGATGGGCAAGAGGGAATATCCAATGGAATCATCTCCCGAAAGGCTGAGCAAGCAGGAAAGTAGACCAATAGTTGTCACATTTTTGGGAATCCTGAGAAGTTTTGCATTCCAAACTGAGCAAATAAAAGCCCTGCCGGAGAATCGATCCCTGATTGCACTAAATATATGCTCCATGAAGACAGTTCACACGTGAGGTGTGAGCAATTCCAAGCCTGACACTTTACATTCTAGTCTCAAATCGAGACTTTGCAGTCCATGGGCTTCAGAGTCTCCTTGCATCCAGCAAAACGTTAGAGTGCAGTCGAGGGGATGTAGCTCAGTGGTAGAGCGCATGCTTCGCATGTATGAGGCCCCGGGTTCAATCCCCGGCATCTCCAGGAGTCTCTGTTCTCTATCTTGGCTTTTTCCAGAAGGCTAGCCTGCCATCTTGTGGAAAGTAGAGGTTTCTCGGGCAGTTGGGGGTCAGAACCCCGCTTAAATTGTTTGCTTTGAAAAATGTGTTTGGAGTAGGCATAGTTTCCACTTTTCAAGAAAATCTGAGAATTTTGCTTGCCAAAAGGAGGAAATAAATGCCCTCTCTGAGGATCGAACTCAGGACCTTCAGATTATGAGACTGACGCGCTGCCTACTGCGCTAAGAAGGCTGCACACAAGCATCTCTAAATAGGACTATAGACCATGAAGATATTCCAGGTACGAGGCTTAAGGATTTTCCTGGCTGAGACTTTATGCTGCAGTGTCAAATGGGTTGACTTGGCAGCCAGTAAAACTTGGCAGACATGGGGATGTAGCTCAGTGGTAGAGCGCATGCTTTGCATGTATGAGGCCCCGGGTTCAATCCCCGGCATCTCCAGACTTTTGCCATGCTTGTCTCGGATTTTGGCAGAAAACAAGGCTGGCTATCAGTATTAAGGAAGAGATATGTCATGCAACTGGGATACCAACCCCACTTAAACTGTGAGACGTTTGCCTTGAAAAAACCCATGAAATGGGGCTATCTCATTTTTGATGCTTATACAACAGAAGAATCTTACTTGTTTAAGCCATCAAAGTGATGATTAATCTTGGCAATCTTAATACATTTAGGATAGAAATCTGTGGCAGCCCTCTTGGTCATTGGTAAGGGTTCTTCCTCGAAAGCAGAGACTCTTACTTTTCTGGTAACTTTGAGGGGGAGTGGCAGGTAATATTGATGATGTGCATCTGTCTGCTCCTGGTCCCCACCCTCCACAACCTTTCTTGAGCGAGAGATAATTTTGGTGCTACGGAAGTTTGCCACTACTCCTTCGATAGCTCAGTTGGTAGAGCGGAGGACTGTAGCATAAATTCAGGCATCCTTAGGTCGCTGGTTCAAATCCGGCTCGAAGGATTTTGTGGTTTAATTTCCATGGCTTTTGCTTTGAATCAACAATACCTTCCATTGACTATGAAAAATTCCCAGAGCTTCGATAAATACCGGAAAAGAAGCGTACTCTATCTGCTTTCAAAGGGAATGGATGACATAGTCGTCGCTAGGGGAGGTGTGAAGAACAGTCAAGGAAACCTGCTGATCAGAACTAATACCAAAGCATTGCATTAATATATGTATGCCCTTGGCAGACTTCCAATTGCACTGCTCCAAAGGTAGCTGCTTGGCAGCCAATCACACTATGACTTGCCTTCAATTTGAATGTATACCGATGGGCAAGAGGGAATATCCAATGGAATCATCTCCCGAAAGGCTGAGCAAGCAGGAAAGTAGACCAATAGTTGTCACATTTTTGGGAATCCTGAGAAGTTTTGCATTCCAAACTGAGCAAATAAAAGCCCTGCCGGAGAATCGATCCCTGATTGCACTAAATATATGCTCCATGAAGACAGTTCACACGTGAGGTGTGAGCAATTCCAAGCCTGACACTTTACATTCTAGTCTCAAATCGAGACTTTGCAGTCCATGGGCTTCAGAGTCTCCTTGCATCCAGCAAAACGTTAGAGTGCAGTCGAGGGGATGTAGCTCAGTGGTAGAGCGCATGCTTCGCATGTATGAGGCCCCGGGTTCAATCCCCGGCATCTCCAGGAGTCTCTGTTCTCTATATTGGCTTTTTCCAGAAGGCTAGCCTGCCATCTTGTGGAAAGTAGAGGTTTCTCGGGCAGTTGGGGGTCAGAACCCCGCTTAAATTGTTTGCTTTGAAAAATGTGTTTGGAGTAGGCATAGTTTCCACTTTTCAAGAAAATCTGAGAATTTTGCTTGCCAAAAGGAGGAAAGAAATGCCCTCTCTGAGGATCGAACTCAGGACCTTCAGATTATGAGACTGACGCGCTGCCTACTGCGCTAAGAAGGCTGCACACAAGCATCTCTAAATAGGACTATAGACCATGAAGATATTCCAGGTACGAG
This sequence comes from Lissotriton vulgaris, assembly GCF_964263255.1. Classification (NCBI taxonomy): domain Eukaryota; kingdom Metazoa; phylum Chordata; class Amphibia; order Caudata; family Salamandridae; genus Lissotriton; species Lissotriton vulgaris. The sequence goes on along the minus strand of NW_028252829.1, from coordinate 174,400 downwards.
GCTTAAGGATTTTCCTGGCTGAGACTTTATGCTGCAGTGTCAAATGGGTTGACTTGGCAGCCAGTAAAACTTGGCAGACATGGGGATGTAGCTCAGTGGTAGAGCGCATGCTTTGCATGTATGAGGCCCCGGGTTCAATCCCCGGCATCTCCAGACTTTTGCCATGCTTGTCTCGGATTTTGGCAGAAAACAAGGCTGGCTATCAGTATTAAGGAAGAGATATGTCATGCAACTGGGATACCAACCCCACTTAAACTGTGAGACGTTTGCCTTGAAAAAACCCATGAAATGGGGCTATCTCATTTTTGATGCTTATACAACAGAAGAATCTTACTTGTTTAAGCCATCAAAGTGATGATTAATCTTGGCAATCTTAATACATTTAGGATAGAAATCTGTGGCAGCCCTCTTGGTCATTGGTAAGGGTTCTTCCTCGAAAGCAGAGACTCTTACTTTTCTGGTAACTTTGAGGGGGAGTGGCAGGTAATATTGATGATGTGCATCTGTCTGCTCCTGGTCCCCACCCTCCACAACCTTTCTTGAGCGAGAGATAATTTTGGTGCTACGGAAGTTTGCCACTACTCCTTCGATAGCTCAGTTGGTAGAGCGGAGGACTGTAGCATAAATTCAGGCATCCTTAGGTCGCTGGTTCAAATCCGGCTCGAAGGATTTTGTGGTTTAATTTCCATGGCTTTTGCTTTGAATCAACAATACCTTCCATTGACTATGAAAAATTCCCAGAGCTTCGATAAATACCGGAAAAGAAGCGTACTCTATCTGCTTTCAAAGGGAATGGATGACATAGTCGTCGCTAGGGGAGGTGTGAAGAACAGTCAAGGAAACCTGCTGATCAGAACTAATACCAAAGCGTTGCATTAATATATGTATGCCCTTGGCAGACTTCCAATTGCACTGCTCCAAAGGTAGCTGCTTGGCAGCCAATCACACTATGACTTGCCTTCAATTTGAATGTATACCGATGGGCAAGAGGGAATATCCAATGGAATCATCTCCCGAAAGGCTGAGCAAGCAGGAAAGTAGACCAATAGTTGTCACATTTTTGGGAATCCTGAGAAGTTTTGCATTCCAAACTGAGCAAATAAAAGCCCTGCCGGAGAATCGATCCCTGATTGCACTAAATATATGCTCCATGAAGACAGTTCACACGTGAGGTGTGAGCAATTCCAAGCCTGACACTTTACATTCTAGTCTCAAATCGAGACTTTGCAGTCCATGGGCTTCAGAGTCTCCTTGCATCCAGCAAAACGTTAGAGTGCAGTCGAGGGGATGTAGCTCAGTGGTAGAGCGCATGCTTCGCATGTATGAGGCCCCGGGTTCAATCCCCGGCATCTCCAGGAGTCTCTGTTCTCTATCTTGGCTTTTTCCAGAAGGCTAGCCTGCCATCTTGTGGAAAGTAGAGGTTTCTCGGGCAGTTGGGGGTCAGAACCCCGCTTAAATTGTTTGCTTTGAAAAATGTGTTTGGAGTAGGCATAGTTTCCACTTTTCAAGAAAATCTGAGAATTTTGCTTGCCAAAAGGAGGAAATAAATGCCCTCTCTGAGGATCGAACTCAGGACCTTCAGATTATGAGACTGACGCGCTGCCTACTGCGCTAAGAAGGCTGCACACAAGCATCTCTAAATAGGACTATAGACCATGAAGATATTCCAGGTACGAGGCTTAAGGATTTTCCTGGCTGAGACTTTATGCTGCAGTGTCAAATGGGTTGACTTGGCAGCCAGTAAAACTTGGCAGACATGGGGATGTAGCTCAGTGGTAGAGCGCATGCTTTGCATGTATGAGGCCCCGGGTTCAATCCCCGGCATCTCCAGACTTTTGCCATGCTTGTCTCGGATTTTGGCAGAAAACAAGGCTGGCTATCAGTATTAAGGAAGAGATATGTCATGCAACTGGGATACCAACCCCACTTAAACTGTGAGACGTTTGCCTTGAAAAAACCCATGAAATGGGGCTATCTCATTTTTGATGCTTATACAACAGAAGAATCTTACTTGTTTAAGCCATCAAAGTGATGATTAATCTTGGCAATCTTAATACATTTAGGATAGAAATCTGTGGCAGCCCTCTTGGTCATTGGTAAGGGTTCTTCCTCGAAAGCAGAGACTCTTACTTTTCTGGTAACTTTGAGGGGGAGTGGCAGGTAATATTGATGATGTGCATCTGTCTGCTCCTGGTCCCCACCCTCCACAACCTTTCTTGAGCGAGAGATAATTTTGGTGCTACGGAAGTTTGCCACTACTCCTTCGATAGCTCAGTTGGTAGAGCGGAGGACTGTAGCATAAATTCAGGCATCCTTAGGTCGCTGGTTCAAATCCGGCTCGAAGGATTTTGTGGTTTAATTTCCATGGCTTTTGCTTTGAATCAACAATACCTTCCATTGACTATGAAAAATTCCCAGAGCTTCGATAAATACCGGAAAAGAAGCGTACTCTATCTGCTTTCAAAGGGAATGGATGACATAGTCGTCGCTAGGGGAGGTGTGAAGAACAGTCAAGGAAACCTGCTGATCAGAACTAATACCAAAGCGTTGCATTAATATATGTATGCCCTTGGCAGACTTCCAATTGCACTGCTCCAAAGGTAGCTGCTTGGCAGCCAATCACACTATGACTTGCCTTCAATTTGAATGTATACCGATGGGCAAGAGGGAATATCCAATGGAATCATCTCCCGAAAGGCTGAGCAAGCAGGAAAGTAGACCAATAGTTGTCACATTTTTGGGAATCCTGAGAAGTTTTGCATTCCAAACTGAGCAAATAAAAGCCCTGCCGGAGAATCGATCCCTGATTGCTCTAAATATATGCTCCATGAAGACAGTTCACACGTGAGGTGTGAGCAATTCCAAGCCTGACACTTTACATTCTAGTCTCAAATCGAGACTTTGCAGTCCATGGGCTTCAGAGTCTCCTTGCATCCAGCAAAACGTTAGAGTGCAGTCGAGGGGATGTAGCTCAGTGGTAGAGCGCATGCTTCGCATGTATGAGGCCCCGGGTTCAATCCCCGGCATCTCCAGGAGTCTCTGTTCTCTATCTTGGCTTTTTCCAGAAGGCTAGCCTGCCATCTTGTGGAAAGTAGAGGTTTCTCGGGCAGTTGGGGGTCAGAACCCCGCTTAAATTGTTTGCTTTGAAAAATGTGTTTGGAGTAGGCATAGTTTCCACTTTTCAAGAAAATCTGAGAATTTTGCTTGCCAAAAGGAGGAAATAAATGCCCTCTCTGAGGATCGAACTCAGGACCTTCAGATTATGAGACTGACGCGCTGCCTACTGCGCTAAGAAGGCTGCACACAAGCATCTCTAAATAGGACTATAGACCATGAAGATATTCCAGGTACGAGGCTTAAGGATTTTCCTGGCTGAGACTTTATGCTGCAGTGTCAAATGGGTTGACTTGGCAGCCAGTAAAACTTGGCAGACATGGGGATGTAGCTCAGTGGTAGAGCGCATGCTTTGCATGTATGAGGCCCCGGGTTCAATCCCCGGCATCTCCAGACTTTTGCCATGCTTGTCTCGGATTTTGGCAGAAAACAAGGCTGGCTATCAGTATTAAGGAAGAGATATGTCATGCAACTGGGATACCAACCCCACTTAAACTGTGAGACGTTTGCCTTGAAAAAACCCATGAAATGGGGCTATCTCATTTTTGATGCTTATACAACAGAAGAATCTTACTTGTTTAAGCCATCAAAGTGATGATTAATCTTGGCAATCTTAATACATTTAGGATAGAAATCTGTGGCAGCCCTCTTGGTCATTGGTAAGGGTTCTTCCTCGAAAGCAGAGACTCTTACTTTTCTGGTAACTTTGAGGGGGAGTGGCAGGTAATATTGATGATGTGCATCTGTCTGCTCCTGGTCCCCACCCTCCACAACCTTTCTTGAGCGAGAGATAATTTTGGTGCTACGGAAGTTTGCCACTACTCCTTCGATAGCTCAGTTGGTAGAGCGGAGGACTGTAGCATAAATTCAGGCATCCTTAGGTCGCTGGTTCAAATCCGGCTCGAAGGATTTTGTGGTTTAATTTCCATGGCTTTTGCTTTGAATCAACAATACCTTCCATTGACTATGAAAAATTCCCAGAGCTTCGATAAATACCGGAAAAGAAGCGTACTCTATCTGCTTTCAAAGGGAATGGATGACATAGTCGTCGCTAGGGGAGGTGTGAAGAACAGTCAAGGAAACCTGCTGATCAGAACTAATACCAAAGCGTTGCATTAATATATGTATGCCCTTGGCAGACTTCCAATTGCACTGCTCCAAAGGTAGCTGCTTGGCAGCCAATCACACTATGACTTGCCTTCAATTTGAATGTATACCGATGGGCAAGAGGGAATATCCAATGGAATCATCTCCCGAAAGGCTGAGCAAGCAGGAAAGTAGACCAATAGTTGTCACATTTTTGGGAATCCTGAGAAGTTTTGCATTCCAAACTGAGCAAATAAAAGCCCTGCCGGAGAATCGATCCCTGATTGCACTAAATATATGCTCCATGAAGACAGTTCACACGTGAGGTGTGAGCAATTCCAAGCCTGACACTTTACATTCTAGTCTCAAATCGAGACTTTGCAGTCCATGGGCTTCAGAGTCTCCTTGCATCCAGCAAAACGTTAGAGTGCAGTCGAGGGGATGTAGCTCAGTGGTAGAGCGCATGCTTCGCATGTATGAGGCCCCGGGTTCAATCCCCGGCATCTCCAGGAGTCTCTGTTCTCTATCTTGGCTTTTTCCAGAAGGCTAGCCTGCCATCTTGTGGAAAGTAGAGGTTTCTCGGGCAGTTGGGGGTCAGAACCCCGCTTAAATTGTTTGCTTTGAAAAATGTGTTTGGAGTAGGCATAGTTTCCACTTTTCAAGAAAATCTGAGAATTTTGCTTGCCAAAAGGAGGAAATAAATGCCCTCTCTGAGGATCGAACTCAGGACCTTCAGATTATGAGACTGACGCGCTGCCTACTGCGCTAAGAAGGCTGCACACAAGCATCTCTAAATAGGACTATAGACCATGAAGATATTCCAGGTACGAGGCTTAAGGATTTTCCTGGCTGAGACTTTATGCTGCAGTGTCAAATGGGTTGACTTGGCAGCCAGTAAAACTTGGCAGACATGGGGATGTAGCTCAGTGGTAGAGCGCATGCTTTGCATGTATGAGGCCCCGGGTTCAATCCCCGGCATCTCCAGACTTTTGCCATGCTTGTCTCGGATTTTGGCAGAAAACAAGGCTGGCTATCAGTATTAAGGAAGAGATATGTCATGCAACTGGGATACCAACCCCACTTAAACTGTGAGACGTTTGCCTTGAAAAAACCCATGAAATGGGGCTATCTCATTTTTGATGCTTATACAACAGAAGAATCTTACTTGTTTAAGCCATCAAAGTGATGATTAATCTTGGCAATCTTAATACATTTAGGATAGAAATCTGTGGCAGCCCTCTTGGTCATTGGTAAGGGTTCTTCCTCGAAAGCAGAGACTCTTACTTTTCTGGTAACTTTGAGGGGGAGTGGCAGGTAATATTGATGATGTGCATCTGTCTGCTCCTGGTCCCCACCCTCCACAACCTTTCTTGAGCGAGAGATAATTTTGGTGCTACGGAAGTTTGCCACTACTCCTTCGATAGCTCAGTTGGTAGAGCGGAGGACTGTAGCATAAATTCAGGCATCCTTAGGTCGCTGGTTCAAATCCGGCTCGAAGGATTTTGTGGTTTAATTTCCATGGCTTTTGCTTTGAATCAACAATACCTTCCATTGACTATGAAAAATTCCCAGAGCTTCGATAAATACCGGAAAAGAAGCGTACTCTATCTGCTTTCAAAGGGAATGGATGACATAGTCGTCGCTAGGGGAGGTGTGAAGAACAGTCAAGGAAACCTGCTGATCAGAACTAATACCAAAGCATTGCATTAATATATGTATGCCCTGGGCAGACTTCCAATTGCACTGCTCCAAAGGTAGCTGCTTGGCAGCCAATCACACTATGACTTGCCTTCAATTTGAATGTATACCGATGGGCAAGAGGGAATATCCAATGGAATCATCTCCCGAAAGGCTGAGCAAGCAGGAAAGTAGACCAATAGTTGTCACATTTTTGGGAATCCTAAGAAGTTTTGCATTCCAAACTGAGCAAATAAAAGCCCTGCCGGAGAATCGATCCCTGATTGCACTAAATATATGCTCCATGAAGACAGTTCACACGTGAGGTGTGAGCAATTCCAAGCCTGACACTTTACATTCTAGTCTCAAATCGAGACTTTGCAGTCCATGGGCTTCAGAGTCTCCTTGCATCCAGCAAAACGTTAGAGTGCAGTCGAGGGGATGTAGCTCAGTGGTAGAGCGCATGCTTCGCATGTATGAGGCCCCGGGTTCAATCCCCGGCATCTCCAGGAGTCTCTGTTCTCTATCTTGGCTTTTTCCAGAAGGCTAGCCTGCCATCTTGTGGAAAGTAGAGGTTTCTCGGGCAGTTGGGGGTCAGAACCCCGCTTAAATTGTTTGCTTTGAAAAATGTGTTTGGAGTAGGCATAGTTTCCACTTTTCAAGAAAATCTGAGAATTTTGCTTGCCAAAAGGAGGAAAGAAATGCCCTCTCTGAGGATCGAACTCAGGACCTTCAGATTATGAGACTGACGCGCTGCCTACTGCGCTAAGAAGGCTGCACACAAGCATCTCTAAATAGGACTATAGACCATGAAGATATTCCAGGTACGAGGCTTAAGGATTTTCCTGGCTGAGACTTTATGCTGCAGTGTCAAATGGGTTGACTTGGCAGCCAGTAAAACTTGGCAGACATGGGGATGTAGCTCAGTGGTAGAGCGCATGCTTTGCATGTATGAGGCCCCGGGTTCAATCCCCGGCATCTCCAGACTTTTGCCATGCTTGTCTCGGATTTTTGCAGAAAACAAGGCTGGCTATCAGTATTAAGGAAGAGATATGTCATGCAACTGGGATACCAACCCCACTTAAACTGTGAGACGTTTGCCTTGAAAAAACCCATGAAATGGGGCTATCTCATTTTTGATGCTTATACAACAGAAGAATCTTACTTGTTTAAGCCATCAAAGTGATGATTAATCTTGGCAATCTTAATACATTTAGGATAGAAATCTGTGGCAGCCCTCTTGGTCATTGGTAAGGGTTCTTCCTCGAAAGCAGAGACTCTTACTTTTCTGGTAACTTTGAGGGGGAGTGGCAGGTAATATTGATGATGTGCATCTGTCTGCTCCTGGTCCCCACCCTCCACAACCTTTCTTGAGCGAGAGATAATTTTGGTGCTACGGAAGTTTGCCACTACTCCTTCGATAGCTCAGTTGGTAGAGCGGAGGACTGTAGCATAAATTCAGGCATCCTTAGGTCGCTGGTTCAAATCCGGCTCGAAGGATTTTGTGGTTTAATTTCCATGGCTTTTGCTTTGAATCAACAATACCTTCCATTGACTATGAAAAATTCCCAGAGCTTCGATAAATACCGGAAAAGAAGCGTACTCTATCTGCTTTCAAAGGGAATGGATGACATAGTCGTCGCTAGGGGAGGTGTGAAGAACAGTCAAGGAAACCTGCTGATCAGAACTAATACCAAAGCATTGCATTAATATATGTATGCCCTTGGCAGACTTCCAATTGCACTGCTCCAAAGGTAGCTGCTTGGCAGCCAATCACACTATGACTTGCCTTCAATTTGAATGTATACCGATGGGCAAGAGGGAATATCCAATGGAATCATCTCCCGAAAGGCTGAGCAAGCAGGAAAGTAGACCAATAGTTGTCACATTTTTGGGAATCCTGAGAAGTTTTGCATTCCAAACTGAGCAAATAAAAGCCCTGCCGGAGAATCGATCCCTGATTGCACTAAATATATGCTCCATGAAGACAGTTCACACGTGAGGTGTGAGCAATTCCAAGCCTGACACTTTACATTCTAGTCTCAAATCGAGACTTTGCAGTCCATGGGCTTCAGAGTCTCCTTGCATCCAGCAAAACGTTAGAGTGCAGTCGAGGGGATGTAGCTCAGTGGTAGAGCGCATGCTTCGCATGTATGAGGCCCCGGGTTCAATCCCCGGCATCTCCAGGAGTCTCTGTTCTCTATCTTGGCTTTTTCCAGAAGGCTAGCCTGCCATCTTGTGGAAAGTAGAGGTTTCTCGGGCAGTTGGGGGTCAGAACCCCGCTTAAATTGTTTGCTTTGAAAAATGTGTTTGGAGTAGGCATAGTTTCCACTTTTCAAGAAAATCTGAGAATTTTGCTTGCCAAAAGGAGGAAATAAATGCCCTCTCTGAGGATCGAACTCAGGACCTTCAGATTATGAGACTGACGCGCTGCCTACTGCGCTAAGAAGGCTGCACACAAGCATCTCTAAATAGGACTATAGACCATGAAGATATTCCAGGTACGAGGCTTAAGGATTTTCCTGGCTGAGACTTTATGCTGCAGTGTCAAATGGGTTGACTTGGCAGCCAGTAAAACTTGGCAGACATGGGGATGTAGCTCTGTGGTAGAGCGCATGCTTTGCATGTATGAGGCCCCGGGTTCAATCCCCGGCATCTCCAGACTTTTGCCATGCTTGTCTCGGATTTTGGCAGAAAACAAGGCTGGCTATCAGTATTAAGGAAGAGATATGTCATGCAACTGGGATACCAACCCCACTTAAACTGTGAGACGTTTGCCTTGAAAAAACCCATGAAATGGGGCTATCTCATTTTTGATGCTTATACAACAGAAGAATCTTACTTGTTTAAGCCATCAAAGTGATGATTAATCTTGGCAATCTTAATACATTTAGGATAGAAATCTGTGGCAGCCCTCTTGGTCATTGGTAAGGGTTCTTCCTCGAAAGCAGAGACTCTTACTTTTCTGGTAACTTTGAGGGGGAGTGGCAGGTAATATTGATGATGTGCATCTGTCTGCTCCTGGTCCCCACCCTCCACAACCTTTCTTGAGCGAGAGATAATTTTGGTGCTACGGAAGTTTGCCACTACTCCTTCGATAGCTCAGTTGGTAGAGCGGAGGACTGTAGCATAAATTCAGGCATCCTTAGGTCGCTGGTTCAAATCCGGCTCGAAGGATTTTGTGGTTTAATTTCCATGGCTTTTGCTTTGAATCAACAATACCTTCCATTGACTATGAAAAATTCCCAGAGCTTCGATAAATACCGGAAAAGAAGCGTACTCTATCTGCTTTCAAAGGGAATGGATGACATAGTCGTCGCTAGGGGAGGTGTGAAGAACAGTCAAGGAAACCTGCTGATCAGAACTAATACCAAAGCATTGCATTAATATATGTATGCCCTTGGCAGACTTCCAATTGCACTGCTCCAAAGGTAGCTGCTTGGCAGCCAATCACACTATGACTTGCCTTCAATTTGAATGTATACCGATGGGCAAGAGGGAATATCCAATGGAATCATCTCCCGAAAGGCTGAGCAAGCAGGAAAGTAGACCAATAGTTGTCACATTTTTGGGAATCCTGAGAAGTTTTGCATTCCAAACTGAGCAAATAAAAGCCCTGCCGGAGAATCGATCCCTGATTGCACTAAATATATGCTCCATGAAGACAGTTCACACGTGAGGTGTGAGCAATTCCAAGCCTGACACTTTACATTCTAGTCTCAAATCGAGACTTTGCAGTCCATGGGCTTCAGAGTCTCCTTGCATCCAGCAAAACGTTAGAGTGCAGTCGAGGGGATGTAGCTCAGTGGTAGAGCGCATGCTTCGCATGTATGAGGCACCGGGTTCAATCCCCGGCATCTCCAGGAGTCTCTGTTCTCTATCTTGGCTTTTTCCAGAAGGCTAGCCTGCCATCTTGTGGAAAGTAGAGGTTTCTCCGGCAGTTGGGGGTCAGAACCCCGCTTAAATTGTTTGCTTTGAAAAATGTGTTTGGAGTAGGCATAGTTTCCACTTTTCAAGAAAATCTGAGAATTTTGCTTGCCAAAAGGAGGAAATAAATGCCCTCTCTGAGGATCGAACTCAGGACCTTCAGATTATGAGACTGACGCGCTGCCTACTGCGCTAAGAAGGCTGCACACAAGCATCTCTAAATAGGACTATAGACCATGAAGATATTCCAGGTACGAGGCTTAAGGATTTTCCTGGCTGAGACTTTATGCTGCAGAGTCAAATGGGTTGACTTGGCAGCCAGTAAAACTTGGCAGACATGGGGATGTAGCTCAGTGGTAGAGCGCATGCTTTGCATGTATGAGGCCCCGGGTTCAATCCCCGGCATCTCCAGACTTTTGCCATGCTTGTCTCGGATTTTGGCAGAAAACAAGGCTGGCTATCAGTATTAAGGAAGAGATATGTCATGCAACTGGGATACCAACCCCACTTAAACTGTGAGACGTTTGCCTTGAAAAAACCCATGAAATGGGGCTATCTCATTTTTGATGCTTATACAACAGAAGAATCTTACTTGTTTAAGCCATCAAAGTGATGATTAATCTTGGCAATCTTAATACATTTAGGATAGAAATCTGTGGCAGCCCTCTTGGTCATTGGTAAGGGTTCTTCCTCGAAAGCAGAGACTCTTACTTTTCTGGTAACTTTGAGGGGGAGTGGCAGGTAATATTGATGATGTGCATCTGTCTGCTCCTGGTCCCCACCCTCCACAACCTTTCTTGAGCGAGAGATAATTTTGGTGCTACGGAAGTTTGCCACTACTCCTTCGATAGCTCAGTTGGTAGAGCGGAGGACTGTAGCATAAATTCAGGCATCCTTAGGTCGCTGGTTCAAATCCGGCTCGAAGGATTTTGTGGTTTAATTTCCATGGCTTTTGCTTTGAATCAACAATACCTTCCATTGACTATGAAAAATTCCCAGAGCTTCGATAAATACCGGAAAAGAAGCGTACTCTATCTGCTTTCAAAGGGAATGGATGACATAGTCGTCGCTAGGGGAGGTGTGAAGAACAGTCAAGGAAACCTGCTGATCAGAACTAATACCAAAGCATTGCATTAATATATGTATGCCCTTGGCAGACTTCCAATTGCACTGCTCCAAAGGTAGCTGCTTGGCAGCCAATCACACTATGACTTGCCTTCAATTTGAATGTATACCGATGGGCAAGAGGGAATATCCAATGGAATCATCTCCCGAAAGGCTGAGCAAGCAGGAAAGTAGACCAATAGTTGTCACATTTTTGGGAATCCTGAGAAGTTTTGCATTCCAAACTGAGCAAATAAAAGCCCTGCCGGAGAATCGATCCCTGATTGCACTAAATATATGCTCCATGAAGACAGTTCACACGTGAGGTGTGAGCAATTCCAAGCCTGACACTTTACATTCTAGTCTCAAATCGAGACTTTGCAGTCCATGGGCTTCAGAGTCTCCTTGCATCCAGCAAAACGTTAGAGTGCAGTCGAGGGGATGTAGCTCAGTGGTAGAGCGCATGCTTCGCATGTATGAGGCACCGGGTTCAATCCCCGGCATCTCCAGGAGTCTCTGTTCTCTATCTTGGCTTTTTCCAGAAGGCTAGCCTGCCATCTTGTGGAAAGTAGAGGTTTCTCCGGCAGTTGGGGGTCAGAACCCCGCTTAAATTGTTTGCTTTGAAAAATGTGTTTGGAGTAGGCATAGTTTCCACTTTTCAAGAAAATCTGAGAATTTTGCTTGCCAAAAGGAGGAAATAAATGCCCTCTCTGAGGATCGAACTCAGGACCTTCAGATTATGAGACTGACGCGCTGCCTACTGCGCTAAGAAGGCTGCACACAAGCATCTCTAAATAGGACTATAGACCATGAAGATATTCCAGGTACGAGGCTTAAGGATTTTCCTGGCTGAGACTTTATGCTGCAGTGTCAAATGGGTTGACTTGGCAGCCAGTAAAACTTGGCAGACATGGGGATGTAGCTCAGTGGTAGAGCGCATGCTTTGCATGTATGAGGCCCCGGGTTCAATCCCCGGCATCTCCAGACTTTTGCCATGCTTGTCTCGGATTTTGGCAGAAAACAAGGCTGGCTATCAGTATTAAGGAAGAGATATGTCATGCAACTGGGATACCAACCCCACTTAAACTGTGAGACGTTTGCCTTGAAAAAACCCATGAAATGGGGCTATCTCATTTTTGATGCTTATACAACAGAAGAATCTTACTTGTTTAAGCCATCAAAGTGATGATTAATCTTGGCAATCTTAATACATTTAGGATAGAAATCTGTGGCAGCCCTCTTGGTCATTGGTAAGGGTTCTTCCTCGAAAGCAGAGACTCTTACTTTTCTGGTAACTTTGAGGGGGAGTGGCAGGTAATATTGATGATGTGCATCTGTCTGCTCCTGGTCCCCACCCTCCACAACCTTTCTTGAGCGAGAGATAATTTTGGTGCTACGGAAGTTTGCCACTACTCCTTCGATAGCTCAGTTGGTAGAGCGGAGGACTGTAGCATAAATTCAGGCATCCTTAGGTCGCTGGTTCAAATCCGGCTCGAAGGATTTTGTGGTTTAATTTCCATGGCTTTTGCTTTGAATCAACAATACCTTCCATTGACTATGAAAAATTCCCAGAGCTTCGATAAATACCGGAAAAGAAGCGTACTCTATCTGCTTTCAAAGGGAATGGATGACATAGTCGTCGCTAGGGGAGGTGTGAAGAACAGTCAAGGAAACCTGCTGATCAGAACTAATACCAAAGCATTGCATTAATATATGTATGCCCTTGGCAGACTTCCAATTGCACTGCTCCAAAGGTAGCTGCTTGGCAGCCAATCACACTATGACTTGCCTTCAATTTGAATGTATACCGATGGGCAAGAGGGAATATCCAATGGAATCATCTCCCGAAAGGCTGAGCAAGCAGGAAAGTAGACCAATAGTTGTCACATTTTTGGGAATCCTGAGAAGTTTTGCATTCCAAACTGAGCAAATAAAAGCCCTGCCGGAGAATCGATCCCTGATTGCACTAAATATATGCTCCATGAAGACAGTTCACACGTGAGGTGTGAGCAATTCCAAGCCTGACACTTTACATTCTAGTCTCAAATCGAGACTTTGCAGTCCATGGGCTTCAGAGTCTCCTTGCATCCAGCAAAACGTTAGAGTGCAGTCGAGGGGATGTAGCTCAGTGGTAGAGCGCATGCTTTGCATGTATGAGGCCCCGGGTTCAATCCCCGGCATCTCCAGGAGTCTCTGTTCTCTATCTTGGCTTTTTCCAGAAGGCTAGCCTGCCATCTTGTGGAAAGTAGAGGTTTCTCCGGCAGTTGGGGGTCAGAACCCCGCTTAAATTGTTTGCTTTGAAAAATGTGTTTGGAGTAGGCATAGTTTCCACTTTTCAAGAAAATCTGAGAATTTTGCTTGCCAAAAGGAGGAAATAAATGCCCTCTCTGAGGATCGAACTCAGGACCTTCAGATTATGAGACTAACGCGCTGCCTACTGCGCTAAGAAGGCTGCACACAAGCATCTCTAAATAGGACTATAGACCATGAAGATATTCCAGGTACGAGGCTTAAGGATTTTCCTGGCTGAGACTTTATGCTGCAGTGTCAAATGGGTTGACTTGGCAGCCAGTAAAACTTGGCAGACATGGGGATGTAGCTCAGTGGTAGAGCGCATGCTTTGCATGTATGAGGCCCCGGGTTCAATCCCCGGCATCTCCAGACTTTTGCCATGCTTGTCTCGGATTTTGGCAGAAAACAAGGCTGGCTATCAGTATTAAGGAAGAGATATGTCATGCAACTGGGATACCAACCCCACTTAAACTGTGAGACGTTTGCCTTGAAAAAACCCATGAAATGGGGCTATCTCATTTTTGATGCTTATACAACAGAAGAATCTTACTTGTTTAAGCCATCAAAGTGATGATTAATCTTGGCAATCTTAATACATTTAGGATAGAAATCTGTGGCAGCCCTCTTGGTCATTGGTAAGGGTTCTTCCTCGAAAGCAGAGACTCTTACTTTTCTGGTAACTTTGAGGGGGAGTGGCAGGTAATATTGATGATGTGCATCTGTCTGCTCCTGGTCCCCACCCTCCACAACCTTTCTTGAGCGAGAGATAATTTTGGTGCTACGGAAGTTTGCCACTACTCCTTCGATAGCTCAGTTGGTAGAGCGGAGGACTGTAGCATAAATTCAGGCATCCTTAGGTCGCTGGTTCAAATCCGGCTCGAAGGATTTTGTGGTTTAATTTCCATGGCTTTTGCTTTGAATCAACAATACCTTCCATTGACTATGAAAAATTCCCAGAGCTTCGATAAATACCGGAAAAGAAGCGTACTCTATCTGCTTTCAAAGGGAATGGATGACATAGTCGTCGCTAGGGGAGGTGTGAAGAACAGTCAAGGAAACCTGCTGATCAGAACTAATACCAAAGCATTGCATTAATATATGTATGCCCTTGGCAGACTTCCAATTACACTGCTCCAAAGGTAGCTGCTTGGCAGCCAATCACACTATGACTTGCCTTCAATTTGAATGTATACCGATGGGCAAGAGGGAATATCCAATGGAATCATCTCCCGAAAGGCTGAGCAAGCAGGAAAGTAGACCAATAGTTGTCACATTTTTGGGAATCCTGAGAAGTTTTGCATTCCAAACTGAGCAAATAAAAGCCCTGCCGGAGAATCGATCCCTGATTGCACTAAATATATGCTCCATGAAGACAGTTCACACGTGAGGTGTGAGCAATTCCAAGCCTGACACTTTACATTCTAGTCTCAAATCGAGACTTTGCAGTCCATGGGCTTCAGAGTCTCCTTGCATCCAGCAAAACGTTAGAGTGCAGTCGAGGGGATGTAGCTCAGTGGTAGAGCGCATGCTTCGCATGTATGAGGCCCCGGGTTCAATCCCCGGCATCTCCAGGAGTCTCTGTTCTCTATCTTGGCTTTTTCCAGAAGGCTAGCCTGCCATCTTGTGGAAAGTAGAGGTTTCTCCGGCAGTTGGGGGTCAGAACCCCGCTTAAATTGTTTGCTTTGAAAAATGTGTTTGGAGTAGGCATAGTTTCCACTTTTCAAGAAAATCTGAGAATTTTGCTTGCCAAAAGGAGGAAATAAATGCCCTCTCTGAGGATCGAACTCAGGACCTTCAGATTATGAGACTGACGCGCTGCCTACTGCGCTAAGAAGGCTGCACACAAGCATCTCTAAATAGGACTATAGACCATGAAGATATTCCAGGTACGAGGCTTAAGGATTTTCCTGGCTGAGACTTTATGCTGCAGTGTCAAATGGGTTGACTTGGCAGCCAGTAAAACTTGGCAGACATGGGGATGTAGCTCAGTGGTAGAGCGCATGCTTTGCATGTATGAGGCCCCGGGTTCAATCCCCGGCATCTCCAGACTTTTGCCATGCTTGTCTCGGATTTTGGCAGAAAACAAGGCTGGCTATCAGTATTAAGGAAGAGATATGTCATGCAACTGGGATACCAACCCCACTTAAACTGTGAGACGTTTGCCTTGAAAAAACCCATGAAATGGGGCTATCTCATTTTTGATGCTTATACAACAGAAGAATCTTACTTGTTTAAGCCATCAAAGTGATGATTAATCTTGGCAATCTTAATACATTTAGGATAGAAATCTGTGGCAGCCCTCTTGGTCATTGGTAAGGGTTCTTCCTCGAAAGCAGAGACTCTTACTTTTCTGGTAACTTTGAGGGGGAGTGGCAGGTAATATTGATGATGTGCATCTGTCTGCTCCTGGTCCCCACCCTCCACAACCTTTCTTGAGCGAGAGATAATTTTGGTGCTACGGAAGTTTGCCACTACTCCTTCGATAGCTCAGTTGGTAGAGCGGAGGACTGTAGCATAAATTCAGGCATCCTTAGGTCGCTGGTTCAAATCCGGCTCGAAGGATTTTGTGGTTTAATTTCCATGGCTTTTGCTTTGAATCAACAATACCTTCCATTGACTATGAAAAATTCCCAGAGCTTCGATAAATACCGGAAAAGAAGCGTACTCTATCTGCTTTCAAAGGGAATGGATGACATAGTCGTCGCTAGGGGAGGTGTGAAGAACAGTCAAGGAAACCTGCTGATCAGAACTAATACCAAAGCATTGCATTAATATATGTATGCCCTTGGCAGACTTCCAATTGCACTGCTCCAAAGGTAGCTGCTTGGCAGCCAATCACACTATGACTTGCCTTCAATTTGAATGTATACCGATGGGCAAGAGGGAATATCCAATGGAATCATCTCCCGAAAGGCTGAGCAAGCAGGAAAGTAGACCAATAGTTGTCACATTTTTGGGAATCCTGAGAAGTTTTGCATTCCAAACTGAGCAAATAAAAGCCCTGCCGGAGAATCGATCCCTGATTGCACTAAATATATGCTCCATGAAGACAGTTCACACGTGAGGTGTGAGCAATTCCAAGCCTGACACTTTACATTCTAGTCTCAAATCGAGACTTTGCAGTCCATGGGCTTCAGAGTCTCCTTGCATCCAGCAAAACGTTAGAGTGCAGTCGAGGGGATGTAGCTCAGTGGTAGAGCGCATGCTTTGCATGTATGAGGCCCCGGGTTCAATCCCCGGCATCTCCAGGAGTCTCTGTTCTCTATCTTGGCTTTTTCCAGAAGGCTAGCCTGCCATCTTGTGGAAAGTAGAGGTTTCTCCGGCAGTTGGGGGTCAGAACCCCGCTTAAATTGTTTGCTTTGAAAAATGTGTTTGGAGTAGGCATAGTTTCCACTTTTCAAGAAAATCTGAGAATTTTGCTTGCCAAAAGGAGGAAATAAATGCCCTCTCTGAGGATCGAACTCAGGACCTTCAGATTATGAGACTAACGCGCTGCCTACTGCGCTAAGAAGGCTGCACACAAGCATCTCTAAATAGGACTATAGACCATGAAGATATTCCAGGTACGAGGCTTAAGGATTTTCCTGGCTGAGACTTTATGCTGCAGTGTCAAATGGGTTGACTTGGCAGCCAGTAAAACTTGGCAGACATGGGGATGTAGCTCAGTGGTAGAGCGCATGCTTTGCATGTATGAGGCCCCGGGTTCAATCCCCGGCATCTCCAGACTTTTGCCATGCTTGTCTCGGATTTTGGCAGAAAACAAGGCTGGCTATCAGTATTAAGGAAGAGATATGTCATGCAACTGGGATACCAACCCCACTTAAACTGTGAGACGTTTGCCTTGAAAAAACCCATGAAATGGGGCTATCTCATTTTTGATGCTTATACAACAGAAGAATCTTACTTGTTTAAGCCATCAAAGTGATGATTAATCTTGGCAATCTTAATACATTTAGGATAGAAATCTGTGGCAGCCCTCTTGGTCATTGGTAAGGGTTCTTCCTCGAAAGCAGAGACTCTTACTTTTCTGGTAACTTTGAGGGGGAGTGGCAGGTAATATTGATGATGTGCATCTGTCTGCTCCTGGTCCCCACCCTCCACAACCTTTCTTGAGCGAGAGATAATTTTGGTGCTACGGAAGTTTGCCACTACTCCTTCGATAGCTCAGTTGGTAGAGCGGAGGACTGTAGCATAAATTCAGGCATCCTTAGGTCGCTGGTTCAAATCCGGCTCGAAGGATTTTGTGGTTTAATTTCCATGGCTTTTGCTTTGAATCAACAATACCTTCCATTGACTATGAAAAATTCCCAGAGCTTCGATAAATACCGGAAAAGAAGCGTACTCTATCTGCTTTCAAAGGGAATGGATGACATAGTCGTCGCTAGGGGAGGTGTGAAGAACAGTCAAGGAAACCTGCTGATCAGAACTAATACCAAAGCATTGCATTAATATATGTATGCCCTTGGCAGACTTCCAATTACACTGCTCCAAAGGTAGCTGCTTGGCAGCCAATCACACTATGACTTGCCTTCAATTTGAATGTATACCGATGGGCAAGAGGGAATATCCAATGGAATCATCTCCCGAAAGGCTGAGCAAGCAGGAAAGTAGACCAATAGTTGTCACATTTTTGGGAATCCTGAGAAGTTTTGCATTCCAAACTGAGCAAATAAAAGCCCTGCCGGAGAATCGATCCCTGATTGCACTAAATATATGCTCCATGAAGACAGTTCACACGTGAGGTGTGAGCAATTCCAAGCCTGACACTTTACATTCTAGTCTCAAATCGAGACTTTGCAGTCCATGGGCTTCAGAGTCTCCTTGCATCCAGCAAAACGTTAGAGTGCAGTCGAGGGGATGTAGCTCAGTGGTAGAGCGCATGCTTCGCATGTATGAGGCCCCGGGTTCAATCCCCGGCATCTCCAGGAGTCTCTGTTCTCTATCTTGGCTTTTTCCAGAAGGCTAGCCTGCCATCTTGTGGAAAGTAGAGGTTTCTCCGGCAGTTGGGGGTCAGAACCCCGCTTAAATTGTTTGCTTTGAAAAATGTGTTTGGAGTAGGCATAGTTTCCACTTTTCAAGAAAATCTGAGAATTTTGCTTGCCAAAAGGAGGAAATAAATGCCCTCTCTGAGGATCGAACTCAGGACCTTCAGATTATGAGACTGACGCGCTGCCTACTGCGCTAAGAAGGCTGCACACAAGCATCTCTAAATAGGACTATAGACCATGAAGATATTCCAGGTACGAGGCTTAAGGATTTTCCTGGCTGAGACTTTATGCTGCAGTGTCAAATGGGTTGACTTGGCAGCCAGTAAAACTTGGCAGACATGGGGATGTAGCTCAGTGGTAGAGCGCATGCTTTGCATGTATGAGGCCCCGGGTTCAATCCCCGGCATCTCCAGACTTTTGCCATGCTTGTCTCGGATTTTGGCAGAAAACAAGGCTGGCTATCAGTATTAAGGAAGAGATATGTCATGCAACTGGGATACCAACCCCACTTAAACTGTGAGACGTTTGCCTTGAAAAAACCCATGAAATGGGGCTATCTCATTTTTGATGCTTATACAACAGAAGAATCTTACTTGTTTAAGCCATCAAAGTGATGATTAATCTTGGCAATCTTAATACATTTAGGATAGAAATCTGTGGCAGCCCTCTTGGTCATTGGTAAGGGTTCTTCCTCGAAAGCAGAGACTCTTACTTTTCTGGTAACTTTGAGGGGGAGTGGCAGGTAATATTGATGATGTGCATCTGTCTGCTCCTGGTCCCCACCCTCCACAACCTTTCTTGAGCGAGAGATAATTTTGGTGCTACGGAAGTTTGCCACTACTCCTTCGATAGCTCAGTTGGTAGAGCGGAGGACTGTAGCATAAATTCAGGCATCCTTAGGTCGCTGGTTCAAATCCGGCTCGAAGGATTTTGTGGTTTAATTTCCATGGCTTTTGCTTTGAATCAACAATACCTTCCATTGACTATGAAAAATTCCCAGAGCTTCGATAAATACCGGAAAAGAAGCGTACTCTATCTGCTTTCAAAGGGAATGGATGACATAGTCGTCGCTAGGGGAGGTGTGAAGAACAGTCAAGGAAACCTGCTGATCAGAACTAATACCAAAGCATTGCATTAATATATGTATGCCCTTGGCAGACTTCCAATTGCACTGCTCCAAAGGTAGCTGCTTGGCAGCCAATCACACTATGACTTGCCTTCAATTTGAATGTATACCGATGGGCAAGAGGGAATATCCAATGGAATCATCTCCCGAAAGGCTGAGCAAGCAGGAAAGTAGACCAATAGTTGTCACATTTTTGGGAATCCTGAGAAGTTTTGCATTCCAAACTGAGCAAATAAAAGCCCTGCCGGAGAATCGATCCCTGATTGCACTAAATATATGCTCCATGAAGACAGTTCACACGTGAGGTGTGAGCAATTCCAAGCCTGACACTTTACATTCTAGTCTCAAATCGAGACTTTGCAGTCCATGGGCTTCAGAGTCTCCTTGCATCCAGCAAAACGTTAGAGTGCAGTCGAGGGGATGTAGCTCAGTGGTAGAGCGCATGCTTTGCATGTATGAGGCCCCGGGTTCAATCCCCGGCATCTCCAGGAGTCTCTGTTCTCTATCTTGGCTTTTTCCAGAAGGCTAGCCTGCCATCTTGTGGAAAGTAGAGGTTTCTCCGGCAGTTGGGGGTCAGAACCCCGCTTAAATTGTTTGCTTTGAAAAATGTGTTTGGAGTAGGCATAGTTTCCACTTTTCAAGAAAATCTGAGAATTTTGCTTGCCAAAAGGAGGAAATAAATGCCCTCTCTGAGGATCGAACTCAGGACCTTCAGATTATGAGACTGACGCGCTGCCTACTGCGCTAAGAAGGCTGCACACAAGCATCTCTAAATAGGACTATAGACCATGAAGATATTCCAGGTACGAGGCTTAAGGATTTTCCTGGCTGAGACTTTATGCTGCAGTGTCAAATGGGTTGACTTGGCAGCCAGTAAAACTTGGCAGACATGGGGATGTAGCTCAGTGGTAGAGCGCATGCTTTGCATGTATGAGGCCCCGGGTTCAATCCCCGGCATCTCCAGACTTTTGCCATGCTTGTCTCGGATTTTGGCAGAAAACAAGGCTGGCTATCAGTATTAAGGAAGAGATATGTCATGCAACTGGGATACCAACCCCACTTAAACTGTGAGACGTTTGCCTTGAAAAAACCCATGAAATGGGGCTATCTCATTTTTGATGCTTATACAACAGAAGAATCTTACTTGTTTAAGCCATCAAAGTGATGATTAATCTTGGCAATCTTAATACATTTAGGATAGAAATCTGTGGCAGCCCTCTTGGTCATTGGTAAGGGTTCTTCCTCGAAAGCAGAGACTCTTACTTTTCTGGTAACTTTGAGGGGGAGTGG
The DNA here is from genome assembly GCF_964263255.1 of Lissotriton vulgaris. Lineage (NCBI taxonomy): Eukaryota > Metazoa > Chordata > Amphibia > Caudata > Salamandridae > Lissotriton > Lissotriton vulgaris. The sequence goes on along the minus strand of NW_028252829.1, from coordinate 153,796 downwards.
CAGGTAATATTGATGATGTGCATCTGTCTGCTCCTGGTCCCCACCCTCCACAACCTTTCTTGAGCGAGAGATAATTTTGGTGCTACGGAAGTTTGCCACTACTCCTTCGATAGCTCAGTTGGTAGAGCGGAGGACTGTAGCATAAATTCAGGCATCCTTAGGTCGCTGGTTCAAATCCGGCTCGAAGGATTTTGTGGTTTAATTTCCATGGCTTTTGCTTTGAATCAACAATACCTTCCATTGACTATGAAAAATTCCCAGAGCTTCGATAAATACCGGAAAAGAAGCGTACTCTATCTGCTTTCAAAGGGAATGGATGACATAGTCGTCGCTAGGGGAGGTGTGAAGAACAGTCAAGGAAACCTGCTGATCAGAACTAATACCAAAGCATTGCATTAATATATGTATGCCCTTGGCAGACTTCCAATTACACTGCTCCAAAGGTAGCTGCTTGGCAGCCAATCACACTATGACTTGCCTTCAATTTGAATGTATACCGATGGGCAAGAGGGAATATCCAATGGAATCATCTCCCGAAAGGCTGAGCAAGCAGGAAAGTAGACCAATAGTTGTCACATTTTTGGGAATCCTGAGAAGTTTTGCATTCCAAACTGAGCAAATAAAAGCCCTGCCGGAGAATCGATCCCTGATTGCACTAAATATATGCTCCATGAAGACAGTTCACACGTGAGGTGTGAGCAATTCCAAGCCTGACACTTTACATTCTAGTCTCAAATCGAGACTTTGCAGTCCATGGGCTTCAGAGTCTCCTTGCATCCAGCAAAACGTTAGAGTGCAGTCGAGGGGATGTAGCTCAGTGGTAGAGCGCATGCTTCGCATGTATGAGGCCCCGGGTTCAATCCCCGGCATCTCCAGGAGTCTCTGTTCTCTATCTTGGCTTTTTCCAGAAGGCTAGCCTGCCATCTTGTGGAAAGTAGAGGTTTCTCCGGCAGTTGGGGGTCAGAACCCCGCTTAAATTGTTTGCTTTGAAAAATGTGTTTGGAGTAGGCATAGTTTCCACTTTTCAAGAAAATCTGAGAATTTTGCTTGCCAAAAGGAGGAAATAAATGCCCTCTCTGAGGATCGAACTCAGGACCTTCAGATTATGAGACTGACGCGCTGCCTACTGCGCTAAGAAGGCTGCACACAAGCATCTCTAAATAGGACTATAGACCATGAAGATATTCCAGGTACGAGGCTTAAGGATTTTCCTGGCTGAGACTTTATGCTGCAGTGTCAAATGGGTTGACTTGGCAGCCAGTAAAACTTGGCAGACATGGGGATGTAGCTCAGTGGTAGAGCGCATGCTTTGCATGTATGAGGCCCCGGGTTCAATCCCCGGCATCTCCAGACTTTTGCCATGCTTGTCTCGGATTTTGGCAGAAAACAAGGCTGGCTATCAGTATTAAGGAAGAGATATGTCATGCAACTGGGATACCAACCCCACTTAAACTGTGAGACGTTTGCCTTGAAAAAACCCATGAAATGGGGCTATCTCATTTTTGATGCTTATACAACAGAAGAATCTTACTTGTTTAAGCCATCAAAGTGATGATTAATCTTGGCAATCTTAATACATTTAGGATAGAAATCTGTGGCAGCCCTCTTGGTCATTGGTAAGGGTTCTTCCTCGAAAGCAGAGACTCTTACTTTTCTGGTAACTTTGAGGGGGAGTGGCAGGTAATATTGATGATGTGCATCTGTCTGCTCCTGGTCCCCACCCTCCACAACCTTTCTTGAGCGAGAGATAATTTTGGTGCTACGGAAGTTTGCCACTACTCCTTCGATAGCTCAGTTGGTAGAGCGGAGGACTGTAGCATAAATTCAGGCATCCTTAGGTCGCTGGTTCAAATCCGGCTCGAAGGATTTTGTGGTTTAATTTCCATGGCTTTTGCTTTGAATCAACAATACCTTCCATTGACTATGAAAAATTCCCAGAGCTTCGATAAATACCGGAAAAGAAGCGTACTCTATCTGCTTTCAAAGGGAATGGATGACATAGTCGTCGCTAGGGGAGGTGTGAAGAACAGTCAAGGAAACCTGCTGATCAGAACTAATACCAAAGCATTGCATTAATATATGTATGCCCTTGGCAGACTTCCAATTGCACTGCTCCAAAGGTAGCTGCTTGGCAGCCAATCACACTATGACTTGCCTTCAATTTGAATGTATACCGATGGGCAAGAGGGAATATCCAATGGAATCATCTCCCGAAAGGCTGAGCAAGCAGGAAAGTAGACCAATAGTTGTCACATTTTTGGGAATCCTGAGAAGTTTTGCATTCCAAACTGAGCAAATAAAAGCCCTGCCGGAGAATCGATCCCTGATTGCACTAAATATATGCTCCATGAAGACAGTTCACACGTGAGGTGTGAGCAATTCCAAGCCTGACACTTTACATTCTAGTCTCAAATCGAGACTTTGCAGTCCATGGGCTTCAGAGTCTCCTTGCATCCAGCAAAACGTTAGAGTGCAGTCGAGGGGATGTAGCTCAGTGGTAGAGCGCATGCTTTGCATGTATGAGGCCCCGGGTTCAATCCCCGGCATCTCCAGGAGTCTCTGTTCTCTATCTTGGCTTTTTCCAGAAGGCTAGCCTGCCATCTTGTGGAAAGTAGAGGTTTCTCCGGCAGTTGGGGGTCAGAACCCCGCTTAAATTGTTTGCTTTGAAAAATGTGTTTGGAGTAGGCATAGTTTCCACTTTTCAAGAAAATCTGAGAATTTTGCTTGCCAAAAGGAGGAAATAAATGCCCTCTCTGAGGATCGAACTCAGGACCTTCAGATTATGAGACTAACGCGCTGCCTACTGCGCTAAGAAGGCTGCACACAAGCATCTCTAAATAGGACTATAGACCATGAAGATATTCCAGGTACGAGGCTTAAGGATTTTCCTGGCTGAGACTTTATGCTGCAGTGTCAAATGGGTTGACTTGGCAGCCAGTAAAACTTGGCAGACATGGGGATGTAGCTCAGTGGTAGAGCGCATGCTTTGCATGTATGAGGCCCCGGGTTCAATCCCCGGCATCTCCAGACTTTTGCCATGCTTGTCTCGGATTTTGGCAGAAAACAAGGCTGGCTATCAGTATTAAGGAAGAGATATGTCATGCAACTGGGATACCAACCCCACTTAAACTGTGAGACGTTTGCCTTGAAAAAACCCATGAAATGGGGCTATCTCATTTTTGATGCTTATACAACAGAAGAATCTTACTTGTTTAAGCCATCAAAGTGATGATTAATCTTGGCAATCTTAATACATTTAGGATAGAAATCTGTGGCAGCCCTCTTGGTCATTGGTAAGGGTTCTTCCTCGAAAGCAGAGACTCTTACTTTTCTGGTAACTTTGAGGGGGAGTGGCAGGTAATATTGATGATGTGCATCTGTCTGCTCCTGGTCCCCACCCTCCACAACCTTTCTTGAGCGAGAGATAATTTTGGTGCTACGGAAGTTTGCCACTACTCCTTCGATAGCTCAGTTGGTAGAGCGGAGGACTGTAGCATAAATTCAGGCATCCTTAGGTCGCTGGTTCAAATCCGGCTCGAAGGATTTTGTGGTTTAATTTCCATGGCTTTTGCTTTGAATCAACAATACCTTCCATTGACTATGAAAAATTCCCAGAGCTTCGATAAATACCGGAAAAGAAGCGTACTCTATCTGCTTTCAAAGGGAATGGATGACATAGTCGTCGCTAGGGGAGGTGTGAAGAACAGTCAAGGAAACCTGCTGATCAGAACTAATACCAAAGCATTGCATTAATATATGTATGCCCTTGGCAGACTTCCAATTGCACTGCTCCAAAGGTAGCTGCTTGGCAGCCAATCACACTATGACTTGCCTTCAATTTGAATGTATACCGATGGGCAAGAGGGAATATCCAATGGAATCATCTCCCGAAAGGCTGAGCAAGCAGGAAAGTAGACCAATAGTTGTCACATTTTTGGGAATCCTGAGAAGTTTTGCATTCCAAACTGAGCAAATAAAAGCCCTGCCGGAGAATCGATCCCTGATTGCACTAAATATATGCTCCATGAAGACAGTTCACACGTGAGGTGTGAGCAATTCCAAGCCTGACACTTTACATTCTAGTCTCAAATCGAGACTTTGCAGTCCATGGGCTTCAGAGTCTCCTTGCATCCAGCAAAACGTTAGAGTGCAGTCGAGGGGATGTAGCTCAGTGGTAGAGCGCATGCTTCGCATGTATGAGGCCCCGGGTTCAATCCCCGGCATCTCCAGGAGTCTCTGTTCTCTATCTTGGCTTTTTCCAGAAGGCTAGCCTGCCATCTTGTGGAAAGTAGAGGTTTCTCGGGCAGTTGGGGGTCAGAACCCCGCTTAAATTGTTTGCTTTGAAAAATGTGTTTGGAGTAGGCATAGTTTCCACTTTTCAAGAAAATCTGAGAATTTTGCTTGCCAAAAGGAGGAAATAAATGCCCTCTCTGAGGATCGAACTCAGGACCTTCAGATTATGAGACTGACGCGCTGCCTACTGCGCTAAGAAGGCTGCACACAAGCATCTCTAAATAGGACTATAGACCATGAAGATATTCCAGGTACGAGGCTTAAGGATTTTCCTGGCTGAGACTTTATGCTGCAGTGTCAAATGGGTTGACTTGGCAGCCAGTAAAACTTGGCAGACATGGGGATGTAGCTCTGTGGTAGAGCGCATGCTTTGCATGTATGAGGCCCCGGGTTCAATCCCCGGCATCTCCAGACTTTTGCCATGCTTGTCTCGGATTTTGGCAGAAAACAAGGCTGGCTATCAGTATTAAGGAAGAGATATGTCATGCAACTGGGATACCAACCCCACTTAAACTGTGAGACGTTTGCCTTGAAAAAACCCATGAAATGGGGCTATCTCATTTTTGATGCTTATACAACAGAAGAATCTTACTTGTTTAAGCCATCAAAGTGATGATTAATCTTGGCAATCTTAATACATTTAGGATAGAAATCTGTGGCAGCCCTCTTGGTCATTGGTAAGGGTTCTTCCTCGAAAGCAGAGACTCTTACTTTTCTGGTAACTTTGAGGGGGAGTGGCAGGTAATATTGATGATGTGCATCTGTCTGCTCCTGGTCCCCACCCTCCACAACCTTTCTTGAGCGAGAGATAATTTTGGTGCTACGGAAGTTTGCCACTACTCCTTCGATAGCTCAGTTGGTAGAGCGGAGGACTGTAGCATAAATTCAGGCATCCTTAGGTCGCTGGTTCAAATCCGGCTCGAAGGATTTTGTGGTTTAATTTCCATGGCTTTTGCTTTGAATCAACAATACCTTCCATTGACTATGAAAAATTCCCAGAGCTTCGATAAATACCGGAAAAGAAGCGTACTCTATCTGCTTTCAAAGGGAATGGATGACATAGTCGTCGCTAGGGGAGGTGTGAAGAACAGTCAAGGAAACCTGCTGATCAGAACTAATACCAAAGCATTGCATTAATATATGTATGCCCTTGGCAGACTTCCAATTGCACTGCTCCAAAGGTAGCTGCTTGGCAGCCAATCACACTATGACTTGCCTTCAATTTGAATGTATACCGATGGGCAAGAGGGAATATCCAATGGAATCATCTCCCGAAAGGCTGAGCAAGCAGGAAAGTAGACCAATAGTTGTCACATTTTTGGGAATCCTGAGAAGTTTTGCATTCCAAACTGAGCAAATAAAAGCCCTGCCGGAGAATCGATCCCTGATTGCACTAAATATATGCTCCATGAAGACAGTTCACACGTGAGGTGTGAGCAATTCCAAGCCTGACACTTTACATTCTAGTCTCAAATCGAGACTTTGCAGTCCATGGGCTTCAGAGTCTCCTTGCATCCAGCAAAACGTTAGAGTGCAGTCGAGGGGATGTAGCTCAGTGGTAGAGCGCATGCTTCGCATGTATGAGGCCCCGGGTTCAATCCCCGGCATCTCCAGGAGTCTCTGTTCTCTATCTTGGCTTTTTCCAGAAGGCTAGCCTGCCATCTTGTGGAAAGTAGAGGTTTCTCCGGCAGTTGGGGGTCAGAACCCCGCTTAAATTGTTTGCTTTGAAAAATGTGTTTGGAGTAGGCATAGTTTCCACTTTTCAAGAAAATCTGAGAATTTTGCTTGCCAAAAGGAGGAAATAAATGCCCTCTCTGAGGATCGAACTCAGGACCTTCAGATTATGAGACTGACGCGCTGCCTACTGCGCTAAGAAGGCTGCACACAAGCATCTCTAAATAGGACTATAGACCATGAAGATATTCCAGGTACGAGGCTTAAGGATTTTCCTGGCTGAGACTTTATGCTGCAGTGTCAAATGGGTTGACTTGGCAGCCAGTAAAACTTGGCAGACATGGGGATGTAGCTCAGTGGTAGAGCGCATGCTTTGCATGTATGAGGCCCCGGGTTCAATCCCCGGCATCTCCAGACTTTTGCCATGCTTGTCTCGGATTTTGGCAGAAAACAAGGCTGGCTATCAGTATTAAGGAAGAGATATGTCATGCAACTCGGATACCAACCCCACTTAAACTGTGAGACGTTTGCCTTGAAAAAACCCATGAAATGGGGCTATCTCATTTTTGATGCTTATACAACAGAAGAATCTTACTTGTTTAAGCCATCAAAGTGATGATTAATCTTGGCAATCTTAATACATTTAGGATAGAAATCTGTGGCAGCCCTCTTGGTCATTGGTAAGGGTTCTTCCTCGAAAGCAGAGACTCTTACTTTTCTGGTAACTTTGAGGGGGAGTGGCAGGTAATATTGATGATGTGCATCTGTCTGCTCCTGGTCCCCACCCTCCACAACCTTTCTTGAGCGAGAGATAATTTTGGTGCTACGGAAGTTTGCCACTACTCCTTCGATAGCTCAGTTGGTAGAGCGGAGGACTGTAGCATAAATTCAGGCATCCTTAGGTCGCTGGTTCAAATCCGGCTCGAAGGATTTTGTGGTTTAATTTCCATGGCTTTTGCTTTGAATCAACAATACCTTCCATTGACTATGAAAAATTCCCAGAGCTTCGATAAATACCGGAAAAGAAGCGTACTCTATCTGCTTTCAAAGGGAATGGATGACATAGTCGTCGCTAGGGGAGGTGTGAAGAACAGTCAAGGAAACCTGCTGATCAGAACTAATACCAAAGCATTGCATTAATATATGTATGCCCTTGGCAGACTTCCAATTGCACTGCTCCAAAGGTAGCTGCTTGGCAGCCAATCACACTATGACTTGCCTTCAATTTGAATGTATACCGATGGGCAAGAGGGAATATCCAATGGAATCATCTCCCGAAAGGCTGAGCAAGCAGGAAAGTAGACCAATAGTTGTCACATTTTTGGGAATCCTGAGAAGTTTTGCATTCCAAACTGAGCAAATAAAAGCCCTGCCGGAGAATCGATCCCTGATTGCACTAAATATATGCTCCATGAAGACAGTTCACACGTGAGGTGTGAGCAATTCCAAGCCTGACACTTTACATTCTAGTCTCAAATCGAGACTTTGCAGTCCATGGGCTTCAGAGTCTCCTTGCATCCAGCAAAACGTTAGAGTGCAGTCGAGGGGATGTAGCTCAGTGGTAGAGCGCATGCTTCGCATGTATGAGGCCCCGGGTTCAATCCCCGGCATCTCCAGGAGTCTCTGTTCTCTATCTTGGCTTTTTCCAGAAGGCTAGCCTGCCATCTTGTGGAAAGTAGAGGTTTCTCCGGCAGTTGGGGGTCAGAACCCCGCTTAAATTGTTTGCTTTGAAAAATGTGTTTGGAGTAGGCATAGTTTCCACTTTTCAAGAAAATCTGAGAATTTTGCTTGCCAAAAGGAGGAAATAAATGCCCTCTCTGAGGATCGAACTCAGGACCTTCAGATTATGAGACTGACGCGCTGCCTACTGCGCTAAGAAGGCTGCACACAAGCATCTCTAAATAGGACTATAGACCATGAAGATATTCCAGGTACGAGGCTTAAGGATTTTCCTGGCTGAGACTTTATGCTGCAGTGTCAAATGGGTTGACTTGGCAGCCAGTAAAACTTGGCAGACATGGGGATGTAGCTCAGTGGTAGAGCGCATGCTTTGCATGTATGAGGCCCCGGGTTCAATCCCCGGCATCTCCAGACTTTTGCCATGCTTGTCTCGGATTTTGGCAGAAAACAAGGCTGGCTATCAGTATTAAGGAAGAGATATGTCATGCAACTGGGATACCAACCCCACTTAAACTGTGAGACGTTTGCCTTGAAAAAACCCATGAAATGGGGCTATCTCATTTTTGATGCTTATACAACAGAAGAATCTTACTTGTTTAAGCCATCAAAGTGATGATTAATCTTGGCAATCTTAATACATTTAGGATAGAAATCTGTGGCAGCCCTCTTGGTCATTGGTAAGGGTTCTTCCTCGAAAGCAGAGACTCTTACTTTTCTGGTAACTTTGAGGGGGAGTGGCAGGTAATATTGATGATGTGCATCTGTCTGCTCCTGGTCCCCACCCTCCACAACCTTTCTTGAGCGAGAGATAATTTTGGTGCTACGGAAGTTTGCCACTACTCCTTCGATAGCTCAGTTGGTAGAGCGGAGGACTGTAGCATAAATTCAGGCATCCTTAGGTCGCTGGTTCAAATCCGGCTCGAAGGATTTTGTGGTTTAATTTCCATGGCTTTTGCTTTGAATCAACAATACCTTCCATTGACTATGAAAAATTCCCAGAGCTTCGATAAATACCGGAAAAGAAGCGTACTCTATCTGCTTTCAAAGGGAATGGATGACATAGTCGTCGCTAGGGGAGGTGTGAAGAACAGTCAAGGAAACCTGCTGATCAGAACTAATACCAAAGCATTGCATTAATATATGTATGCCCTTGGCAGACTTCCAATTGCACTGCTCCAAAGGTAGCTGCTTGGCAGCCAATCACACTATGACTTGCCTTCAATTTGAATGTATACCGATGGGCAAGAGGGAATATCCAATGGAATCATCTCCCGAAAGGCTGAGCAAGCAGGAAAGTAGACCAATAGTTGTCACATTTTTGGGAATCCTGAGAAGTTTTGCATTCCAAACTGAGCAAATAAAAGCCCTGCCGGAGAATCGATCCCTGATTGCACTAAATATATGCTCCATGAAGACAGTTCACACGTGAGGTGTGAGCAATTCCAAGCCTGACACTTTACATTCTAGTCTCAAATCGAGACTTTGCAGTCCATGGGCTTCAGAGTCTCCTTGCATCCAGCAAAACGTTAGAGTGCAGTCGAGGGGATGTAGCTCAGTGGTAGAGCGCATGCTTCGCATGTATGAGGCCCCGGGTTCAATCCCCGGCATCTCCAGGAGTCTCTGTTCTCTATCTTGGCTTTTTCCAGAAGGCTAGCCTGCCATCTTGTGGAAAGTAGAGGTTTCTCGGGCAGTTGGGGGTCAGAACCCCGCTTAAATTGTTTGCTTTGAAAAATGTGTTTGGAGTAGGCATAGTTTCCACTTTTCAAGAAAATCTGAGAATTTTGCTTGCCAAAAGGAGGAAATAAATGCCCTCTCTGAGGATCGAACTCAGGACCTTCAGATTATGAGACTGACGCGCTGCCTACTGCGCTAAGAAGGCTGCACACAAGCATCTCTAAATAGGACTATAGACCATGAAGATATTCCAGGTACGAGGCTTAAGGATTTTCCTGGCTGAGACTTTATGCTGCAGTGTCAAATGGGTTGACTTGGCAGCCAGTAAAACTTGGCAGACATGGGGATGTAGCTCTGTGGTAGAGCGCATGCTTTGCATGTATGAGGCCCCGGGTTCAATCCCCGGCATCTCCAGACTTTTGCCATGCTTGTCTCGGATTTTGGCAGAAAACAAGGCTGGCTATCAGTATTAAGGAAGAGATATGTCATGCAACTGGGATACCAACCCCACTTAAACTGTGAGACGTTTGCCTTGAAAAAACCCATGAAATGGGGCTATCTCATTTTTGATGCTTATACAACAGAAGAATCTTACTTGTTTAAGCCATCAAAGTGATGATTAATCTTGGCAATCTTAATACATTTAGGATAGAAATCTGTGGCAGCCCTCTTGGTCATTGGTAAGGGTTCTTCCTCGAAAGCAGAGACTCTTACTTTTCTGGTAACTTTGAGGGGGAGTGGCAGGTAATATTGATGATGTGCATCTGTCTGCTCCTGGTCCCCACCCTCCACAACCTTTCTTGAGCGAGAGATAATTTTGGTGCTACGGAAGTTTGCCACTACTCCTTCGATAGCTCAGTTGGTAGAGCGGAGGACTGTAGCATAAATTCAGGCATCCTTAGGTCGCTGGTTCAAATCCGGCTCGAAGGATTTTGTGGTTTAATTTCCATGGCTTTTGCTTTGAATCAACAATACCTTCCATTGACTATGAAAAATTCCCAGAGCTTCGATAAATACCGGAAAAGAAGCGTACTCTATCTGCTTTCAAAGGGAATGGATGACATAGTCGTCGCTAGGGGAGGTGTGAAGAACAGTCAAGGAAACCTGCTGATCAGAACTAATACCAAAGCATTGCATTAATATATGTATGCCCTTGGCAGACTTCCAATTGCACTGCTCCAAAGGTAGCTGCTTGGCAGCCAATCACACTATGACTTGCCTTCAATTTGAATGTATACCGATGGGCAAGAGGGAATATCCAATGGAATCATCTCCCGAAAGGCTGAGCAAGCAGGAAAGTAGACCAATAGTTGTCACATTTTTGGGAATCCTGAGAAGTTTTGCATTCCAAACTGAGCAAATAAAAGCCCTGCCGGAGAATCGATCCCTGATTGCACTAAATATATGCTCCATGAAGACAGTTCACACGTGAGGTGTGAGCAATTCCAAGCCTGACACTTTACATTCTAGTCTCAAATCGAGACTTTGCAGTCCATGGGCTTCAGAGTCTCCTTGCATCCAGCAAAACGTTAGAGTGCAGTCGAGGGGATGTAGCTCAGTGGTAGAGCGCATGCTTCGCATGTATGAGGCCCCGGGTTCAATCCCCGGCATCTCCAGGAGTCTCTGTTCTCTATCTTGGCTTTTTCCAGAAGGCTAGCCTGCCATCTTGTGGAAAGTAGAGGTTTCTCCGGCAGTTGGGGGTCAGAACCCCGCTTAAATTGTTTGCTTTGAAAAATGTGTTTGGAGTAGGCATAGTTTCCACTTTTCAAGAAAATCTGAGAATTTTGCTTGCCAAAAGGAGGAAATAAATGCCCTCTCTGAGGATCGAACTCAGGACCTTCAGATTATGAGACTGACGCGCTGCCTACTGCGCTAAGAAGGCTGCACACAAGCATCTCTAAATAGGACTATAGACCATGAAGATATTCCAGGTACGAGGCTTAAGGATTTTCCTGGCTGAGACTTTATGCTGCAGTGTCAAATGGGTTGACTTGGCAGCCAGTAAAACTTGGCAGACATGGGGATGTAGCTCAGTGGTAGAGCGCATGCTTTGCATGTATGAGGCCCCGGGTTCAATCCCCGGCATCTCCAGACTTTTGCCATGCTTGTCTCGGATTTTGGCAGAAAACAAGGCTGGCTATCAGTATTAAGGAAGAGATATGTCATGCAACTGGGATACCAACCCCACTTAAACTGTGAGACGTTTGCCTTGAAAAAACCCATGAAATGGGGCTATCTCATTTTTGATGCTTATACAACAGAAGAATCTTACTTGTTTAAGCCATCAAAGTGATGATTAATCTTGGCAATCTTAATACATTTAGGATAGAAATCTGTGGCAGCCCTCTTGGTCATTGGTAAGGGTTCTTCCTCGAAAGCAGAGACTCTTACTTTTCTGGTAACTTTGAGGGGGAGTGGCAGGTAATATTGATGATGTGCATCTGTCTGCTCCTGGTCCCCACCCTCCACAACCTTTCTTGAGCGAGAGATAATTTTGGTGCTACGGAAGTTTGCCACTACTCCTTCGATAGCTCAGTTGGTAGAGCGGAGGACTGTAGCATAAATTCAGGCATCCTTAGGTCGCTGGTTCAAATCCGGCTCGAAGGATTTTGTGGTTTAATTTCCATGGCTTTTGCTTTGAATCAACAATACCTTCCATTGACTATGAAAAATTCCCAGAGCTTCGATAAATACCGGAAAAGAAGCGTACTCTATCTGCTTTCAAAGGGAATGGATGACATAGTCGTCGCTAGGGGAGGTGTGAAGAACAGTCAAGGAAACCTGCTGATCAGAACTAATACCAAAGCATTGCATTAATATATGTATGCCCTTGGCAGACTTCCAATTGCACTGCTCCAAAGGTAGCTGCTTGGCAGCCAATCACACTATGACTTGCCTTCAATTTGAATGTATACCGATGGGCAAGAGGGAATATCCAATGGAATCATCTCCCGAAAGGCTGAGCAAGCAGGAAAGTAGACCAATAGTTGTCACATTTTTGGGAATCCTGAGAAGTTTTGCATTCCAAACTGAGCAAATAAAAGCCCTGCCGGAGAATCGATCCCTGATTGCACTAAATATATGCTCCATGAAGACAGTTCACACGTGAGGTGTGAGCAATTCCAAGCCTGACACTTTACATTCTAGTCTCAAATCGAGACTTTGCAGTCCATGGGCTTCAGAGTCTCCTTGCATCCAGCAAAACGTTAGAGTGCAGTCGAGGGGATGTAGCTCAGTGGTAGAGCGCATGCTTCGCATGTATGAGGCCCCGGGTTCAATCCCCGGCATCTCCAGGAGTCTCTGTTCTCTATCTTGGCTTTTTCCAGAAGGCTAGCCTGCCATCTTGTGGAAAGTAGAGGTTTCTCGGGCAGTTGGGGGTCAGAACCCCGCTTAAATTGTTTGCTTTGAAAAATGTGTTTGGAGTAGGCATAGTTTCCACTTTTCAAGAAAATCTGAGAATTTTGCTTGCCAAAAGGAGGAAATAAATGCCCTCTCTGAGGATCGAACTCAGGACCTTCAGATTATGAGACTGACGCGCTGCCTACTGCGCTAAGAAGGCTGCACACAAGCATCTCTAAATAGGACTATAGACCATGAAGATATTCCAGGTACGAGGCTTAAGGATTTTCCTGGCTGAGACTTTATGCTGCAGTGTCAAATGGGTTGACTTGGCAGCCAGTAAAACTTGGCAGACATGGGGATGTAGCTCTGTGGTAGAGCGCATGCTTTGCATGTATGAGGCCCCGGGTTCAATCCCCGGCATCTCCAGACTTTTGCCATGCTTGTCTCGGATTTTGGCAGAAAACAAGGCTGGCTATCAGTATTAAGGAAGAGATATGTCATGCAACTGGGATACCAACCCCACTTAAACTGTGAGACGTTTGCCTTGAAAAAACCCATGAAATGGGGCTATCTCATTTTTGATGCTTATACAACAGAAGAATCTTACTTGTTTAAGCCATCAAAGTGATGATTAATCTTGGCAATCTTAATACATTTAGGATAGAAATCTGTGGCAGCCCTCTTGGTCATTGGTAAGGGTTCTTCCTCGAAAGCAGAGACTCTTACTTTTCTGGTAACTTTGAGGGGGAGTGGCAGGTAATATTGATGATGTGCATCTGTCTGCTCCTGGTCCCCACCCTCCACAACCTTTCTTGAGCGAGAGATAATTTTGGTGCTACGGAAGTTTGCCACTACTCCTTCGATAGCTCAGTTGGTAGAGCGGAGGACTGTAGCATAAATTCAGGCATCCTTAGGTCGCTGGTTCAAATCCGGCTCGAAGGATTTTGTGGTTTAATTTCCATGGCTTTTGCTTTGAATCAACAATACCTTCCATTGACTATGAAAAATTCCCAGAGCTTCGATAAATACCGGAAAAGAAGCGTACTCTATCTGCTTTCAAAGGGAATGGATGACATAGTCGTCGCTAGGGGAGGTGTGAAGAACAGTCAAGGAAACCTGCTGATCAGAACTAATACCAAAGCATTGCATTAATATATGTATGCCCTTGGCAGACTTCCAATTGCACTGCTCCAAAGGTAGCTGCTTGGCAGCCAATCACACTATGACTTGCCTTCAATTTGAATGTATACCGATGGGCAAGAGGGAATATCCAATGGAATCATCTCCCGAAAGGCTGAGCAAGCAGGAAAGTAGACCAATAGTTGTCACATTTTTGGGAATCCTGAGAAGTTTTGCATTCCAAACTGAGCAAATAAAAGCCCTGCCGGAGAATCGATCCCTGATTGCACTAAATATATGCTCCATGAAGACAGTTCACACGTGAGGTGTGAGCAATTCCAAGCCTGACACTTTACATTCTAGTCTCAAATCGAGACTTTGCAGTCCATGGGCTTCAGAGTCTCCTTGCATCCAGCAAAACGTTAGAGTGCAGTCGAGGGGATGTAGCTCAGTGGTAGAGCGCATGCTTCGCATGTATGAGGCCCCGGGTTCAATCCCCGGCATCTCCAGGAGTCTCTGTTCTCTATCTTGGCTTTTTCCAGAAGGCTAGCCTGCCATCTTGTGGAAAGTAGAGGTTTCTCGGGCAGTTGGGGGTCAGAACCCCGCTTAAATTGTTTGCTTTGAAAAATGTGTTTGGAGTAGGCATAGTTTCCACTTTTCAAGAAAATCTGAGAATTTTGCTTGCCAAAAGGAGGAAATAAATGCCCTCTCTGAGGATCGAACTCAGGACCTTCAGATTATGAGACTGACGCGCTGCCTACTGCGCTAATAAGGCTGCACACAAGCATCTCTAAATAGGACTATAGACCATGAAGATATTCCAGGTACGAGGCTTAAGGATTTTCCTGGCTGAGACTTTATGCTGCAGTGTCAAATGGGTTGACTTGGCAGCCAGTAAAACTTGGCAGACATGGGGATGTAGCTCTGTGGTAGAGCGCATGCTTTGCATGTATGAGGCCCCGGGTTCAATCCCCGGCATCTCCAGACTTTTGCCATGCTTGTCTCGGATTTTGGCAGAAAACAAGGCTGGCTATCAGTATTAAGGAAGAGATATGTCATGCAACTGGGATACCAACCCCACTTAAACTGTGAGACGTTTGCCTTGAAAAAACCCATGAAATGGGGCTATCTCATTTTTGATGCTTATACAACAGAAGAATCTTACTTGTTTAAGCCATCAAAGTGATGATTAATCTTGGCAATCTTAATACATTTAGGATAGAAATCTGTGGCAGCCCTCTTGGTCATTGGTAAGGGTTCTTCCTCGAAAGCAGAGACTCTTACTTTTCTGGTAACTTTGAGGGGGAGTGGCAGGTAATATTGATGATGTGCATCTGTCTGCTCCTGGTCCCCACCCTCCACAACCTTTCTTGAGCGAGAGATAATTTTGGTGCTACGGAAGTTTGCCACTACTCCTTCGATAGCTCAGTTGGTAGAGCGGAGGACTGTAGCATAAATTCAGGCATCCTTAGGTCGCTGGTTCAAATCCGGCTCGAAGGATTTTGTGGTTTAATTTCCATGGCTTTTGCTTTGAATCAACAATACCTTCCATTGACTATGAAAAATTCCCAGAGCTTCGATAAATACCGGAAAAGAAGCGTACTCTATCTGCTTTCAAAGGGAATGGATGACATAGTCGTCGCTAGGGGAGGTGTGAAGAACAGTCAAGGAAACCTGCTGATCAGAACTAATACCAAAGCATTGCATTAATATATGTATGCCCTTGGCAGACTTCCAATTGCACTGCTCCAAAGGTAGCTGCTTGGCAGCCAATCACACTATGACTTGCCTTCAATTTGAATGTATACCGATGGGCAAGAGGGAATATCCAATGGAATCATCTCCCGAAAGGCTGAGCAAGCAGGAAAGTAGACCAATAGTTGTCACATTTTTGGGAATCCTGAGAAGTTTTGCATTCCAAACTGAGCAAATAAAAGCCCTGCCGGAGAATCGATCCCTGATTGCACTAAATATATGCTCCATGAAGACAGTTCACACGTGAGGTGTGAGCAATTCCAAGCCTGACACTTTACATTCTAGTCTCAAATCGAGACTTTGCAGTCCATGGGCTTCAGAGTCTCCTTGCATCCAGCAAAACGTTAGAGTGCAGTCGAGGGGATGTAGCTCAGTGGTAGAGCGCATGCTTCGCATGTATGAGGCCCCGGGTTCAATCCCCGGCATCTCCAGGAGTCTCTGTTCTCTATCTTGGCTTTTTCCAGAAGGCTAGCCTGCCATCTTGTGGAAAGTAGAGGTTTCTCGGGCAGTTGGGGGTCAGAACCCCGCTTAAATTGTTTGCTTTGAAAAATGTGTTTGGAGTAGGCATAGTTTCCACTTTTCAAGAAAATCTGAGAATTTTGCTTGCCAAAAGGAGGAAATAAATGCCCTCTCTGAGGATCGAACTCAGGACCTTCAGATTATGAGACTGACGCGCTGCCTACTGCGCTAAGAAGGCTGCACACAAGCATCTCTAAATAGGACTATAGACCATGAAGATATTCCAGGTACGAGGCTTAAGGATTTTCCTGGCTGAGACTTTATGCTGCAGTGTCAAATGGGTTGACTTGGCAGCCAGTAAAACTTGGCAGACATGGGGATGTAGCTCTGTGGTAGAGCGCATGCTTTGCATGTATGAGGCCCCGGGTTCAATCCCCGGCATCTCCAGACTTTTGCCATGCTTGTCTCGGATTTTGGCAGAAAACAAGGCTGGCTATCAGTATTAAGGAAGAGATATGTCATGCAACTGGGATACCAACCCCACTTAAACTGTGAGACGTTTGCCTTGAAAAAACCCATGAAATGGGGCTATCTCATTTTTGATGCTTATACAACAGAAGAATCTTACTTGTTTAAGCCATCAAAGTGATGATTAATCTTGGCAATCTTAATACATTTAGGATAGAAATCTGTGGCAGCCCTCTTGGTCATTGGTAAGGGTTCTTCCTCGAAAGCAGAGACTCTTACTTTTCTGGTAACTTTGAGGGGGAGTGGCAGGTAATATTGATGATGTGCATCTGTCTGCTCCTGGTCCCCACCCTCCACAACCTTTCTTGAGCGAGAGATAATTTTGGTGCTACGGAAGTTTGCCACTACTCCTTCGATAGCTCAGTTGGTAGAGCGGAGGACTGTAGCATAAATTCAGGCATCCTTAGGTCGCTGGTTCAAATCCGGCTCGAAGGATTTTGTGGTTTAATTTCCATGGCTTTTGCTTTGAATCAACAATACCTTCCATTGACTATGAAAAATTCCCAGAGCTTCGATAAATACCGGAAAAGAAGCGTACTCTATCTGCTTTCAAAGGGAATGGATGACATAGTCGTCGCTAGGGGAGGTGTGAAGAACAGTCAAGGAAACCTGCTGATCAGAACTAATACCAAAGCATTGCATTAATATATGTATGCCCTTGGCAGACTTCCAATTGCACTGCTCCAAAGGTAGCTGCTTGGCAGCCAATCACACTATGACTTGCCTTCAATTTGAATGTATACCGATGGGCAAGAGGGAATATCCAATGGAATCATCTCCCGAAAGGCTGAGCAAGCAGGAAAGTAGACCAATAGTTGTCACATTTTTGGGAATCCTGAGAAGTTTTGCATTCCAAACTGAGCAAATAAAAGCCCTGCCGGAGAATCGATCCCTGATTGCACTAAATATATGCTCCATGAAGACAGTTCACACGTGAGGTGTGAGCAATTCCAAGCCTGACACTTTACATTCTAGTCTCAAATCGAGACTTTGCAGTCCATGGGCTTCAGAGTCTCCTTGCATCCAGCAAAACGTTAGAGTGCAGTCGAGGGGATGTAGCTCAGTGGTAGAGCGCATGCTTCGCATGTATGAGGCCCCGGGTTCAATCCCCGGCATCTCCAGGAGTCTCTGTTCTCTATCTTGGCTTTTTCCAGAAGGCTAGCCTGCCATCTTGTGGAAAGTAGAGGTTTCTCCGGCAGTTGGGGGTCAGAACCCCGCTTAAATTGTTTGCTTTGAAAAATGTGTTTGGAGTAGGCATAGTTTCCACTTTTCAAGAAAATCTGAGAATTTTGCTTGCCAAAAGGAGGAAATAAATGCCCTCTCTGAGGATCGAACTCAGGACCTTCAGATTATGAGACTGACGCGCTGCCTACTGCGCTAAGAAGGCTGCACACAAGCATCTCTAAATAGGACTATAGACCATGAAGATATTCCAGGTACGAGGCTTAAGGATTTTCCTGGCTGAGACTTTATGCTGCAGTGTCAAATGGGTTGACTTGGCAGCCAGTAAAACTTGGCAGACATGGGGATGTAGCTCAGTGGTAGAGCGCATGCTTTGCATGTATGAGGCCCCGGGTTCAATCCCCGGCATCTCCAGACTTTTGCCATGCTTGTCTCGGATTTTGGCAGAAAACAAGGCTGGCTATCAGTATTAAGGAAGAGATATGTCATGCAACTGGGATACCAACCCCACTTAAACTGTGAGACGTTTGCCTTGAAAAAACCCATGAAATGGGGCTATCTCATTTTTGATGCTTATACAACAGAAGAATCTTACTTGTTTAAGCCATCAAAGTGATGATTAATCTTGGCAATCTTAATACATTTAGGATAGAAATCTGTGGCAGCCCTCTTGGTCATTGGTAAGGGTTCTTCCTCGAAAGCAGAGACTCTTACTTTTCTGGTAACTTTGAGGGGGAGTGGCAGGTAATATTGATGATGTGCATCTGTCTGCTCCTGGTCCCCACCCTCCACAACCTTTCTTGAGCGAGAGATAATTTTGGTGCTACGGAAGTTTGCCACTACTCCTTCGATAGCTCAGTTGGTAGAGCGGAGGACTGTAGCATAAATTCAGGCATCCTTAGGTCGCTGGTTCAAATCCGGCTCGAAGGATTTTGTGGTTTAATTTCCATGGCTTTTGCTTTGAATCAACAATACCTTCCATTGACTATGAAAAATTCCCAGAGCTTCGATAAATACCGGAAAAGAAGCGTACTCTATCTGCTTTCAAAGGGAATGGATGACATAGTCGTCGCTAGGGGAGGTGTGAAGAACAGTCAAGGAAACCTGCTGATCAGAACTAATACCAAAGCATTGCATTAATATATGTATGCCCTTGGCAGACTTCCAATTGCACTGCTCCAAAGGTAGCTGCTTGGCAGCCAATCACACTATGACTTGCCTTCAATTTGAATGTATACCGATGGGCAAGAGGGAATATCCAATGGAATCATCTCCCGAAAGGCTGAGCAAGCAGGAAAGTAGACCAATAGTTGTCACATTTTTGGGAATCCTGAGAAGTTTTGCATTCCAAACTGAGCAAATAAAAGCCCTGCCGGAGAATCGATCCCTGATTGCACTAAATATATGCTCCATGAAGACAGTTCACACGTGAGGTGTGAGCAATTCCAAGCCTGACACTTTACATTCTAGTCTCAAATCGAGACTTTGCAGTCCATGGGCTTCAGAGTCTCCTTGCATCCAGCAAAACGTTAGAGTGCAGTCGAGGGGATGTAGCTCAGTGGTAGAGCGCATGCTTCGCATGTATGAGGCCCCGGGTTCAATCCCCGGCATCTCCAGGAGTCTCTGTTCTCTATCTTGGCTTTTTCCAGAAGGCTAGCCTGCCATCTTGTGGAAAGTAGAGGTTTCTCGGGCAGTTGGGGGTCAGAACCCCGCTTAAATTGTTTGCTTTGAAAAATGTGTTTGGAGTAGGCATAGTTTCCACTTTTCAAGAAAATCTGAGAATTTTGCTTGCCAAAAGGAGGAAATAAATGCCCTCTCTGAGGATCGAACTCAGGACCTTCAGATTATGAGACTGACGCGCTGCCTACTGCGCTAAGAAGGCTGCACACAAGCATCTCTAAATAGGACTATAGACCATGAAGATATTCCAGGTACGAGGCTTAAGGATTTTCCTGGCTGAGACTTTATGCTGCAGTGTCAAATGGGTTGACTTGGCAGCCAGTAAAACTTGGCAGACATGGGGATGTAGCTCTGTGGTAGAGCGCATGCTTTGCATGTATGAGGCCCCGGGTTCAATCCCCGGCATCTCCAGACTTTTGCCATGCTTGTCTCGGATTTTGGCAGAAAACAAGGCTGGCTATCAGTATTAAGGAAGAGATATGTCATGCAACTGGGATACCAACCCCACTTAAACTGTGAGACGTTTGCCTTGAAAAAACCCATGAAATGGGGCTATCTCATTTTTGATGCTTATACAACAGAAGAATCTTACTTGTTTAAGCCATCAAAGTGATGATTAATCTTGGCAATCTTAATACATTTAGGATAGAAATCTGTGGCAGCCCTCTTGGTCATTGGTAAGGGTTCTTCCTCGAAAGCAGAGACTCTTACTTTTCTGGTAACTTTGAGGGGGAGTGGCAGGTAAATATTGATGATGTGCATCTGTCTGCTCCTGGTCCCCACCCTCCACAACCTTTCTTGAGCGAGAGATAATTTTGGTGCTACGGAAGTTTGCCACTACTCCTTCGATAGCTCAGTTGGTAGAGCGGAGGACTGTAGCATAAATTCAGGCATCCTTAGGTCGCTGGTTCAAATCCGGCTCGAAGGATTTTGTGGTTTAATTTCCATGGCTTTTGCTTTGAATCAACAATACCTTCCATTGACTATGAAAAATTCCCAGAGCTTCGATAAATACCGGAAAAGAAGCGTACTCTATCTGCTTTCAAAGGGAATGGATGACATAGTCGTCGCTAGGGGAGGTGTGAAGAACAGTCAAGGAAACCTGCTGATCAGAACTAATACCAAAGCATTGCATTAATATATGTATGCCCTTGGCAGACTTCCAATTGCACTGCTCCAAAGGTAGCTGCTTGGCAGCCAATCACACTATGACTTGCCTTCAATTTGAATGTATACCGATGGGCAAGGAGGGAATATCCAATGGAATCATCTCCCGAAAGGCTGAGCAAGCAGGAAAGTAGACCAATAGTTGTCACTTTTGGGAATCCTGAGAAGTTTTGCATTCCAAACTGAGCAAATAAAAGCCCTGCCGGAGAATCGATCCCTGATTGCACAAATATATGCTCCATGAAGACAGTTCACACGTGAGGTGTGAGCAATTCCAAGCCTGACACTTTACATTCTAGTCTCAAATCGAGACTTTGCAGTCCATGGGCTTCAGAGTCTCCTTGCATCCAGCAAAACGTTAGAGTGCAGTCGAGGGGATGTAGCTCAGTGGTAGAGCGCATGCTTCGCATGTATGAGGCCCCGGGTTCAATCCCCGGCATCTCCAGGAGTCTCTGTTCTCTATCTTGGCTTTTTCCAGAAGGCTAAGCCTGCCATCTTGGGAAAGTAGAGGTTTCTCGGCAGTTGGGGGTCAGAACCCGCTTAAATTGTTTGCTTTGAAAAATGTGTTTGGAGTAGCATAGTTTCACTTTTCAAGAAAATCTGAGAATTTGCTTGCCAAAAGGAGGAAATAAACTGCCCTCTCTGAGGATCGAACTCATGACCTTCAGATTATGAGACTGAACGCGCTGCCTACTGCGCTAATAAGGCCGCACACAAGCATCTCTAAATAGGACTATAGACCATGAAGATATTCCAGGTACGAGGCTTAAGGATTTTCCTGGCTGAGACTTTATGCTGCAGTGTCAAATGGGTTGACTTGGCAGCCAGTAAAACTTGGCAGACATGGGGATGTAGCTCTGTGGTAGAGCGCATGCTTTGCATGTATGAGGCCCCGGGTTCAATCCCCGGCATCTCCAGACTTTTGCCATGCTTGTCTCGGATTTTGGCAGAAAACCAAGGCTGGCTATCAGTATCTAAGGAAGAGATATGTCATGCCAACTGGGAGACCAACCCCACTTAAACTGTGAGACGTTTGCCTTGAAAAAACCCATGAAATGGGGCTATCTCATTTTTGATGCTTATACAACAGAAGAATCTTACTTGTTTAAGCCATCAAAGTGATGATTAATCTTGGCAATCTTAATACATTTAGGATAGAAATCTGTGGCAGCCCTCTTGGTCATTGGTAAGGGTTCTTCCTCGAAAAGCAGAGACTCTTACTTTTCTGGTAACTTTGAGGGGGAGTGGAGTAATTTGATGATGTGCATCTGTCTGCTCCTGGTCCCCACCCTCCACAACCTTTCTTGAGCGAGAGATAATTTTGGTGCTACGGAAGTTTGCCACTACTCCTTCGATAGCTCAGTTGGTAGAGCGGAGGACTGTAGCATAAATTCAGGCATCCTTAGGTCGCTGGTTCAAATCCGGCTCGAAGGATTTTGTGGTTTAATTTCCATGGCTTTTGCTTTGAATCAAACAATACCTTCCATTGACTATGAAAAATCCCAGAGCTTCGATAAATACCGGAAAAGAAGCGTACTCTATCTGCTTTCAAAGGGAATGGATGACATAGTCGTCGCTAGGGAGGTGTGAAGAACAGTCAAGGAAACCTGCTGATCAGAACTAATACCAAAGCATTGCATTAATATATGTATGCCCTTGGCAGACTTCAATTGCACTGCTCCAAAGGTAGCTGCTTGGCAGCCAATCACACTATGACTTTGCCTTCAATTTGAATGTATACCGATGGGCAAGAGGGAATATCCAATGAATCATCTCCCGAAAGGGCTGAGCAAGCAGGAAAGTAGACCAATAGTTGTCACATTTTGGGAATCCTGAGAAGTTTTGCATTCCAAACTGAGCAAATAAAAGCCCTGCCGGAGAATCGATCCCCTGATTGCACTAAATATATGCTCCATGAAGACAGTTCACACGTGAGGTGTGAGCAATTCCAAGCCTGACACTTTACATTCTAGTCTCAAATCGAGACTTTGCAGTCCATGGGCTTCAGAGTCTCCTTGCATCCAGCAAACGTTAGAGTGCAGTCGAGGGGATGTAGCTCAGTGGTAGAGCGCATGCTTCGCATGTATGAGGCCCGGGTTCAATCCCCGGCATCTCCAGGAGTCTCTGTTCTCTATCTTGGCTTTTTCCAGAAGGCTAGCTGCCATCTTGTGGAAAGTAGAGGTTTCTCGGGCAGTTGGGGGTCAGAACCCCGCTTAAATTGTTTGCTTTGAAAATGTGTTTGGAGTAGGCATAGTTTCCACTTTTCAAGAAAATCTGAGAATTTTGCTTGCCAAAAGGAGGAAATAAATGCCCTCTCTGAGGATCGAACTCAGGACCTTCAGATTATGAGATGACGCGCTGCCTACTGCGCTAAAGAAGGCTGCACACAAGCATCTCTAAATAGGACTATAGACCATGAAGATATTCCAGGTACGAGGCTTAAGGATTTTCCTGGCTGAGACTTTATGCTGCAGTGTCAAATGGGTTGACTTGGCAGCCAGTAAAACTTGGCAGACATGGGGATGTAGCTCTGTGGTAAGCGCATGCTTTGCATGTATGAGGCCCCGGGTTCAATCCCCGGCATCTCCAGACTTTTGCCATGCTTGTCTCGGATTTTGGCAGAAAACAAGGCTGGCTATCAGTATTAAGGAAGAGATATGTCATGCAACTGGGATACCAACCCCACTTAAACTGTGAGACGTTTGCCTTGAAAAAACCCATGAAATGGGGCTATCTCATTTTTGATGCTTATACAACAGAAGAATCTTAACTTGTTTAAGCCATCAAAGTGATGATTAATCTTGGCAATCTTAATACATTTAGGATAGAAATCTGTGGCAGCCCTCCTTGGTCATTGGTAAGGGTTCTTCCTCGAAAGCAGAGACTCTTACTTTTCTGGTAACTTTGAGGGGGAGTGGCAAGGTAATATTGATGATGTGCATCTGTCTGCTCCTGGTCCCCACCCTCCACAACCTTTCTTGAGCGAGAGATAATTTTGGTGCTACGGAAGTTTGCCACTACTCCTTCGATAGCTCAGTTGGTAGAGCGGAGGACTGTAGCATAATTCAGGCATCCTTAGGTCTGGTTCAAATCCGGCTCGAAGGATTTTGTGGTTTAATTTCCATGGCTTTTGCTTTGAATCAACAATACCTTCCATTGACTATGAAAAATTCCCAGAGCTTCGATAAATACCGGAAAAGAAGCGTACTCTATCTGCTTTCAAAGGGAATGGATGACATAGTCGTCGCTAGGGAGGTGTGAAGAACAGTCAAGGAAACCTGCTGATCAGAACTAATACCAAAGCATTGCATTAATATATGTATGCCCTTGGCAGACTTCAATTGCACTGCTCCAAAGGTAGCTGCTTGGCAGCCAATCACACTATGACTTGCCTTCAATTTGAATGTATACCGATGGGCAAGAGGGAATATCCATGGAATCATCTCCCGAAAGGCTGAGCAAGCAGGAAAGTAGACCAATAGTTGTCAATTTTTGGGAATCCTGAGAAGTTTTGCATTCCAAAACTGAGCAAATAAAAGCCCTGCCGGAGAATCGATCCCTGATTGCACTAAATATATGCTCCATGAAGACAGTTCACACGTGAGGTGTGAGCAATTCCAAGCCTGACACTTTTACATTCTAGTCTCAAATCGAGACTTTGCAGTCCATGGGCTTCAGAGTCTCCTTGCATCCAGCAAAACGTTAGAGTGCAGTCGAGGGGATGTAGCTCAGTGGTAGAGGCATGCTTCGCATGTATGAGGCCACCGGGTTCAATCCCCGGCTCTCCAGGGTCTCTGTTCTCTATCTTGGCTTTTTCCCAGAAGGCTAGCCTGCCATCTTGTGGAAAGTAGAGGTTTCTCCGGCAGTTGGGGGTCAGAACCCCGCTTAAATTGTTTGCTTTGAAAAATGTGTTGGAGTAGGCATAGTTTCCACTTTTCAAGAAAATCTGAGAATTTTGCTTGCCAAAAGGAGGAAATAAATGCCCTCTCTGAGGATCGAACTCAGGACCTTCAGATTATGAGACTGACGCGCTGCCTACTGCGCTAAGAAGGCTGCACACAAGCATCTCTAAATAGGACTATAGACATGAAGATATTCCAGGTACGAGGCTTAAGGATTTTCCTGGCTGAGACTTTATGCTGCAGTGTCAAATGGGTTGACTTGGCAGCCAGTAAAACTTGGCAGACATGGGGATGTAGCTCAGTGGTAGAGCGCATGCTTTGCATGTATGAGGCCCCCGGGTTCAATCCCCGGCATCCCAGACCTTTTGCCATGCTTTGTCTCGGATTTTGGCAGAAAACAAGGCTGGCTATCAGTATTAAGGAAGAGATATGTCATGCAACTGGGATACCAACCCCACTTAAACTGTGAGACGTTTGCCTTGAAAAAACCCATGAAATGGGGCTATCTCATTTTTGATGCTTATACAACAGAAGAATCTTACTTGTTTAAGCCATCAAAGTGATGATTAATCTTGGCAATTTTAATACATTTAGGATAGAAATCTGTGGCAGCCCTCTTGGTCATTGGTAAGGGTTTCTTCCTCGAAAGCAGAGACTCTTACTTTTCTGGTAACCTTTGAGGGGGAGTGGCAGGTAATATTGATGATGTGCATCTGTCTGCTCCTGGTCCCACCCTCCACAACCTTTCTTGAGCGAGAGATAATTTTGGTGCAACGGAAGTTTGCCACTACTCCTTCGATAGCTCAGTTGGTAGAGCGGAGGACTGTAGCATAAATTCAGGCATCCTTAGGTCGCTGGTTCAAATCCGGCTCAGAAGGATTTTGTGGTTTAATTTCCATGGCTTTTGCTTTGAATCAACAATACCTTCCATTGACTATGAAAAATTCCCAGAGCTTCGATAAATACCGGAAAAGAAGCGTACTCTATCTGCTTTCAAAGGGAATGGATGACATAGTCGTCGCTAGGGAGGTGTGAAGAACAGTCAAGGAAACCTGCTGATCAGAAACTAATACCAAAGCATTGCATTAATATATGTATGCCCTTGGCAGACTTCCAATTGCACTGCTCCAAAGGTAGCTGCTTGGCAGCCAATCACACTATGACTTGCCTTCAATTTGAATGTATACCGATGGGCAAGAGGGAATATCCAATGGAATCATCTCCCGAAAGGCTGAGCAAGCAGGAAAGTAGACCAATAGTTGTCACATTTTTGGGAATCCTGAGAAGTTTTGCATTCCAAACTGAGCAAATAAAAGCCCATAAAAGCCCTGCCGGAGAATCGATCCCTGATTGCACTAAATATATGCTCCATGAAGACAGTTCACACGTGAGGTGTGAGCAATTCCAAGCCTGACACTTTACATTCTAGTCTCAAATCGAGACTTTGCAGTCCATGGGCTTCAGAGTCTCCTTGCATCCAGCAAAACGTTAGAGTGCAGTCGAGGGGATGTAGCTCAGTGGTAGAGCGCATGCTTCGCATGTATGAGGCCCCGGGTTCAATCCCCGGCATCTCCAGGAGTCTCTGTTCTCTATCTTGGCTTTTTCCAGAAGGCTAGCCTGCCATCTTGTGGAAAGTAGAGGTTTCTCCGGCAGTTGGGGGTCAGAACCCCGCTTAAATTGTTTGCTTTGAAAAATGTGTTTGGAGTAGGCATAGTTTCCACTTTTCAAGAAAATCTGAGAATTTTGCTTGCCAAAAGGAGGAAATAAATGCCCTCTCTGAGGATCGAACTCAGGACCTTCAGATTATGAGACTGACGCGCTGCCTACTGCGCTAAGAAGGCTGCACACAAGCATCTCTAAATAGGACTATAGACCATGAAGATATTCCAGGTACGAGGCTTAAGGATTTTCCTGGCTGAGACTTTATGCTGCAGTGTCAAATGGGTTGACTTGGCAGCCAGTAAAACTTGGCAGACATGGGGATGTAGCTCAGTGGTAGAGCGCATGCTTTGCATGTATGAGGCCCCGGGTTCAATCCCCGGCATCTCCAGACTTTTGCCATGCTTGTCTCGGATTTTGGCAGAAAACAAGGCTGGCTATCAGTATTAAGGAAGAGATATGTCATGCAACTGGGATACCAACCCCACTTAAACTGTGAGACGTTTGCCTTGAAAAAACCCATGAAATGGGGCTATCTCATTTTTGATGCTTATACAACAGAAGAATCTTACTTGTTTAAGCCATCAAAGTGATGATTAATCTTGGCAATCTTAATACATTTAGGATAGAAATCTGTGGCAGCCCTCTTGGTCATTGGTAAGGGTTCTTCCTCGAAAGCAGAGACTCTTACTTTTCTGGTAACTTTGAGGGGGAGTGGCAGGTAATATTGATGATGTGCATCTGTCTGCTCCTGGTCCCCACCCTCCACAACCTTTCTTGAGCGAGAGATAATTTTGGTGCTACGGAAGTTTGCCACTACTCCTTCGATAGCTCAGTTGGTAGAGCGGAGGACTGTAGCATAAATTCAGGCATCCTTAGGTCGCTGGTTCAAATCCGGCTCGAAGGATTTTGTGGTTTAATTTCCATGGCTTTTGCTTTGAATCAACAATACCTTCCATTGACTATGAAAAATTCCCAGAGCTTCGATAAATACCGGAAAAGAAGCGTACTCTATCTGCTTTCAAAGGGAATGGATGACATAGTCGTCGCTAGGGGAGGTGTGAAGAACAGTCAAGGAAACCTGCTGATCAGAACTAATACCAAAGCATTGCATTAATATATGTATGCCCTTGGCAGACTTCCAATTGCACTGCTCCAAAGGTAGCTGCTTGGCAGCCAATCACACTATGACTTGCCTTCAATTTGAATGTATACCGATGGGCAAGAGGGAATATCCAATGGAATCATCTCCCGAAAGGCTGAGCAAGCAGGAAAGTAGACCAATAGTTGTCACATTTTTGGGAATCCTGAGAAGTTTTGCATTCCAAACTGAGCAAATAAAAGCCCTGCCGGAGAATCGATCCCTGATTGCACTAAATATATGCTCCATGAAGACAGTTCACACGTGAGGTGTGAGCAATTCCAAGCCTGACACTTTACATTCTAGTCTCAAATCGAGACTTTGCAGTCCATGGGCTTCAGAGTCTCCTTGCATCCAGCAAAACGTTAGAGTGCAGTCGAGGGGATGTAGCTCAGTGGTAGAGCGCATGCTTTGCATGTATGAGGCCCCGGGTTCAATCCCCGGCATCTCCAGGAGTCTCTGTTCTCTATCTTGGCTTTTTCCAGAAGGCTAGCCTGCCATCTTGTGGAAAGTAGAGGTTTCTCCGGCAGTTGGGGGTCAGAACCCCGCTTAAATTGTTTGCTTTGAAAAATGTGTTTGGAGTAGGCATAGTTTCCACTTTTCAAGAAAATCTGAGAATTTTGCTTGCCAAAAGGAGGAAATAAATGCCCTCTCTGAGGATCGAACTCAGGACCTTCAGATTATGAGACTGACGCGCTGCCTACTGCGCTAAGAAGGCTGCACACAAGCATCTCTAAATAGGACTATAGACCATGAAGATATTCCAGGTACGAGGCTTAAGGATTTTCCTGGCTGAGACTTTATGCTGCAGTGTCAAATGGGTTGACTTGGCAGCCAGTAAAACTTGGCAGACATGGGGATGTAGCTCAGTGGTAGAGCGCATGCTTTGCATGTATGAGGCCCCGGGTTCAATCCCCGGCATCTCCAGACTTTTGCCATGCTTGTCTCGGATTTTGGCAGAAAACAAGGCTGGCTATCAGTATTAAGGAAGAGATATGTCATGCAACTGGGATACCAACCCCACTTAAACTGTGAGACGTTTGCCTTGAAAAAACCCATGAAATGGGGCTATCTCATTTTTGATGCTTATACAACAGAAGAATCTTACTTGTTTAAGCCATCAAAGTGATGATTAATCTTGGCAATCTTAATACATTTAGGATAGAAATCTGTGGCAGCCCTCTTGGTCATTGGTAAGGGTTCTTCCTCGAAAGCAGAGACTCTTACTTTTCTGGTAACTTTGAGGGGGAGTGGCAGGTAATATTGATGATGTGCATCTGTCTGCTCCTGGTCCCCACCCTCCACAACCTTTCTTGAGCGAGAGATAATTTTGGTGCTACGGAAGTTTGCCACTACTCCTTCGATAGCTCAGTTGGTAGAGCGGAGGACTGTAGCATAAATTCAGGCATCCTTAGGTCGCTGGTTCAAATCCGGCTCGAAGGATTTTGTGGTTTAATTTCCATGGCTTTTGCTTTGAATCAACAATACCTTCCATTGACTATGAAAAATTCCCAGAGCTTCGATAAATACCGGAAAAGAAGCGTACTCTATCTGCTTTCAAAGGGAATGGATGACATAGTCGTCGCTAGGGGAGGTGTGAAGAACAGTCAAGGAAACCTGCTGATCAGAACTAATACCAAAGCATTGCATTAATATATGTATGCCCTTGGCAGACTTCCAATTGCACTGCTCCAAAGGTAGCTGCTTGGCAGCCAATCACACTATGACTTGCCTTCAATTTGAATGTATACCGATGGGCAAGAGGGAATATCCAATGGAATCATCTCCCGAAAGGCTGAGCAAGCAGGAAAGTAGACCAATAGTTGTCACATTTTTGGGAATCCTGAGAAGTTTTGCATTCCAAACTGAGCAAATAAAAGCCCTGCCGGAGAATCGATCCCTGATTGCACTAAATATATGCTCCATGAAGACAGTTCACACGTGAGGTGTGAGCAATTCCAAGCCTGACACTTTACATTCTAGTCTCAAATCGAGACTTTGCAGTCCATGGGCTTCAGAGTCTCCTTGCATCCAGCAAAACGTTAGAGTGCAGTCGAGGGGATGTAGCTCAGTGGTAGAGCGCATGCTTCGCATGTATGAGGCCCCGGGTTCAATCCCCGGCATCTCCAGGAGTCTCTGTTCTCTATCTTGGCTTTTTCCAGAAGGCTAGCCTGCCATCTTGTGGAAAGTAGAGGTTTCTCGGGCAGTTGGGGGTCAGAACCCCGCTTAAATTGTTTGCTTTGAAAAATGTGTTTGGAGTAGGCATAGTTTCCACTTTTCAAGAAAATCTGAGAATTTTGCTTGCCAAAAGGAGGAAATAAATGCCCTCTCTGAGGATCGAACTCAGGACCTTCAGATTATGAGACTGACACGCTGCCTACTGCGCTAAGAAGGCTGCACACAAGCATCTCTAAATAGGACTATAGACCATGAAGATATTCCAGGTACGAGGCTTAAGGATTTTCCTGGCTGAGACTTTATGCTGCAGTGTCAAATGGGTTGACTTGGCAGCCAGTAAAACTTGGCAGACATGGGGATGTAGCTCTGTGGTAGAGCGCATGCTTTGCATGTATGAGGCCCCGGGTTCAATCCCCGGCATCTCCAGACTTTTGCCATGCTTGTCTCGGATTTTGGCAGAAAACAAGGCTGGCTATCAGTATTAAGGAAGAGATATGTCATGCAACTGGGATACCAACCCCACTTAAACTGTGAGACGTTTGCCTTGAAAAAACCCATGAAATGGGGCTATCTCATTTTTGATGCTTATACAACAGAAGAATCTTACTTGTTTAAGCCATCAAAGTGATGATTAATCTTGGCAATCTTAATACATTTAGGATAGAAATCTGTGGCAGCCCTCTTGGTCATTGGTAAGGGTTCTTCCTCGAAAGCAGAGACTCTTACTTTTCTGGTAACTTTGAGGGGGAGTGGCAGGTAATATTGATGATGTGCATCTGTCTGCTCCTGGTCCCCACCCTCCACAACCTTTCTTGAGCGAGAGATAATTTTGGTGCTACGGAAGTTTGCCACTACTCCTTCGATAGCTCAGTTGGTAGAGCGGAGGACTGTAGCATAAATTCAGGCATCCTTAGGTCGCTGGTTCAAATCCGGCTCGAAGGATTTTGTGGTTTAATTTCCATGGCTTTTGCTTTGAATCAACAATACCTTCCATTGACTATGAAAAATTCCCAGAGCTTCGATAAATACCGGAAAAGAAGCGTACTCTATCTGCTTTCAAAGGGAATGGATGACATAGTCGTCGCTAGGGGAGGTGTGAAGAACAGTCAAGGAAACCTGCTGATCAGAACTAATACCAAAGCATTGCATTAATATATGTATGCCCTTGGCAGACTTCCAATTGCACTGCTCCAAAGGTAGCTGCTTGGCAGCCAATCACACTATGACTTGCCTTCAATTTGAATGTATACCGATGGGCAAGAGGGAATATCCAATGGAATCATCTCCCGAAAGGCTGAGCAAGCAGGAAAGTAGACCAATAGTTGTCACATTTTTGGGAATCCTGAGAAGTTTTGCATTCCAAACTGAGCAAATAAAAGCCCTGCCGGAGAATCGATCCCTGATTGCACTAAATATATGCTCCATGAAGACAGTTCACACGTGAGGTGTGAGCAATTCCAAGCCTGACACTTTACATTCTAGTCTCAAATCGAGACTTTGCAGTCCATGGGCTTCAGAGTCTCCTTGCATCCAGCAAAACGTTAGAGTGCAGTCGAGGGGATGTAGCTCAGTGGTAGAGCGCATGCTTCGCATGTATGAGGCCCCGGGTTCAATCCCCGGCATCTCCAGGAGTCTCTGTTCTCTATCTTGGCTTTTTCCAGAAGGCTAGCCTGCCATCTTGTGGAAAGTAGAGGTTTCTCCGGCAGTTGGGGGTCAGAACCCCGCTTAAATTGTTTGCTTTGAAAAATGTGTTTGGAGTAGGCATAGTTTCCACTTTTCAAGAAAATCTGAGAATTTTGCTTGCCAAAAGGAGGAAATAAATGCCCTCTCTGAGGATCGAACTCAGGACCTTCAGATTATGAGACTGACGCGCTGCCTACTGCGCTAAGAAGGCTGCACACAAGCATCTCTAAATAGGACTATAGACCATGAAGATATTCCAGGTACGAGGCTTAAGGATTTTCCTGGCTGAGACTTTATGCTGCAGTGTCAAATGGGTTGACTTGGCAGCCAGTAAAACTTGGCAGACATGGGGATGTAGCTCAGTGGTAGAGCGCATGCTTTGCATGTATGAGGCCCCGGGTTCAATCCCCGGCATCTCCAGACTTTTGCCATGCTTGTCTCGGATTTTGGCAGAAAACAAGGCTGGCTATCAGTATTAAGGAAGAGATATGTCATGCAACTGGGATACCAACCCCACTTAAACTGTGAGACGTTTGCCTTGAAAAAACCCATGAAATGGGGCTATCTCATTTTTGATGCTTATACAACAGAAGAATCTTACTTGTTTAAGCCATCAAAGTGATGATTAATCTTGGCAATCTTAATACATTTAGGATAGAAATCTGTGGCAGCCCTCTTGGTCATTGGTAAGGGTTCTTCCTCGAAAGCAGAGACTCTTACTTTTCTGGTAACTTTGAGGGGGAGTGGCAGGTAATATTGATGATGTGCATCTGTCTGCTCCTGGTCCCCACCCTCCACAACCTTTCTTGAGCGAGAGATAATTTTGGTGCTACGGAAGTTTGCCACTACTCCTTCGATAGCTCAGTTGGTAGAGCGGAGGACTGTAGCATAAATTCAGGCATCCTTAGGTCGCTGGTTCAAATCCGGCTCGAAGGATTTTGTGGTTTAATTTCCATGGCTTTTGCTTTGAATCAACAATACCTTCCATTGACTATGAAAAATTCCCAGAGCTTCGATAAATACCGGAAAAGAAGCGTACTCTATCTGCTTTCAAAGGGAATGGATGACATAGTCGTCGCTAGGGGAGGTGTGAAGAACAGTCAAGGAAACCTGCTGATCAGAACTAATACCAAAGCATTGCATTAATATATGTATGCCCTTGGCAGACTTCCAATTGCACTGCTCCAAAGGTAGCTGCTTGGCAGCCAATCACACTATGACTTGCCTTCAATTTGAATGTATACCGATGGGCAAGAGGGAATATCCAATGGAATCATCTCCCGAAAGGCTGAGCAAGCAGGAAAGTAGACCAATAGTTGTCACATTTTTGGGAATCCTGAGAAGTTTTGCATTCCAAACTGAGCAAATAAAAGCCCTGCCGGAGAATCGATCCCTGATTGCACTAAATATATGCTCCATGAAGACAGTTCACACGTGAGGTGTGAGCAATTCCAAGCCTGACACTTTACATTCTAGTCTCAAATCGAGACTTTGCAGTCCATGGGCTTCAGAGTCTCCTTGCATCCAGCAAAACGTTAGAGTGCAGTCGAGGGGATGTAGCTCAGTGGTAGAGCGCATGCTTTGCATGTATGAGGCCCCGGGTTCAATCCCCGGCATCTCCAGGAGTCTCTGTTCTCTATCTTGGCTTTTTCCAGAAGGCTAGCCTGCCATCTTGTGGAAAGTAGAGGTTTCTCCGGCAGTTGGGGGTCAGAACCCCGCTTAAATTGTTTGCTTTGAAAAATGTGTTTGGAGTAGGCATAGTTTCCACTTTTCAAGAAAATCTGAGAATTTTGCTTGCCAAAAGGAGGAAATAAATGCCCTCTCTGAGGATCGAACTCAGGACCTTCAGATTATGAGACTAACGCGCTGCCTACTGCGCTAAGAAGGCTGCACACAAGCATCTCTAAATAGGACTATAGACCATGAAGATATTCCAGGTACGAGGCTTAAGGATTTTCCTGGCTGAGACTTTATGCTGCAGTGTCAAATGGGTTGACTTGGCAGCCAGTAAAACTTGGCAGACATGGGGATGTAGCTCAGTGGTAGAGCGCATGCTTTGCATGTATGAGGCCCCGGGTTCAATCCCCGGCATCTCCAGACTTTTGCCATGCTTGTCTCGGATTTTGGCAGAAAACAAGGCTGGCTATCAGTATTAAGGAAGAGATATGTCATGCAACTGGGATACCAACCCCACTTAAACTGTGAGACGTTTGCCTTGAAAAAACCCATGAAATGGGGCTATCTCATTTTTGATGCTTATACAACAGAAGAATCTTACTTGTTTAAGCCATCAAAGTGATGATTAATCTTGGCAATCTTAATACATTTAGGATAGAAATCTGTGGCAGCCCTCTTGGTCATTGGTAAGGGTTCTTCCTCGAAAGCAGAGACTCTTACTTTTCTGGTAACTTTGAGGGGGAGTGGCAGGTAATATTGATGATGTGCATCTGTCTGCTCCTGGTCCCCACCCTCCACAACCTTTCTTGAGCGAGAGATAATTTTGGTGCTACGGAAGTTTGCCACTACTCCTTCGATAGCTCAGTTGGTAGAGCGGAGGACTGTAGCATAAATTCAGGCATCCTTAGGTCGCTGGTTCAAATCCGGCTCGAAGGATTTTGTGGTTTAATTTCCATGGCTTTTGCTTTGAATCAACAATACCTTCCATTGACTATGAAAAATTCCCAGAGCTTCGATAAATACCGGAAAAGAAGCGTACTCTATCTGCTTTCAAAGGGAATGGATGACATAGTCGTCGCTAGGGGAGGTGTGAAGAACAGTCAAGGAAACCTGCTGATCAGAACTAATACCAAAGCATTGCATTAATATATGTATGCCCTTGGCAGACTTCCAATTGCACTGCTCCAAAGGTAGCTGCTTGGCAGCCAATCACACTATGACTTGCCTTCAATTTGAATGTATACCGATGGGCAAGAGGGAATATCCAATGGAATCATCTCCCGAAAGGCTGAGCAAGCAGGAAAGTAGACCAATAGTTGTCACATTTTTGGGAATCCTGAGAAGTTTTGCATTCCAAACTGAGCAAATAAAAGCCCTGCCGGAGAATCGATCCCTGATTGCACTAAATATATGCTCCATGAAGACAGTTCACACGTGAGGTGTGAGCAATTCCAAGCCTGACACTTTACATTCTAGTCTCAAATCGAGACTTTGCAGTCCATGGGCTTCAGAGTCTCCTTGCATCCAGCAAAACGTTAGAGTGCAGTCGAGGGGATGTAGCTCAGTGGTAGAGCGCATGCTTCGCATGTATGAGGCCCCGGGTTCAATCCCCGGCATCTCCAGGAGTCTCTGTTCTCTATCTTGGCTTTTTCCAGAAGGCTAGCCTGCCATCTTGTGGAAAGTAGAGGTTTCTCCGGCAGTTGGGGGTCAGAACCCCGCTTAAATTGTTTGCTTTGAAAAATGTGTTTGGAGTAGGCATAGTTTCCACTTTTCAAGAAAATCTGAGAATTTTGCTTGCCAAAAGGAGGAAATAAATGCCCTCTCTGAGGATCGAACTCAGGACCTTCAGATTATGAGACTGACGCGCTGCCTACTGCGCTAAGAAGGCTGCACACAAGCATCTCTAAATAGGACTATAGACCATGAAGATATTCCAGGTACGAGGCTTAAGGATTTTCCTGGCTGAGACTTTATGCTGCAGTGTCAAATGGGTTGACTTGGCAGCCAGTAAAACTTGGCAGACATGGGGATGTAGCTCAGTGGTAGAGCGCATGCTTTGCATGTATGAGGCCCCGGGTTCAATCCCCGGCATCTCCAGACTTTTGCCATGCTTGTCTCGGATTTTGGCAGAAAACAAGGCTGGCTATCAGTATTAAGGAAGAGATATGTCATGCAACTGGGATACCAACCCCACTTAAACTGTGAGACGTTTGCCTTGAAAAAACCCATGAAATGGGGCTATCTCATTTTTGATGCTTATACAACAGAAGAATCTTACTTGTTTAAGCCATCAAAGTGATGATTAATCTTGGCAATCTTAATACATTTAGGATAGAAATCTGTGGCAGCCCTCTTGGTCATTGGTAAGGGTTCTTCCTCGAAAGCAGAGACTCTTACTTTTCTGGTAACTTTGAGGGGGAGTGGCAGGTAATATTGATGATGTGCATCTGTCTGCTCCTGGTCCCCACCCTCCACAACCTTTCTTGAGCGAGAGATAATTTTGGTGCTACGGAAGTTTGCCACTACTCCTTCGATAGCTCAGTTGGTAGAGCGGAGGACTGTAGCATAAATTCAGGCATCCTTAGGTCGCTGGTTCAAATCCGGCTCGAAGGATTTTGTGGTTTAATTTCCATGGCTTTTGCTTTGAATCAACAATACCTTCCATTGACTATGAAAAATTCCCAGAGCTTCGATAAATACCGGAAAAGAAGCGTACTCTATCTGCTTTCAAAGGGAATGGATGACATAGTCGTCGCTAGGGGAGGTGTGAAGAACAGTCAAGGAAACCTGCTGATCAGAACTAATACCAAAGCATTGCATTAATATATGTATGCCCTTGGCAGACTTCCAATTGCACTGCTCCAAAGGTAGCTGCTTGGCAGCCAATCACACTATGACTTGCCTTCAATTTGAATGTATACCGATGGGCAAGAGGGAATATCCAATGGAATCATCTCCCGAAAGGCTGAGCAAGCAGGAAAGTAGACCAATAGTTGTCACATTTTTGGGAATCCTGAGAAGTTTTGCATTCCAAACTGAGCAAATAAAAGCCCTGCCGGAGAATCGATCCCTGATTGCACTAAATATATGCTCCATGAAGACAGTTCACACGTGAGGTGTGAGCAATTCCAAGCCTGACACTTTACATTCTAGTCTCAAATCGAGACTTTGCAGTCCATGGGCTTCAGAGTCTCCTTGCATCCAGCAAAACGTTAGAGTGCAGTCGAGGGGATGTAGCTCAGTGGTAGAGCGCATGCTTTGCATGTATGAGGCCCCGGGTTCAATCCCCGGCATCTCCAGGAGTCTCTGTTCTCTATCTTGGCTTTTTCCAGAAGGCTAGCCTGCCATCTTGTGGAAAGTAGAGGTTTCTCCGGCAGTTGGGGGTCAGAACCCCGCTTAAATTGTTTGCTTTGAAAAATGTGTTTGGAGTAGGCATAGTTTCCACTTTTCAAGAAAATCTGAGAATTTTGCTTGCCAAAAGGAGGAAATAAATGCCCTCTCTGAGGATCGAACTCAGGACCTTCAGATTATGAGACTGACGCGCTGCCTACTGCGCTAAGAAGGCTGCACACAAGCATCTCTAAATAGGACTATAGACCATGAAGATATTCCAGGTACGAGGCTTAAGGATTTTCCTGGCTGAGACTTTATGCTGCAGTGTCAAATGGGTTGACTTGGCAGCCAGTAAAACTTGGCAGACATGGGGATGTAGCTCAGTGGTAGAGCGCATGCTTTGCATGTATGAGGCCCCGGGTTCAATCCCCGGCATCTCCAGACTTTTGCCATGCTTGTCTCGGATTTTGGCAGAAAACAAGGCTGGCTATCAGTATTAAGGAAGAGATATGTCATGCAACTGGGATACCAACCCCACTTAAACTGTGAGACGTTTGCCTTGAAAAAACCCATGAAATGGGGCTATCTCATTTTTGATGCTTATACAACAGAAGAATCTTACTTGTTTAAGCCATCAAAGTGATGATTAATCTTGGCAATCTTAATACATTTAGGATAGAAATCTGTGGCAGCCCTCTTGGTCATTGGTAAGGGTTCTTCCTCGAAAGCAGAGACTCTTACTTTTCTGGTAACTTTGAGGGGGAGTGGCAGGTAATATTGATGATGTGCATCTGTCTGCTCCTGGTCCCCACCCTCCACAACCTTTCTTGAGCGAGAGATAATTTTGGTGCTACGGAAGTTTGCCACTACTCCTTCGATAGCTCAGTTGGTAGAGCGGAGGACTGTAGCATAAATTCAGGCATCCTTAGGTCGCTGGTTCAAATCCGGCTCGAAGGATTTTGTGGTTTAATTTCCATGGCTTTTGCTTTGAATCAACAATACCTTCCATTGACTATGAAAAATTCCCAGAGCTTCGATAAATACCGGAAAAGAAGCGTACTCTATCTGCTTTCAAAGGGAATGGATGACATAGTCGTCGCTAGGGGAGGTGTGAAGAACAGTCAAGGAAACCTGCTGATCAGAACTAATACCAAAGCATTGCATTAATATATGTATGCCCTTGGCAGACTTCCAATTGCACTGCTCCAAAGGTAGCTGCTTGGCAGCCAATCACACTATGACTTGCCTTCAATTTGAATGTATACCGATGGGCAAGAGGGAATATCCAATGGAATCATCTCCCGAAAGGCTGAGCAAGCAGGAAAGTAGACCAATAGTTGTCACATTTTTGGGAATCCTGAGAAGTTTTGCATTCCAAACTGAGCAAATAAAAGCCCTGCCGGAGAATCGATCCCTGATTGCACTAAATATATGCTCCATGAAGACAGTTCACACGTGAGGTGTGAGCAATTCCAAGCCTGACACTTTACATTCTAGTCTCAAATCGAGACTTTGCAGTCCATGGGCTTCAGAGTCTCCTTGCATCCAGCAAAACGTTAGAGTGCAGTCGAGGGGATGTAGCTCAGTGGTAGAGCGCATGCTTCGCATGTATGAGGCCCCGGGTTCAATCCCCGGCATCTCCAGGAGTCTCTGTTCTCTATCTTGGCTTTTTCCAGAAGGCTAGCCTGCCATCTTGTGGAAAGTAGAGGTTTCTCGGGCAGTTGGGGGTCAGAACCCCGCTTAAATTGTTTGCTTTGAAAAATGTGTTTGGAGTAGGCATAGTTTCCACTTTTCAAGAAAATCTGAGAATTTTGCTTGCCAAAAGGAGGAAATAAATGCCCTCTCTGAGGATCGAACTCAGGACCTTCAGATTATGAGACTGACACGCTGCCTACTGCGCTAAGAAGGCTGCACACAAGCATCTCTAAATAGGACTATAGACCATGAAGATATTCCAGGTACGAGGCTTAAGGATTTTCCTGGCTGAGACTTTATGCTGCAGTGTCAAATGGGTTGACTTGGCAGCCAGTAAAACTTGGCAGACATGGGGATGTAGCTCTGTGGTAGAGCGCATGCTTTGCATGTATGAGGCCCCGGGTTCAATCCCCGGCATCTCCAGACTTTTGCCATGCTTGTCTCGGATTTTGGCAGAAAACAAGGCTGGCTATCAGTATTAAGGAAGAGATATGTCATGCAACTGGGATACCAACCCCACTTAAACTGTGAGACGTTTGCCTTGAAAAAACCCATGAAATGGGGCTATCTCATTTTTGATGCTTATACAACAGAAGAATCTTACTTGTTTAAGCCATCAAAGTGATGATTAATCTTGGCAATCTTAATACATTTAGGATAGAAATCTGTGGCAGCCCTCTTGGTCATTGGTAAGGGTTCTTCCTCGAAAGCAGAGACTCTTACTTTTCTGGTAACTTTGAGGGGGAGTGGCAGGTAATATTGATGATGTGCATCTGTCTGCTCCTGGTCCCCACCCTCCACAACCTTTCTTGAGCGAGAGATAATTTTGGTGCTACGGAAGTTTGCCACTACTCCTTCGATAGCTCAGTTGGTAGAGCGGAGGACTGTAGCATAAATTCAGGCATCCTTAGGTCGCTGGTTCAAATCCGGCTCGAAGGATTTTGTGGTTTAATTTCCATGGCTTTTGCTTTGAATCAACAATACCTTCCATTGACTATGAAAAATTCCCAGAGCTTCGATAAATACCGGAAAAGAAGCGTACTCTATCTGCTTTCAAAGGGAATGGATGACATAGTCGTCGCTAGGGGAGGTGTGAAGAACAGTCAAGGAAACCTGCTGATCAGAACTAATACCAAAGCATTGCATTAATATATGTATGCCCTTGGCAGACTTCCAATTGCACTGCTCCAAAGGTAGCTGCTTGGCAGCCAATCACACTATGACTTGCCTTCAATTTGAATGTATACCGATGGGCAAGAGGGAATATCCAATGGAATCATCTCCCGAAAGGCTGAGCAAGCAGGAAAGTAGACCAATAGTTGTCACATTTTTGGGAATCCTGAGAAGTTTTGCATTCCAAACTGAGCAAATAAAAGCCCTGCCGGAGAATCGATCCCTGATTGCACTAAATATATGCTCCATGAAGACAGTTCACACGTGAGGTGTGAGCAATTCCAAGCCTGACACTTTACATTCTAGTCTCAAATCGAGACTTTGCAGTCCATGGGCTTCAGAGTCTCCTTGCATCCAGCAAAACGTTAGAGTGCAGTCGAGGGGATGTAGCTCAGTGGTAGAGCGCATGCTTCGCATGTATGAGGCCCCGGGTTCAATCCCCGGCATCTCCAGGAGTCTCTGTTCTCTATCTTGGCTTTTTCCAGAAGGCTAGCCTGCCATCTTGTGGAAAGTAGAGGTTTCTCCGGCAGTTGGGGGTCAGAACCCCGCTTAAATTGTTTGCTTTGAAAAATGTGTTTGGAGTAGGCATAGTTTCCACTTTTCAAGAAAATCTGAGAATTTTGCTTGCCAAAAGGAGGAAATAAATGCCCTCTCTGAGGATCGAACTCAGGACCTTCAGATTATGAGACTGACGCGCTGCCTACTGCGCTAAGAAGGCTGCACACAAGCATCTCTAAATAGGACTATAGACCATGAAGATATTCCAGGTACGAGGCTTAAGGATTTTCCTGGCTGAGACTTTATGCTGCAGTGTCAAATGGGTTGACTTGGCAGCCAGTAAAACT
Source organism: Lissotriton vulgaris (assembly GCF_964263255.1). Taxonomy (NCBI): domain Eukaryota; kingdom Metazoa; phylum Chordata; class Amphibia; order Caudata; family Salamandridae; genus Lissotriton; species Lissotriton vulgaris. The sequence continues at coordinate 113,957 of NW_028252829.1, read as the reverse complement.
TGGCAGACATGGGGATGTAGCTCAGTGGTAGAGCGCATGCTTTGCATGTATGAGGCCCCGGGTTCAATCCCCGGCATCTCCAGACTTTTGCCATGCTTGTCTCGGATTTTGGCAGAAAACAAGGCTGGCTATCAGTATTAAGGAAGAGATATGTCATGCAACTGGGATACCAACCCCACTTAAACTGTGAGACGTTTGCCTTGAAAAAACCCATGAAATGGGGCTATCTCATTTTTGATGCTTATACAACAGAAGAATCTTACTTGTTTAAGCCATCAAAGTGATGATTAATCTTGGCAATCTTAATACATTTAGGATAGAAATCTGTGGCAGCCCTCTTGGTCATTGGTAAGGGTTCTTCCTCGAAAGCAGAGACTCTTACTTTTCTGGTAACTTTGAGGGGGAGTGGCAGGTAATATTGATGATGTGCATCTGTCTGCTCCTGGTCCCCACCCTCCACAACCTTTCTTGAGCGAGAGATAATTTTGGTGCTACGGAAGTTTGCCACTACTCCTTCGATAGCTCAGTTGGTAGAGCGGAGGACTGTAGCATAAATTCAGGCATCCTTAGGTCGCTGGTTCAAATCCGGCTCGAAGGATTTTGTGGTTTAATTTCCATGGCTTTTGCTTTGAATCAACAATACCTTCCATTGACTATGAAAAATTCCCAGAGCTTCGATAAATACCGGAAAAGAAGCGTACTCTATCTGCTTTCAAAGGGAATGGATGACATAGTCGTCGCTAGGGGAGGTGTGAAGAACAGTCAAGGAAACCTGCTGATCAGAACTAATACCAAAGCATTGCATTAATATATGTATGCCCTTGGCAGACTTCCAATTGCACTGCTCCAAAGGTAGCTGCTTGGCAGCCAATCACACTATGACTTGCCTTCAATTTGAATGTATACCGATGGGCAAGAGGGAATATCCAATGGAATCATCTCCCGAAAGGCTGAGCAAGCAGGAAAGTAGACCAATAGTTGTCACATTTTTGGGAATCCTGAGAAGTTTTGCATTCCAAACTGAGCAAATAAAAGCCCTGCCGGAGAATCGATCCCTGATTGCACTAAATATATGCTCCATGAAGACAGTTCACACGTGAGGTGTGAGCAATTCCAAGCCTGACACTTTACATTCTAGTCTCAAATCGAGACTTTGCAGTCCATGGGCTTCAGAGTCTCCTTGCATCCAGCAAAACGTTAGAGTGCAGTCGAGGGGATGTAGCTCAGTGGTAGAGCGCATGCTTTGCATGTATGAGGCCCCGGGTTCAATCCCCGGCATCTCCAGGAGTCTCTGTTCTCTATCTTGGCTTTTTCCAGAAGGCTAGCCTGCCATCTTGTGGAAAGTAGAGGTTTCTCCGGCAGTTGGGGGTCAGAACCCCGCTTAAATTGTTTGCTTTGAAAAATGTGTTTGGAGTAGGCATAGTTTCCACTTTTCAAGAAAATCTGAGAATTTTGCTTGCCAAAAGGAGGAAATAAATGCCCTCTCTGAGGATCGAACTCAGGACCTTCAGATTATGAGACTAACGCGCTGCCTACTGCGCTAAGAAGGCTGCACACAAGCATCTCTAAATAGGACTATAGACCATGAAGATATTCCAGGTACGAGGCTTAAGGATTTTCCTGGCTGAGACTTTATGCTGCAGTGTCAAATGGGTTGACTTGGCAGCCAGTAAAACTTGGCAGACATGGGGATGTAGCTCAGTGGTAGAGCGCATGCTTTGCATGTATGAGGCCCCGGGTTCAATCCCCGGCATCTCCAGACTTTTGCCATGCTTGTCTCGGATTTTGGCAGAAAACAAGGCTGGCTATCAGTATTAAGGAAGAGATATGTCATGCAACTGGGATACCAACCCCACTTAAACTGTGAGACGTTTGCCTTGAAAAAACCCATGAAATGGGGCTATCTCATTTTTGATGCTTATACAACAGAAGAATCTTACTTGTTTAAGCCATCAAAGTGATGATTAATCTTGGCAATCTTAATACATTTAGGATAGAAATCTGTGGCAGCCCTCTTGGTCATTGGTAAGGGTTCTTCCTCGAAAGCAGAGACTCTTACTTTTCTGGTAACTTTGAGGGGGAGTGGCAGGTAATATTGATGATGTGCATCTGTCTGCTCCTGGTCCCCACCCTCCACAACCTTTCTTGAGCGAGAGATAATTTTGGTGCTACGGAAGTTTGCCACTACTCCTTCGATAGCTCAGTTGGTAGAGCGGAGGACTGTAGCATAAATTCAGGCATCCTTAGGTCGCTGGTTCAAATCCGGCTCGAAGGATTTTGTGGTTTAATTTCCATGGCTTTTGCTTTGAATCAACAATACCTTCCATTGACTATGAAAAATTCCCAGAGCTTCGATAAATACCGGAAAAGAAGCGTACTCTATCTGCTTTCAAAGGGAATGGATGACATAGTCGTCGCTAGGGGAGGTGTGAAGAACAGTCAAGGAAACCTGCTGATCAGAACTAATACCAAAGCATTGCATTAATATATGTATGCCCTTGGCAGACTTCCAATTGCACTGCTCCAAAGGTAGCTGCTTGGCAGCCAATCACACTATGACTTGCCTTCAATTTGAATGTATACCGATGGGCAAGAGGGAATATCCAATGGAATCATCTCCCGAAAGGCTGAGCAAGCAGGAAAGTAGACCAATAGTTGTCACATTTTTGGGAATCCTGAGAAGTTTTGCATTCCAAACTGAGCAAATAAAAGCCCTGCCGGAGAATCGATCCCTGATTGCACTAAATATATGCTCCATGAAGACAGTTCACACGTGAGGTGTGAGCAATTCCAAGCCTGACACTTTACATTCTAGTCTCAAATCGAGACTTTGCAGTCCATGGGCTTCAGAGTCTCCTTGCATCCAGCAAAACGTTAGAGTGCAGTCGAGGGGATGTAGCTCAGTGGTAGAGCGCATGCTTCGCATGTATGAGGCACCGGGTTCAATCCCCGGCATCTCCAGGAGTCTCTGTTCTCTATCTTGGCTTTTTCCAGAAGGCTAGCCTGCCATCTTGTGGAAAGTAGAGGTTTCTCCGGCAGTTGGGGGTCAGAACCCCGCTTAAATTGTTTGCTTTGAAAAATGTGTTTGGAGTAGGCATAGTTTCCACTTTTCAAGAAAATCTGAGAATTTTGCTTGCCAAAAGGAGGAAATAAATGCCCTCTCTGAGGATCGAACTCAGGACCTTCAGATTATGAGACTGACGCGCTGCCTACTGCGCTAAGAAGGCTGCACACAAGCATCTCTAAATAGGACTATAGACCATGAAGATATTCCAGGTACGAGGCTTAAGGATTTTCCTGGCTGAGACTTTATGCTGCAGTGTCAAATGGGTTGACTTGGCAGCCAGTAAAACTTGGCAGACATGGGGATGTAGCTCAGTGGTAGAGCGCATGCTTTGCATGTATGAGGCCCCGGGTTCAATCCCCGGCATCTCCAGACTTTTGCCATGCTTGTCTCGGATTTTGGCAGAAAACAAGGCTGGCTATCAGTATTAAGGAAGAGATATGTCATGCAACTGGGATACCAACCCCACTTAAACTGTGAGACGTTTGCCTTGAAAAAACCCATGAAATGGGGCTATCTCATTTTTGATGCTTATACAACAGAAGAATCTTACTTGTTTAAGCCATCAAAGTGATGATTAATCTTGGCAATCTTAATACATTTAGGATAGAAATCTGTGGCAGCCCTCTTGGTCATTGGTAAGGGTTCTTCCTCGAAAGCAGAGACTCTTACTTTTCTGGTAACTTTGAGGGGGAGTGGCAGGTAATATTGATGATGTGCATCTGTCTGCTCCTGGTCCCCACCCTCCACAACCTTTCTTGAGCGAGAGATAATTTTGGTGCTACGGAAGTTTGCCACTACTCCTTCGATAGCTCAGTTGGTAGAGCGGAGGACTGTAGCATAAATTCAGGCATCCTTAGGTCGCTGGTTCAAATCCGGCTCGAAGGATTTTGTGGTTTAATTTCCATGGCTTTTGCTTTGAATCAACAATACCTTCCATTGACTATGAAAAATTCCCAGAGCTTCGATAAATACCGGAAAAGAAGCGTACTCTATCTGCTTTCAAAGGGAATGGATGACATAGTCGTCGCTAGGGGAGGTGTGAAGAACAGTCAAGGAAACCTGCTGATCAGAACTAATACCAAAGCATTGCATTAATATATGTATGCCCTTGGCAGACTTCCAATTGCACTGCTCCAAAGGTAGCTGCTTGGCAGCCAATCACACTATGACTTGCCTTCAATTTGAATGTATACCGATGGGCAAGAGGGAATATCCAATGGAATCATCTCCCGAAAGGCTGAGCAAGCAGGAAAGTAGACCAATAGTTGTCACATTTTTGGGAATCCTGAGAAGTTTTGCATTCCAAACTGAGCAAATAAAAGCCCTGCCGGAGAATCGATCCCTGATTGCACTAAATATATGCTCCATGAAGACAGTTCACACGTGAGGTGTGAGCAATTCCAAGCCTGACACTTTACATTCTAGTCTCAAATCGAGACTTTGCAGTCCATGGGCTTCAGAGTCTCCTTGCATCCAGCAAAACGTTAGAGTGCAGTCGAGGGGATGTAGCTCAGTGGTAGAGCGCATGCTTCGCATGTATGAGGCCCCGGGTTCAATCCCCGGCATCTCCAGGAGTCTCTGTTCTCTATCTTGGCTTTTTCCAGAAGGCTAGCCTGCCATCTTGTGGAAAGTAGAGGTTTCTCGGGCAGTTGGGGGTCAGAACCCCGCTTAAATTGTTTGCTTTGAAAAATGTGTTTGGAGTAGGCATAGTTTCCACTTTTCAAGAAAATCTGAGAATTTTGCTTGCCAAAAGGAGGAAATAAATGCCCTCTCTGAGGATCGAACTCAGGACCTTCAGATTATGAGACTGACGCGCTGCCTACTGCGCTAAGAAGGCTGCACACAAGCATCTCTAAATAGGACTATAGACCATGAAGATATTCCAGGTACGAGGCTTAAGGATTTTCCTGGCTGAGACTTTATGCTGCAGTGTCAAATGGGTTGACTTGGCAGCCAGTAAAACTTGGCAGACATGGGGATGTAGCTCAGTGGTAGAGCGCATGCTTTGCATGTATGAGGCCCCGGGTTCAATCCCCGGCATCTCCAGACTTTTGCCATGCTTGTCTCGGATTTTGGCAGAAAACAAGGCTGGCTATCAGTATTAAGGAAGAGATATGTCATGCAACTGGGATACCAACCCCACTTAAACTGTGAGACGTTTGCCTTGAAAAAACCCATGAAATGGGGCTATCTCATTTTTGATGCTTATACAACAGAAGAATCTTACTTGTTTAAGCCATCAAAGTGATGATTAATCTTGGCAATCTTAATACATTTAGGATAGAAATCTGTGGCAGCCCTCTTGGTCATTGGTAAGGGTTCTTCCTCGAAAGCAGAGACTCTTACTTTTCTGGTAACTTTGAGGGGGAGTGGCAGGTAATATTGATGATGTGCATCTGTCTGCTCCTGGTCCCCACCCTCCACAACCTTTCTTGAGCGAGAGATAATTTTGGTGCTACGGAAGTTTGCCACTACTCCTTCGATAGCTCAGTTGGTAGAGCGGAGGACTGTAGCATAAATTCAGGCATCCTTAGGTCGCTGGTTCAAATCCGGCTCGAAGGATTTTGTGGTTTAATTTCCATGGCTTTTGCTTTGAATCAACAATACCTTCCATTGACTATGAAAAATTCCCAGAGCTTCGATAAATACCGGAAAAGAAGCGTACTCTATCTGCTTTCAAAGGGAATGGATGACATAGTCGTCGCTAGGGGAGGTGTGAAGAACAGTCAAGGAAACCTGCTGATCAGAACTAATACCAAAGCATTGCATTAATATATGTATGCCCTTGGCAGACTTCCAATTGCACTGCTCCAAAGGTAGCTGCTTGGCAGCCAATCACACTATGACTTGCCTTCAATTTGAATGTATACCGATGGGCAAGAGGGAATATCCAATGGAATCATCTCCCGAAAGGCTGAGCAAGCAGGAAAGTAGACCAATAGTTGTCACATTTTTGGGAATCCTGAGAAGTTTTGCATTCCAAACTGAGCAAATAAAAGCCCTGCCGGAGAATCGATCCCTGATTGCACTAAATATATGCTCCATGAAGACAGTTCACACGTGAGGTGTGAGCAATTCCAAGCCTGACACTTTACATTCTAGTCTCAAATCGAGACTTTGCAGTCCATGGGCTTCAGAGTCTCCTTGCATCCAGCAAAACGTTAGAGTGCAGTCGAGGGGATGTAGCTCAGTGGTAGAGCGCATGCTTCGCATGTATGAGGCACCGGGTTCAATCCCCGGCATCTCCAGGAGTCTCTGTTCTCTATCTTGGCTTTTTCCAGAAGGCTAGCCTGCCATCTTGTGGAAAGTAGAGGTTTCTCCGGCAGTTGGGGGTCAGAACCCCGCTTAAATTGTTTGCTTTGAAAAATGTGTTTGGAGTAGGCATAGTTTCCACTTTTCAAGAAAATCTGAGAATTTTGCTTGCCAAAAGGAGGAAATAAATGCCCTCTCTGAGGATCGAACTCAGGACCTTCAGATTATGAGACTGACGCGCTGCCTACTGCGCTAAGAAGGCTGCACACAAGCATCTCTAAATAGGACTATAGACCATGAAGATATTCCAGGTACGAGGCTTAAGGATTTTCCTGGCTGAGACTTTATGCTGCAGTGTCAAATGGGTTGACTTGGCAGCCAGTAAAACTTGGCAGACATGGGGATGTAGCTCAGTGGTAGAGCGCATGCTTTGCATGTATGAGGCCCCGGGTTCAATCCCCGGCATCTCCAGACTTTTGCCATGCTTGTCTCGGATTTTGGCAGAAAACAAGGCTGGCTATCAGTATTAAGGAAGAGATATGTCATGCAACTGGGATACCAACCCCACTTAAACTGTGAGACGTTTGCCTTGAAAAAACCCATGAAATGGGGCTATCTCATTTTTGATGCTTATACAACAGAAGAATCTTACTTGTTTAAGCCATCAAAGTGATGATTAATCTTGGCAATCTTAATACATTTAGGATAGAAATCTGTGGCAGCCCTCTTGGTCATTGGTAAGGGTTCTTCCTCGAAAGCAGAGACTCTTACTTTTCTGGTAACTTTGAGGGGGAGTGGCAGGTAATATTGATGATGTGCATCTGTCTGCTCCTGGTCCCCACCCTCCACAACCTTTCTTGAGCGAGAGATAATTTTGGTGCTACGGAAGTTTGCCACTACTCCTTCGATAGCTCAGTTGGTAGAGCGGAGGACTGTAGCATAAATTCAGGCATCCTTAGGTCGCTGGTTCAAATCCGGCTCGAAGGATTTTGTGGTTTAATTTCCATGGCTTTTGCTTTGAATCAACAATACCTTCCATTGACTATGAAAAATTCCCAGAGCTTCGATAAATACCGGAAAAGAAGCGTACTCTATCTGCTTTCAAAGGGAATGGATGACATAGTCGTCGCTAGGGGAGGTGTGAAGAACAGTCAAGGAAACCTGCTGATCAGAACTAATACCAAAGCATTGCATTAATATATGTATGCCCTTGGCAGACTTCCAATTGCACTGCTCCAAAGGTAGCTGCTTGGCAGCCAATCACACTATGACTTGCCTTCAATTTGAATGTATACCGATGGGCAAGAGGGAATATCCAATGGAATCATCTCCCGAAAGGCTGAGCAAGCAGGAAAGTAGACCAATAGTTGTCACATTTTTGGGAATCCTGAGAAGTTTTGCATTCCAAACTGAGCAAATAAAAGCCCTGCCGGAGAATCGATCCCTGATTGCACTAAATATATGCTCCATGAAGACAGTTCACACGTGAGGTGTGAGCAATTCCAAGCCTGACACTTTACATTCTAGTCTCAAATCGAGACTTTGCAGTCCATGGGCTTCAGAGTCTCCTTGCATCCAGCAAAACGTTAGAGTGCAGTCGAGGGGATGTAGCTCAGTGGTAGAGCGCATGCTTCGCATGTATGAGGCACCGGGTTCAATCCCCGGCATCTCCAGGAGTCTCTGTTCTCTATCTTGGCTTTTTCCAGAAGGCTAGCCTGCCATCTTGTGGAAAGTAGAGGTTTCTCCGGCAGTTGGGGGTCAGAACCCCGCTTAAATTGTTTGCTTTGAAAAATGTGTTTGGAGTAGGCATAGTTTCCACTTTTCAAGAAAATCTGAGAATTTTGCTTGCCAAAAGGAGGAAATAAATGCCCTCTCTGAGGATCGAACTCAGGACCTTCAGATTATGAGACTGACGCGCTGCCTACTGCGCTAAGAAGGCTGCACACAAGCATCTCTAAATAGGACTATAGACCATGAAGATATTCCAGGTACGAGGCTTAAGGATTTTCCTGGCTGAGACTTTATGCTGCAGTGTCAAATGGGTTGACTTGGCAGCCAGTAAAACTTGGCAGACATGGGGATGTAGCTCAGTGGTAGAGCGCATGCTTTGCATGTATGAGGCCCCGGGTTCAATCCCCGGCATCTCCAGACTTTTGCCATGCTTGTCTCGGATTTTGGCAGAAAACAAGGCTGGCTATCAGTATTAAGGAAGAGATATGTCATGCAACTGGGATACCAACCCCACTTAAACTGTGAGACGTTTGCCTTGAAAAAACCCATGAAATGGGGCTATCTCATTTTTGATGCTTATACAACAGAAGAATCTTACTTGTTTAAGCCATCAAAGTGATGATTAATCTTGGCAATCTTAATACATTTAGGATAGAAATCTGTGGCAGCCCTCTTGGTCATTGGTAAGGGTTCTTCCTCGAAAGCAGAGACTCTTACTTTTCTGGTAACTTTGAGGGGGAGTGGCAGGTAATATTGATGATGTGCATCTGTCTGCTCCTGGTCCCCACCCTCCACAACCTTTCTTGAGCGAGAGATAATTTTGGTGCTACGGAAGTTTGCCACTACTCCTTCGATAGCTCAGTTGGTAGAGCGGAGGACTGTAGCATAAATTCAGGCATCCTTAGGTCGCTGGTTCAAATCCGGCTCGAAGGATTTTGTGGTTTAATTTCCATGGCTTTTGCTTTGAATCAACAATACCTTCCATTGACTATGAAAAATTCCCAGAGCTTCGATAAATACCGGAAAAGAAGCGTACTCTATCTGCTTTCAAAGGGAATGGATGACATAGTCGTCGCTAGGGGAGGTGTGAAGAACAGTCAAGGAAACCTGCTGATCAGAACTAATACCAAAGCATTGCATTAATATATGTATGCCCTTGGCAGACTTCCAATTGCACTGCTCCAAAGGTAGCTGCTTGGCAGCCAATCACACTATGACTTGCCTTCAATTTGAATGTATACCGATGGGCAAGAGGGAATATCCAATGGAATCATCTCCCGAAAGGCTGAGCAAGCAGGAAAGTAGACCAATAGTTGTCACATTTTTGGGAATCCTGAGAAGTTTTGCATTCCAAACTGAGCAAATAAAAGCCCTGCCGGAGAATCGATCCCTGATTGCACTAAATATATGCTCCATGAAGACAGTTCACACGTGAGGTGTGAGCAATTCCAAGCCTGACACTTTACATTCTAGTCTCAAATCGAGACTTTGCAGTCCATGGGCTTCAGAGTCTCCTTGCATCCAGCAAAACGTTAGAGTGCAGTCGAGGGGATGTAGCTCAGTGGTAGAGCGCATGCTTCGCATGTATGAGGCCCCGGGTTCAATCCCCGGCATCTCCAGGAGTCTCTGTTCTCTATCTTGGCTTTTTCCAGAAGGCTAGCCTGCCATCTTGTGGAAAGTAGAGGTTTCTCGGGCAGTTGGGGGTCAGAACCCCGCTTAAATTGTTTGCTTTGAAAAATGTGTTTGGAGTAGGCATAGTTTCCACTTTTCAAGAAAATCTGAGAATTTTGCTTGCCAAAAGGAGGAAATAAATGCCCTCTCTGAGGATCGAACTCAGGACCTTCAGATTATGAGACTGACGCGCTGCCTACTGCGCTAAGAAGGCTGCACACAAGCATCTCTAAATAGGACTATAGACCATGAAGATATTCCAGGTACGAGGCTTAAGGATTTTCCTGGCTGAGACTTTATGCTGCAGTGTCAAATGGGTTGACTTGGCAGCCAGTAAAACTTGGCAGACATGGGGATGTAGCTCAGTGGTAGAGCGCATGCTTTGCATGTATGAGGCCCCGGGTTCAATCCCCGGCATCTCCAGACTTTTGCCATGCTTGTCTCGGATTTTGGCAGAAAACAAGGCTGGCTATCAGTATTAAGGAAGAGATATGTCATGCAACTGGGATACCAACCCCACTTAAACTGTGAGACGTTTGCCTTGAAAAAACCCATGAAATGGGGCTATCTCATTTTTGATGCTTATACAACAGAAGAATCTTACTTGTTTAAGCCATCAAAGTGATGATTAATCTTGGCAATCTTAATACATTTAGGATAGAAATCTGTGGCAGCCCTCTTGGTCATTGGTAAGGGTTCTTCCTCGAAAGCAGAGACTCTTACTTTTCTGGTAACTTTGAGGGGGAGTGGCAGGTAATATTGATGATGTGCATCTGTCTGCTCCTGGTCCCCACCCTCCACAACCTTTCTTGAGCGAGAGATAATTTTGGTGCTACGGAAGTTTGCCACTACTCCTTCGATAGCTCAGTTGGTAGAGCGGAGGACTGTAGCATAAATTCAGGCATCCTTAGGTCGCTGGTTCAAATCCGGCTCGAAGGATTTTGTGGTTTAATTTCCATGGCTTTTGCTTTGAATCAACAATACCTTCCATTGACTATGAAAAATTCCCAGAGCTTCGATAAATACCGGAAAAGAAGCGTACTCTATCTGCTTTCAAAGGGAATGGATGACATAGTCGTCGCTAGGGGAGGTGTGAAGAACAGTCAAGGAAACCTGCTGATCAGAACTAATACCAAAGCATTGCATTAATATATGTATGCCCTTGGCAGACTTCCAATTGCACTGCTCCAAAGGTAGCTGCTTGGCAGCCAATCACACTATGACTTGCCTTCAATTTGAATGTATACCGATGGGCAAGAGGGAATATCCAATGGAATCATCTCCCGAAAGGCTGAGCAAGCAGGAAAGTAGACCAATAGTTGTCACATTTTTGGGAATCCTGAGAAGTTTTGCATTCCAAACTGAGCAAATAAAAGCCCTGCCGGAGAATCGATCCCTGATTGCACTAAATATATGCTCCATGAAGACAGTTCACACGTGAGGTGTGAGCAATTCCAAGCCTGACACTTTACATTCTAGTCTCAAATCGAGACTTTGCAGTCCATGGGCTTCAGAGTCTCCTTGCATCCAGCAAAACGTTAGAGTGCAGTCGAGGGGATGTAGCTCAGTGGTAGAGCGCATGCTTCGCATGTATGAGGCCCCGGGTTCAATCCCCGGCATCTCCAGGAGTCTCTGTTCTCTATCTTGGCTTTTTCCAGAAGGCTAGCCTGCCATCTTGTGGAAAGTAGAGGTTTCTCGGGCAGTTGGGGGTCAGAACCCCGCTTAAATTGTTTGCTTTGAAAAATGTGTTTGGAGTAGGCATAGTTTCCACTTTTCAAGAAAATCTGAGAATTTTGCTTGCCAAAAGGAGGAAATAAATGCCCTCTCTGAGGATCGAACTCAGGACCTTCAGATTATGAGACTGACACGCTGCCTACTGCGCTAAGAAGGCTGCACACAAGCATCTCTAAATAGGACTATAGACCATGAAGATATTCCAGGTACGAGGCTTAAGGATTTTCCTGGCTGAGACTTTATGCTGCAGTGTCAAATGGGTTGACTTGGCAGCCAGTAAAACTTGGCAGACATGGGGATGTAGCTCTGTGGTAGAGCGCATGCTTTGCATGTATGAGGCCCCGGGTTCAATCCCCGGCATCTCCAGACTTTTGCCATGCTTGTCTCGGATTTTGGCAGAAAACAAGGCTGGCTATCAGTATTAAGGAAGAGATATGTCATGCAACTGGGATACCAACCCCACTTAAACTGTGAGACGTTTGCCTTGAAAAAACCCATGAAATGGGGCTATCTCATTTTTGATGCTTATACAACAGAAGAATCTTACTTGTTTAAGCCATCAAAGTGATGATTAATCTTGGCAATCTTAATACATTTAGGATAGAAATCTGTGGCAGCCCTCTTGGTCATTGGTAAGGGTTCTTCCTCGAAAGCAGAGACTCTTACTTTTCTGGTAACTTTGAGGGGGAGTGGCAGGTAATATTGATGATGTGCATCTGTCTGCTCCTGGTCCCCACCCTCCACAACCTTTCTTGAGCGAGAGATAATTTTGGTGCTACGGAAGTTTGCCACTACTCCTTCGATAGCTCAGTTGGTAGAGCGGAGGACTGTAGCATAAATTCAGGCATCCTTAGGTCGCTGGTTCAAATCCGGCTCGAAGGATTTTGTGGTTTAATTTCCATGGCTTTTGCTTTGAATCAACAATACCTTCCATTGACTATGAAAAATTCCCAGAGCTTCGATAAATACCGGAAAAGAAGCGTACTCTATCTGCTTTCAAAGGGAATGGATGACATAGTCGTCGCTAGGGGAGGTGTGAAGAACAGTCAAGGAAACCTGCTGATCAGAACTAATACCAAAGCATTGCATTAATATATGTATGCCCTTGGCAGACTTCCAATTGCACTGCTCCAAAGGTAGCTGCTTGGCAGCCAATCACACTATGACTTGCCTTCAATTTGAATGTATACCGATGGGCAAGAGGGAATATCCAATGGAATCATCTCCCGAAAGGCTGAGCAAGCAGGAAAGTAGACCAATAGTTGTCACATTTTTGGGAATCCTGAGAAGTTTTGCATTCCAAACTGAGCAAATAAAAGCCCTGCCGGAGAATCGATCCCTGATTGCACTAAATATATGCTCCATGAAGACAGTTCACACGTGAGGTGTGAGCAATTCCAAGCCTGACACTTTACATTCTAGTCTCAAATCGAGACTTTGCAGTCCATGGGCTTCAGAGTCTCCTTGCATCCAGCAAAACGTTAGAGTGCAGTCGAGGGGATGTAGCTCAGTGGTAGAGCGCATGCTTCGCATGTATGAGGCCCCGGGTTCAATCCCCGGCATCTCCAGGAGTCTCTGTTCTCTATCTTGGCTTTTTCCAGAAGGCTAGCCTGCCATCTTGTGGAAAGTAGAGGTTTCTCCGGCAGTTGGGGGTCAGAACCCCGCTTAAATTGTTTGCTTTGAAAAATGTGTTTGGAGTAGGCATAGTTTCCACTTTTCAAGAAAATCTGAGAATTTTGCTTGCCAAAAGGAGGAAATAAATGCCCTCTCTGAGGATCGAACTCAGGACCTTCAGATTATGAGACTGACGCGCTGCCTACTGCGCTAAGAAGGCTGCACACAAGCATCTCTAAATAGGACTATAGACCATGAAGATATTCCAGGTACGAGGCTTAAGGATTTTCCTGGCTGAGACTTTATGCTGCAGTGTCAAATGGGTTGACTTGGCAGCCAGTAAAACTTGGCAGACATGGGGATGTAGCTCAGTGGTAGAGCGCATGCTTTGCATGTATGAGGCCCCGGGTTCAATCCCCGGCATCTCCAGACTTTTGCCATGCTTGTCTCGGATTTTGGCAGAAAACAAGGCTGGCTATCAGTATTAAGGAAGAGATATGTCATGCAACTGGGATACCAACCCCACTTAAACTGTGAGACGTTTGCCTTGAAAAAACCCATGAAATGGGGCTATCTCATTTTTGATGCTTATACAACAGAAGAATCTTACTTGTTTAAGCCATCAAAGTGATGATTCATCTTGGCAATCTTAATACATTTAGGATAGAAATCTGTGGCAGCCCTCTTGGTCATTGGTAAGGGTTCTTCCTCGAAAGCAGAGACTCTTACTTTTCTGGTAACTTTGAGGGGGAGTGGCAGGTAATATTGATGATGTGCATCTGTCTGCTCCTGGTCCCCACCCTCCACAACCTTTCTTGAGCGAGAGATAATTTTGGTGCTACGGAAGTTTGCCACTACTCCTTCGATAGCTCAGTTGGTAGAGCGGAGGACTGTAGCATAAATTCAGGCATCCTTAGGTCGCTGGTTCAAATCCGGCTCGAAGGATTTTGTGGTTTAATTTCCATGGCTTTTGCTTTGAATCAACAATACCTTCCATTGACTATGAAAAATTCCCAGAGCTTCGATAAATACCGGAAAAGAAGCGTACTCTATCTGCTTTCAAAGGGAATGGATGACATAGTCGTCGCTAGGGGAGGTGTGAAGAACAGTCAAGGAAACCTGCTGATCAGAACTAATACCAAAGCATTGCATTAATATATGTATGCCCTTGGCAGACTTCCAATTGCACTGCTCCAAAGGTAGCTGCTTGGCAGCCAATCACACTATGACTTGCCTTCAATTTGAATGTATACCGATGGGCAAGAGGGAATATCCAATGGAATCATCTCCCGAAAGGCTGAGCAAGCAGGAAAGTAGACCAATAGTTGTCACATTTTTGGGAATCCTGAGAAGTTTTGCATTCCAAACTGAGCAAATAAAAGCCCTGCCGGAGAATCGATCCCTGATTGCACTAAAGATATGCTCCATGAAGACAGTTCACACGTGAGGTGTGAGCAATTCCAAGCCTGACACTTTACATTCTAGTCTCAAATCGAGACTTTGCAGTCCATGGGCTTCAGAGTCTCCTTGCATCCAGCAAAACGTTAGAGTGCAGTCGAGGGGATGTAGCTCAGTGGTAGAGCGCATGCTTCGCATGTATGAGGCCCCGGGTTCAATCCCCGGCATCTCCAGGAGTCTCTGTTCTCTATCTTGGCTTTTTCCAGAAGGCTAGCCTGCCATCTTGTGGAAAGTAGAGGTTTCTCGGGCAGTTGGGGGTCAGAACCCCGCTTAAATTGTTTGCTTTGAAAAATGTGTTTGGAGTAGGCATAGTTTCCACTTTTCAAGAAAATCTGAGAATTTTGCTTGCCAAAAGGAGGAAAGAAATGCCCTCTCTGAGGATCGAACTCAGGACCTTCAGATTATGAGACTGACACGCTGCCTACTGCGCTAAGAAGGCTGCACACAAGCATCTCTAAATAGGACTATAGACCATGAAGATATTCCAGGTACGAGGCTTAAGGATTTTCCTGGCTGAGACTTTATGCTGCAGTGTCAAATGGGTTGACTTGGCAGCCAGTAAAACTTGGCAGACATGGGGATGTAGCTCTGTGGTAGAGCGCATGCTTTGCATGTATGAGGCCCCGGGTTCAATCCCCGGCATCTCCAGACTTTTGCCATGCTTGTCTCGGATTTTGGCAGAAAACAAGGCTGGCTATCAGTATTAAGGAAGAGATATGTCATGCAACTGGGATACCAACCCCACTTAAACTGTGAGACGTTTGCCTTGAAAAAACCCATGAAATGGGGCTATCTCATTTTTGATGCTTATACAACAGAAGAATCTTACTTGTTTAAGCCATCAAAGTGATGATTAATCTTGGCAATCTTAATACATTTAGGATAGAAATCTGTGGCAGCCCTCTTGGTCATTGGTAAGGGTTCTTCCTCGAAAGCAGAGACTCTTACTTTTCTGGTAACTTTGAGGGGGAGTGGCAGGTAATATTGATGATGTGCATCTGTCTGCTCCTGGTCCCCACCCTCCACAACCTTTCTTGAGCGAGAGATAATTTTGGTGCTACGGAAGTTTGCCACTACTCCTTCGATAGCTCAGTTGGTAGAGCGGAGGACTGTAGCATAAATTCAGGCATCCTTAGGTCGCTGGTTCAAATCCGGCTCGAAGGATTTTGTGGTTTAATTTCCATGGCTTTTGCTTTGAATCAACAATACCTTCCATTGACTATGAAAAATTCCCAGAGCTTCGATAAATACCGGAAAAGAAGCGTACTCTATCTGCTTTCAAAGGGAATGGATGACATAGTCGTCGCTAGGGGAGGTGTGAAGAACAGTCAAGGAAACCTGCTGATCAGAACTAATACCAAAGCATTGCATTAATATATGTATGCCCTTGGCAGACTTCCAATTGCACTGCTCCAAAGGTAGCTGCTTGGCAGCCAATCACACTATGACTTGCCTTCAATTTGAATGTATACCGATGGGCAAGAGGGAATATCCAATGGAATCATCTCCCGAAAGGCTGAGCAAGCAGGAAAGTAGACCAATAGTTGTCACATTTTTGGGAATCCTGAGAAGTTTTGCATTCCAAACTGAGCAAATAAAAGCCCTGCCGGAGAATCGATCCCTGATTGCACTAAATATATGCTCCATGAAGACAGTTCACACGTGAGGTGTGAGCAATTCCAAGCCTGACACTTTACATTCTAGTCTCAAATCGAGACTTTGCAGTCCATGGGCTTCAGAGTCTCCTTGCATCCAGCAAAACGTTAGAGTGCAGTCGAGGGGATGTAGCTCAGTGGTAGAGCGCATGCTTTGCATGTATGAGGCCCCGGGTTCAATCCCCGGCATCTCCAGGAGTCTCTGTTCTCTATCTTGGCTTTTTCCAGAAGGCTAGCCTGCCATCTTGTGGAAAGTAGAGGTTTCTCCGGCAGTTGGGGGTCAGAACCCCGCTTAAATTGTTTGCTTTGAAAAATGTGTTTGGAGTAGGCATAGTTTCCACTTTTCAAGAAAATCTGAGAATTTTGCTTGCCAAAAGGAGGAAATAAATGCCCTCTCTGAGGATCGAACTCAGGACCTTCAGATTATGAGACTGACGCGCTGCCTACTGCGCTAAGAAGGCTGCACACAAGCATCTCTAAATAGGACTATAGACCATGAAGATATTCCAGGTACGAGGCTTAAGGATTTTCCTGGCTGAGACTTTATGCTGCAGTGTCAAATGGGTTGACTTGGCAGCCAGTAAAACTTGGCAGACATGGGGATGTAGCTCAGTGGTAGAGCGCATGCTTTGCATGTATGAGGCCCCGGGTTCAATCCCCGGCATCTCCAGACTTTTGCCATGCTTGTCTCGGATTTTGGCAGAAAACAAGGCTGGCTATCAGTATTAAGGAAGAGATATGTCATGCAACTGGGATACCAACCCCACTTAAACTGTGAGACGTTTGCCTTGAAAAAACCCATGAAATGGGGCTATCTCATTTTTGATGCTTATACAACAGAAGAATCTTACTTGTTTAAGCCATCAAAGTGATGATTAATCTTGGCAATCTTAATACATTTAGGATAGAAATCTGTGGCAGCCCTCTTGGTCATTGGTAAGGGTTCTTCCTCGAAAGCAGAGACTCTTACTTTTCTGGTAACTTTGAGGGGGAGTGGCAGGTAATATTGATGATGTGCATCTGTCTGCTCCTGGTCCCCACCCTCCACAACCTTTCTTGAGCGAGAGATAATTTTGGTGCTACGGAAGTTTGCCACTACTCCTTCGATAGCTCAGTTGGTAGAGCGGAGGACTGTAGCATAAATTCAGGCATCCTTAGGTCGCTGGTTCAAATCCGGCTCGAAGGATTTTGTGGTTTAATTTCCATGGCTTTTGCTTTGAATCAACAATACCTTCCATTGACTATGAAAAATTCCCAGAGCTTCGATAAATACCGGAAAAGAAGCGTACTCTATCTGCTTTCAAAGGGAATGGATGACATAGTCGTCGCTAGGGGAGGTGTGAAGAACAGTCAAGGAAACCTGCTGATCAGAACTAATACCAAAGCATTGCATTAATATATGTATGCCCTTGGCAGACTTCCAATTGCACTGCTCCAAAGGTAGCTGCTTGGCAGCCAATCACACTATGACTTGCCTTCAATTTGAATGTATACCGATGGGCAAGAGGGAATATCCAATGGAATCATCTCCCGAAAGGCTGAGCAAGCAGGAAAGTAGACCAATAGTTGTCACATTTTTGGGAATCCTGAGAAGTTTTGCATTCCAAACTGAGCAAATAAAAGCCCTGCCGGAGAATCGATCCCTGATTGCACTAAATATATGCTCCATGAAGACAGTTCACACGTGAGGTGTGAGCAATTCCAAGCCTGACACTTTACATTCTAGTCTCAAATCGAGACTTTGCAGTCCATGGGCTTCAGAGTCTCCTTGCATCCAGCAAAACGTTAGAGTGCAGTCGAGGGGATGTAGCTCAGTGGTAGAGCGCATGCTTCGCATGTATGAGGCCCCGGGTTCAATCCCCGGCATCTCCAGGAGTCTCTGTTCTCTATCTTGGCTTTTTCCAGAAGGCTAGCCTGCCATCTTGTGGAAAGTAGAGGTTTCTCGGGCAGTTGGGGGTCAGAACCCCGCTTAAATTGTTTGCTTTGAAAAATGTGTTTGGAGTAGGCATAGTTTCCACTTTTCAAGAAAATCTGAGAATTTTGCTTGCCAAAAGGAGGAAATAAATGCCCTCTCTGAGGATCGAACTCAGGACCTTCAGATTATGAGACTGACGCGCTGCCTACTGCGCTAAGAAGGCTGCACACAAGCATCTCTAAATAGGACTATAGACCATGAAGATATTCCAGGTACGAGGCTTAAGGATTTTCCTGGCTGAGACTTTATGCTGCAGTGTCAAATGGGTTGACTTGGCAGCCAGTAAAACTTGGCAGACATGGGGATGTAGCTCAGTGGTAGAGCGCATGCTTTGCATGTATGAGGCCCCGGGTTCAATCCCCGGCATCTCCAGACTTTTGCCATGCTTGTCTCGGATTTTGGCAGAAAACAAGGCTGGCTATCAGTATTAAGGAAGAGATATGTCATGCAACTGGGATACCAACCCCACTTAAACTGTGAGACGTTTGCCTTGAAAAAACCCATGAAATGGGGCTATCTCATTTTTGATGCTTATACAACAGAAGAATCTTACTTGTTTAAGCCATCAAAGTGATGATTAATCTTGGCAATCTTAATACATTTAGGATAGAAATCTGTGGCAGCCCTCTTGGTCATTGGTAAGGGTTCTTCCTCGAAAGCAGAGACTCTTACTTTTCTGGTAACTTTGAGGGGGAGT
This sequence comes from Lissotriton vulgaris, assembly GCF_964263255.1. Lineage (NCBI taxonomy): Eukaryota > Metazoa > Chordata > Amphibia > Caudata > Salamandridae > Lissotriton > Lissotriton vulgaris. The sequence goes on along the minus strand of NW_028252829.1, from coordinate 95,103 downwards.
GGCAGGTAATATTGATGATGTGCATCTGTCTGCTCCTGGTCCCCACCCTCCACAACCTTTCTTGAGCGAGAGATAATTTTGGTGCTACGGAAGTTTGCCACTACTCCTTCGATAGCTCAGTTGGTAGAGCGGAGGACTGTAGCATAAATTCAGGCATCCTTAGGTCGCTGGTTCAAATCCGGCTCGAAGGATTTTGTGGTTTAATTTCCATGGCTTTTGCTTTGAATCAACAATACCTTCCATTGACTATGAAAAATTCCCAGAGCTTCGATAAATACCGGAAAAGAAGCGTACTCTATCTGCTTTCAAAGGGAATGGATGACATAGTCGTCGCTAGGGGAGGTGTGAAGAACAGTCAAGGAAACCTGCTGATCAGAACTAATACCAAAGCATTGCATTAATATATGTATGCCCTTGGCAGACTTCCAATTGCACTGCTCCAAAGGTAGCTGCTTGGCAGCCAATCACACTATGACTTGCCTTCAATTTGAATGTATACCGATGGGCAAGAGGGAATATCCAATGGAATCATCTCCCGAAAGGCTGAGCAAGCAGGAAAGTAGACCAATAGTTGTCACATTTTTGGGAATCCTGAGAAGTTTTGCATTCCAAACTGAGCAAATAAAAGCCCTGCCGGAGAATCGATCCCTGATTGCACTAAATATATGCTCCATGAAGACAGTTCACACGTGAGGTGTGAGCAATTCCAAGCCTGACACTTTACATTCTAGTCTCAAATCGAGACTTTGCAGTCCATGGGCTTCAGAGTCTCCTTGCATCCAGCAAAACGTTAGAGTGCAGTCGAGGGGATGTAGCTCAGTGGTAGAGCGCATGCTTCGCATGTATGAGGCCCCGGGTTCAATCCCCGGCATCTCCAGGAGTCTCTGTTCTCTATCTTGGCTTTTTCCAGAAGGCTAGCCTGCCATCTTGTGGAAAGTAGAGGTTTCTCCGGCAGTTGGGGGTCAGAACCCCGCTTAAATTGTTTGCTTTGAAAAATGTGTTTGGAGTAGGCATAGTTTCCACTTTTCAAGAAAATCTGAGAATTTTGCTTGCCAAAAGGAGGAAATAAATGCCCTCTCTGAGGATCGAACTCAGGACCTTCAGATTATGAGACTGACGCGCTGCCTACTGCGCTAAGAAGGCTGCACACAAGCATCTCTAAATAGGACTATAGACCATGAAGATATTCCAGGTACGAGGCTTAAGGATTTTCCTGGCTGAGACTTTATGCTGCAGTGTCAAATGGGTTGACTTGGCAGCCAGTAAAACTTGGCAGACATGGGGATGTAGCTCAGTGGTAGAGCGCATGCTTTGCATGTATGAGGCCCCGGGTTCAATCCCCGGCATCTCCAGACTTTTGCCATGCTTGTCTCGGATTTTGGCAGAAAACAAGGCTGGCTATCAGTATTAAGGAAGAGATATGTCATGCAACTGGGATACCAACCCCACTTAAACTGTGAGACGTTTGCCTTGAAAAAACCCATGAAATGGGGCTATCTCATTTTTGATGCTTATACAACAGAAGAATCTTACTTGTTTAAGCCATCAAAGTGATGATTAATCTTGGCAATCTTAATACATTTAGGATAGAAATCTGTGGCAGCCCTCTTGGTCATTGGTAAGGGTTCTTCCTCGAAAGCAGAGACTCTTACTTTTCTGGTAACTTTGAGGGGGAGTGGCAGGTAATATTGATGATGTGCATCTGTCTGCTCCTGGTCCCCACCCTCCACAACCTTTCTTGAGCGAGAGATAATTTTGGTGCTACGGAAGTTTGCCACTACTCCTTCGATAGCTCAGTTGGTAGAGCGGAGGACTGTAGCATAAATTCAGGCATCCTTAGGTCGCTGGTTCAAATCCGGCTCGAAGGATTTTGTGGTTTAATTTCCATGGCTTTTGCTTTGAATCAACAATACCTTCCATTGACTATGAAAAATTCCCAGAGCTTCGATAAATACCGGAAAAGAAGCGTACTCTATCTGCTTTCAAAGGGAATGGATGACATAGTCGTCGCTAGGGGAGGTGTGAAGAACAGTCAAGGAAACCTGCTGATCAGAACTAATACCAAAGCATTGCATTAATATATGTATGCCCTTGGCAGACTTCCAATTGCACTGCTCCAAAGGTAGCTGCTTGGCAGCCAATCACACTATGACTTGCCTTCAATTTGAATGTATACCGATGGGCAAGAGGGAATATCCAATGGAATCATCTCCCGAAAGGCTGAGCAAGCAGGAAAGTAGACCAATAGTTGTCACATTTTTGGGAATCCTGAGAAGTTTTGCATTCCAAACTGAGCAAATAAAAGCCCTGCCGGAGAATCGATCCCTGATTGCACTAAATATATGCTCCATGAAGACAGTTCACACGTGAGGTGTGAGCAATTCCAAGCCTGACACTTTACATTCTAGTCTCAAATCGAGACTTTGCAGTCCATGGGCTTCAGAGTCTCCTTGCATCCAGCAAAACGTTAGAGTGCAGTCGAGGGGATGTAGCTCAGTGGTAGAGCGCATGCTTCGCATGTATGAGGCCCCGGGTTCAATCCCCGGCATCTCCAGGAGTCTCTGTTCTCTATCTTGGCTTTTTCCAGAAGGCTAGCCTGCCATCTTGTGGAAAGTAGAGGTTTCTCCGGCAGTTGGGGGTCAGAACCCCGCTTAAATTGTTTGCTTTGAAAAATGTGTTTGGAGTAGGCATAGTTTCCACTTTTCAAGAAAATCTGAGAATTTTGCTTGCCAAAAGGAGGAAATAAATGCCCTCTCTGAGGATCGAACTCAGGACCTTCAGATTATGAGACTGACGCGCTGCCTACTGCGCTAAGAAGGCTGCACACAAGCATCTCTAAATAGGACTATAGACCATGAAGATATTCCAGGTACGAGGCTTAAGGATTTTCCTGGCTGAGACTTTATGCTGCAGTGTCAAATGGGTTGACTTGGCAGCCAGTAAAACTTGGCAGACATGGGGATGTAGCTCTGTGGTAGAGCGCATGCTTTGCATGTATGAGGCCCCGGGTTCAATCCCCGGCATCTCCAGACTTTTGCCATGCTTGTCTCGGATTTTGGCAGAAAACAAGGCTGGCTATCAGTATTAAGGAAGAGATATGTCATGCAACTGGGATACCAACCCCACTTAAACTGTGAGACGTTTGCCTTGAAAAAACCCATGAAATGGGGCTATCTCATTTTTGATGCTTATACAACAGAAGAATCTTACTTGTTTAAGCCATCAAAGTGATGATTAATCTTGGCAATCTTAATACATTTAGGATAGAAATCTGTGGCAGCCCTCTTGGTCATTGGTAAGGGTTCTTCCTCGAAAGCAGAGACTCTTACTTTTCTGGTAACTTTGAGGGGGAGTGGCAGGTAATATTGATGATGTGCATCTGTCTGCTCCTGGTCCCCACCCTCCACAACCTTTCTTGAGAGAGAGATAATTTTGGTGCTACGGAAGTTTGCCACTACTCCTTCGATAGCTCAGTTGGTAGAGCGGAGGACTGTAGCATAAATTCAGGCATCCTTAGGTCGCTGGTTCAAATCCGGCTCGAAGGATTTTGTGGTTTAATTTCCATGGCTTTTGCTTTGAATCAACAATACCTTCCATTGACTATGAAAAATTCCCAGAGCTTCGATAAATACCGGAAAAGAAGCGTACTCTATCTGCTTTCAAAGGGAATGGATGACATAGTCGTCGCTAGGGGAGGTGTGAAGAACAGTCAAGGAAACCTGCTGATCAGAACTAATACCAAAGCATTGCATTAATATATGTATGCCCTTGGCAGACTTCCAATTGCACTGCTCCAAAGGTAGCTGCTTGGCAGCCAATCACACTATGACTTGCCTTCAATTTGAATGTATACCGATGGGCAAGAGGGAATATCCAATGGAATCATCTCCCGAAAGGCTGAGCAAGCAGGAAAGTAGACCAATAGTTGTCACATTTTTGGGAATCCTGAGAAGTTTTGCATTCCAAACTGAGCAAATAAAAGCCCTGCCGGAGAATCGATCCCTGATTGCACTAAATATATGCTCCATGAAGACAGTTCACACGTGAGGTGTGAGCAATTCCAAGCCTGACACTTTACATTCTAGTCTCAAATCGAGACTTTGCAGTCCATGGGCTTCAGAGTCTCCTTGCATCCAGCAAAACGTTAGAGTGCAGTCGAGGGGATGTAGCTCAGTGGTAGAGCGCATGCTTCGCATGTATGAGGCACCGGGTTCAATCCCCGGCATCTCCAGGAGTCTCTGTTCTCTATCTTGGCTTTTTCCAGAAGGCTAGCCTGCCATCTTGTGGAAAGTAGAGGTTTCTCCGGCAGTTGGGGGTCAGAACCCCGCTTAAATTGTTTGCTTTGAAAAATGTGTTTGGAGTAGGCATAGTTTCCACTTTTCAAGAAAATCTGAGAATTTTGCTTGCCAAAAGGAGGAAATAAATGCCCTCTCTGAGGATCGAACTCAGGACCTTCAGATTATGAGACTAACGCGCTGCCTACTGCGCTAAGAAGGCTGCACACAAGCATCTCTAAATAGGACTATAGACCATGAAGATATTCCAGGTACGAGGCTTAAGGATTTTCCTGGCTGAGACTTTATGCTGCAGTGTCAAATGGGTTGACTTGGCAGCCAGTAAAACTTGGCAGACATGGGGATGTAGCTCAGTGGTAGAGCGCATGCTTTGCATGTATGAGGCCCCGGGTTCAATCCCCGGCATCTCCAGACTTTTGCCATGCTTGTCTCGGATTTTGGCAGAAAACAAGGCTGGCTATCAGTATTAAGGAAGAGATATGTCATGCAACTGGGATACCAACCCCACTTAAACTGTGAGACGTTTGCCTTGAAAAAACCCATGAAATGGGGCTATCTCATTTTTGATGCTTATACAACAGAAGAATCTTACTTGTTTAAGCCATCAAAGTGATGATTAATCTTGGCAATCTTAATACATTTAGGATAGAAATCTGTGGCAGCCCTCTTGGTCATTGGTAAGGGTTCTTCCTCGAAAGCAGAGACTCTTACTTTTCTGGTAACTTTGAGGGGGAGTGGCAGGTAATATTGATGATGTGCATCTGTCTGCTCCTGGTCCCCACCCTCCACAACCTTTCTTGAGCGAGAGATAATTTTGGTGCTACGGAAGTTTGCCACTACTCCTTCGATAGCTCAGTTGGTAGAGCGGAGGACTGTAGCATAAATTCAGGCATCCTTAGGTCGCTGGTTCAAATCCGGCTCGAAGGATTTTGTGGTTTAATTTCCATGGCTTTTGCTTTGAATCAACAATACCTTCCATTGACTATGAAAAATTCCCAGAGCTTCGATAAATACCGGAAAAGAAGCGTACTCTATCTGCTTTCAAAGGGAATGGATGACATAGTCGTCGCTAGGGGAGGTGTGAAGAACAGTCAAGGAAACCTGCTGATCAGAACTAATACCAAAGCATTGCATTAATATATGTATGCCCTTGGCAGACTTCCAATTGCACTGCTCCAAAGGTAGCTGCTTGGCAGCCAATCACACTATGACTTGCCTTCAATTTGAATGTATACCGATGGGCAAGAGGGAATATCCAATGGAATCATCTCCCGAAAGGCTGAGCAAGCAGGAAAGTAGACCAATAGTTGTCACATTTTTGGGAATCCTGAGAAGTTTTGCATTCCAAACTGAGCAAATAAAAGCCCTGCCGGAGAATCGATCCCTGATTGCACTAAATATATGCTCCATGAAGACAGTTCACACGTGAGGTGTGAGCAATTCCAAGCCTGACACTTTACATTCTAGTCTCAAATCGAGACTTTGCAGTCCATGGGCTTCAGAGTCTCCTTGCATCCAGCAAAACGTTAGAGTGCAGTCGAGGGGATGTAGCTCAGTGGTAGAGCGCATGCTTCGCATGTATGAGGCACCGGGTTCAATCCCCGGCATCTCCAGGAGTCTCTGTTCTCTATCTTGGCTTTTTCCAGAAGGCTAGCCTGCCATCTTGTGGAAAGTAGAGGTTTCTCCGGCAGTTGGGGGTCAGAACCCCGCTTAAATTGTTTGCTTTGAAAAATGTGTTTGGAGTAGGCATAGTTTCCACTTTTCAAGAAAATCTGAGAATTTTGCTTGCCAAAAGGAGGAAATAAATGCCCTCTCTGAGGATCGAACTCAGGACCTTCAGATTATGAGACTGACGCGCTGCCTACTGCGCTAAGAAGGCTGCACACAAGCATCTCTAAATAGGACTATAGACCATGAAGATATTCCAGGTACGAGGCTTAAGGATTTTCCTGGCTGAGACTTTATGCTGCAGTGTCAAATGGGTTGACTTGGCAGCCAGTAAAACTTGGCAGACATGGGGATGTAGCTCAGTGGTAGAGCGCATGCTTTGCATGTATGAGGCCCCGGGTTCAATCCCCGGCATCTCCAGACTTTTGCCATGCTTGTCTCGGATTTTGGCAGAAAACAAGGCTGGCTATCAGTATTAAGGAAGAGATATGTCATGCAACTGGGATACCAACCCCACTTAAACTGTGAGACGTTTGCCTTGAAAAAACCCATGAAATGGGGCTATCTCATTTTTGATGCTTATACAACAGAAGAATCTTACTTGTTTAAGCCATCAAAGTGATGATTAATCTTGGCAATCTTAATACATTTAGGATAGAAATCTGTGGCAGCCCTCTTGGTCATTGGTAAGGGTTCTTCCTCGAAAGCAGAGACTCTTACTTTTCTGGTAACTTTGAGGGGGAGTGGCAGGTAATATTGATGATGTGCATCTGTCTGCTCCTGGTCCCCACCCTCCACAACCTTTCTTGAGCGAGAGATAATTTTGGTGCTACGGAAGTTTGCCACTACTCCTTCGATAGCTCAGTTGGTAGAGCGGAGGACTGTAGCATAAATTCAGGCATCCTTAGGTCGCTGGTTCAAATCCGGCTCGAAGGATTTTGTGGTTTAATTTCCATGGCTTTTGCTTTGAATCAACAATACCTTCCATTGACTATGAAAAATTCCCAGAGCTTCGATAAATACCGGAAAAGAAGCGTACTCTATCTGCTTTCAAAGGGAATGGATGACATAGTCGTCGCTAGGGGAGGTGTGAAGAACAGTCAAGGAAACCTGCTGATCAGAACTAATACCAAAGCATTGCATTAATATATGTATGCCCTTGGCAGACTTCCAATTGCACTGCTCCAAAGGTAGCTGCTTGGCAGCCAATCACACTATGACTTGCCTTCAATTTGAATGTATACCGATGGGCAAGAGGGAATATCCAATGGAATCATCTCCCGAAAGGCTGAGCAAGCAGGAAAGTAGACCAATAGTTGTCACATTTTTGGGAATCCTGAGAAGTTTTGCATTCCAAACTGAGCAAATAAAAGCCCTGCCGGAGAATCGATCCCTGATTGCACTAAATATATGCTCCATGAAGACAGTTCACACGTGAGGTGTGAGCAATTCCAAGCCTGACACTTTACATTCTAGTCTCAAATCGAGACTTTGCAGTCCATGGGCTTCAGAGTCTCCTTGCATCCAGCAAAACGTTAGAGTGCAGTCGAGGGGATGTAGCTCAGTGGTAGAGCGCATGCTTCGCATGTATGAGGCCCCGGGTTCAATCCCCGGCATCTCCAGGAGTCTCTGTTCTCTATCTTGGCTTTTTCCAGAAGGCTAGCCTGCCATCTTGTGGAAAGTAGAGGTTTCTCCGGCAGTTGGGGGTCAGAACCCCGCTTAAATTGTTTGCTTTGAAAAATGTGTTTGGAGTAGGCATAGTTTCCACTTTTCAAGAAAATCTGAGAATTTTGCTTGCCAAAAGGAGGAAATAAATGCCCTCTCTGAGGATCGAACTCAGGACCTTCAGATTATGAGACTGACGCGCTGCCTACTGCGCTAAGAAGGCTGCACACAAGCATCTCTAAATAGGACTATAGACCATGAAGATATTCCAGGTACGAGGCTTAAGGATTTTCCTGGCTGAGACTTTATGCTGCAGTGTCAAATGGGTTGACTTGGCAGCCAGTAAAACTTGGCAGACATGGGGATGTAGCTCAGTGGTAGAGCGCATGCTTTGCATGTATGAGGCCCCGGGTTCAATCCCCGGCATCTCCAGACTTTTGCCATGCTTGTCTCGGATTTTGGCAGAAAACAAGGCTGGCTATCAGTATTAAGGAAGAGATATGTCATGCAACTGGGATACCAACCCCACTTAAACTGTGAGACGTTTGCCTTGAAAAAACCCATGAAATGGGGCTATCTCATTTTTGATGCTTATACAACAGAAGAATCTTACTTGTTTAAGCCATCAAAGTGATGATTAATCTTGGCAATCTTAATACATTTAGGATAGAAATCTGTGGCAGCCCTCTTGGTCATTGGTAAGGGTTCTTCCTCGAAAGCAGAGACTCTTACTTTTCTGGTAACTTTGAGGGGGAGTGGCAGGTAATATTGATGATGTGCATCTGTCTGCTCCTGGTCCCCACCCTCCACAACCTTTCTTGAGCGAGAGATAATTTTGGTGCTACGGAAGTTTGCCACTACTCCTTCGATAGCTCAGTTGGTAGAGCGGAGGACTGTGGCATAAATTCAGGCATCCTTAGGTCGCTGGTTCAAATCCGGCTCGAAGGATTTTGTGGTTTAATTTCCATGGCTTTTGCTTTGAATCAACAATACCTTCCATTGACTATGAAAAATTCCCAGAGCTTCGATAAATACCGGAAAAGAAGCGTACTCTATCTGCTTTCAAAGGGAATGGATGACATAGTCATCGCTAGGGGAGGTGTGAAGAACAGTCAAGGAAACCTGCTGATCAGAACTAATACCAAAGCATTGCATTAATATATGTATGCCCTTGGCAGACTTCCAATTGCACTGCTCCAAAGGTAGCTGCTTGGCAGCCAATCACACTATGACTTGCCTTCAATTTGAATGTATACCGATGGGCAAGAGGGAATATCCAATGGAATCATCTCCCGAAAGGCTGAGCAAGCAGGAAAGTAGACCAATAGTTGTCACATTTTTGGGAATCCTGAGAAGTTTTGCATTCCAAACTGAGCAAATAAAAGCCCTGCCGGAGAATCGATCCCTGATTGCACTAAATATATGCTCCATGAAGACAGTTCACACGTGAGGTGTGAGCAATTCCAAGCCTGACACTTTACATTCTAGTCTCAAATCGAGACTTTGCAGTCCATGGGCTTCAGAGTCTCCTTGCATCCAGCAAAACGTTAGAGTGCAGTCGAGGGGATGTAGCTCAGTGGTAGAGCGCATGCTTCGCATGTATGAGGCCCCGGGTTCAATCCCCGGCATCTCCAGGAGTCTCTGTTCTCTATCTTGGCTTTTTCCAGAAGGCTAGCCTGCCATCTTGTGGAAAGTAGAGGTTTCTCCGGCAGTTGGGGGTCAGAACCCCGCTTAAATTGTTTGCTTTGAAAAATGTGTTTGGAGTAGGCATAGTTTCCACTTTTCAAGAAAATCTGAGAATTTTGCTTGCCAAAAGGAGGAAATAAATGCCCTCTCTGAGGATCGAACTCAGGACCTTCAGATTATGAGACTGACGCGCTGCCTACTGCGCTAAGAAGGCTGCACACAAGCATCTCTAAATAGGACTATAGACCATGAAGATATTCCAGGTACGAGGCTTAAGGATTTTCCTGGCTGAGACTTTATGCTGCAGTGTCAAATGGGTTGACTTGGCAGCCAGTAAAACTTGGCAGACATGGGGATGTAGCTCTGTGGTAGAGCGCATGCTTTGCATGTATGAGGCCCCGGGTTCAATCCCCGGCATCTCCAGACTTTTGCCATGCTTGTCTCGGATTTTGGCAGAAAACAAGGCTGGCTATCAGTATTAAGGAAGAGATATGTCATGCAACTGGGATACCAACCCCACTTAAACTGTGAGACGTTTGCCTTGAAAAAACCCATGAAATGGGGCTATCTCATTTTTGATGCTTATACAACAGAAGAATCTTACTTGTTTAAGCCATCAAAGTGATGATTAATCTTGGCAATCTTAATACATTTAGGATAGAAATCTGTGGCAGCCCTCTTGGTCATTGGTAAGGGTTCTTCCTCGAAAGCAGAGACTCTTACTTTTCTGGTAACTTTGAGGGGGAGTGGCAGGTAATATTGATGATGTGCATCTGTCTGCTCCTGGTCCCCACCCTCCACAACCTTTCTTGAGCGAGAGATAATTTTGGTGCTACGGAAGTTTGCCACTACTCCTTCGATAGCTCAGTTGGTAGAGCGGAGGACTGTAGCATAAATTCAGGCATCCTTAGGTCGCTGGTTCAAATCCGGCTCGAAGGATTTTGTGGTTTAATTTCCATGGCTTTTGCTTTGAATCAACAATACCTTCCATTGACTATGAAAAATTCCCAGAGCTTCGATAAATACCGGAAAAGAAGCGTACTCTATCTGCTTTCAAAGGGAATGGATGACATAGTCGTCGCTAGGGGAGGTGTGAAGAACAGTCAAGGAAACCTGCTGATCAGAACTAATACCAAAGCATTGCATTAATATATGTATGCCCTTGGCAGACTTCCAATTGCACTGCTCCAAAGGTAGCTGCTTGGCAGCCAATCACACTATGACTTGCCTTCAATTTGAATGTATACCGATGGGCAAGAGGGAATATCCAATGGAATCATCTCCCGAAAGGCTGAGCAAGCAGGAAAGTAGACCAATAGTTGTCACATTTTTGGGAATCCTGAGAAGTTTTGCATTCCAAACTGAGCAAATAAAAGCCCTGCCGGAGAATCGATCCCTGATTGCACTAAATATATGCTCCATGAAGACAGTTCACACGTGAGGTGTGAGCAATTCCAAGCCTGACACTTTACATTCTAGTCTCAAATCGAGACTTTGCAGTCCATGGGCTTCAGAGTCTCCTTGCATCCAGCAAAACGTTAGAGTGCAGTCGAGGGGATGTAGCTCAGTGGTAGAGCGCATGCTTCGCATGTATGAGGCCCCGGGTTCAATCCCCGGCATCTCCAGGAGTCTCTGTTCTCTATCTTGGCTTTTTCCAGAAGGCTAGCCTGCCATCTTGTGGAAAGTAGAGGTTTCTCCGGCAGTTGGGGGTCAGAACCCCGCTTAAATTGTTTGCTTTGAAAAATGTGTTTGGAGTAGGCATAGTTTCCACTTTTCAAGAAAATCTGAGAATTTTGCTTGCCAAAAGGAGGAAATAAATGCCCTCTCTGAGGATCGAACTCAGGACCTTCAGATTATGAGACTGACGCGCTGCCTACTGCGCTAAGAAGGCTGCACACAAGCATCTCTAAATAGGACTATAGACCATGAAGATATTCCAGGTACGAGGCTTAAGGATTTTCCTGGCTGAGACTTTATGCTGCAGTGTCAAATGGGTTGACTTGGCAGCCAGTAAAACTTGGCAGACATGGGGATGTAGCTCTGTGGTAGAGCGCATGCTTTGCATGTATGAGGCCCCGGGTTCAATCCCCGGCATCTCCAGACTTTTGCCATGCTTGTCTCGGATTTTGGCAGAAAACAAGGCTGGCTATCAGTATTAAGGAAGAGATATGTCATGCAACTGGGATACCAACCCCACTTAAACTGTGAGACGTTTGCCTTGAAAAAACCCATGAAATGGGGCTATCTCATTTTTGATGCTTATACAACAGAAGAATCTTACTTGTTTAAGCCATCAAAGTGATGATTAATCTTGGCAATCTTAATACATTTAGGATAGAAATCTGTGGCAGCCCTCTTGGTCATTGGTAAGGGTTCTTCCTCGAAAGCAGAGACTCTTACTTTTCTGGTAACTTTGAGGGGGAGTGGCAGGTAATATTGATGATGTGCATCTGTCTGCTCCTGGTCCCCACCCTCCACAACCTTTCTTGAGCGAGAGATAATTTTGGTGCTACGGAAGTTTGCCACTACTCCTTCGATAGCTCAGTTGGTAGAGCGGAGGACTGTAGCATAAATTCAGGCATCCTTAGGTCGCTGGTTCAAATCCGGCTCGAAGGATTTTGTGGTTTAATTTCCATGGCTTTTGCTTTGAATCAACAATACCTTCCATTGACTATGAAAAATTCCCAGAGCTTCGATAAATACCGGAAAAGAAGCGTACTCTATCTGCTTTCAAAGGGAATGGATGACATAGTCGTCGCTAGGGGAGGTGTGAAGAACAGTCAAGGAAACCTGCTGATCAGAACTAATACCAAAGCATTGCATTAATATATGTATGCCCTTGGCAGACTTCCAATTGCACTGCTCCAAAGGTAGCTGCTTGGCAGCCAATCACACTATGACTTGCCTTCAATTTGAATGTATACCGATGGGCAAGAGGGAATATCCAATGGAATCATCTCCCGAAAGGCTGAGCAAGCAGGAAAGTAGACCAATAGTTGTCACATTTTTGGGAATCCTGAGAAGTTTTGCATTCCAAACTGAGCAAATAAAAGCCCTGCCGGAGAATCGATCCCTGATTGCACTAAATATATGCTCCATGAAGACAGTTCACACGTGAGGTGTGAGCAATTCCAAGCCTGACACTTTACATTCTAGTCTCAAATCGAGACTTTGCAGTCCATGGGCTTCAGAGTCTCCTTGCATCCAGCAAAACGTTAGAGTGCAGTCGAGGGGATGTAGCTCAGTGGTAGAGCGCATGCTTCGCATGTATGAGGCCCCGGGTTCAATCCCCGGCATCTCCAGGAGTCTCTGTTCTCTATCTTGGCTTTTTCCAGAAGGCTAGCCTGCCATCTTGTGGAAAGTAGAGGTTTCTCCGGCAGTTGGGGGTCAGAACCCCGCTTAAATTGTTTGCTTTGAAAAATGTGTTTGGAGTAGGCATAGTTTCCACTTTTCAAGAAAATCTGAGAATTTTGCTTGCCAAAAGGAGGAAATAAATGCCCTCTCTGAGGATCGAACTCAGGACCTTCAGATTATGAGACTGACGCGCTGCCTACTGCGCTAAGAAGGCTGCACACAAGCATCTCTAAATAGGACTATAGACCATGAAGATATTCCAGGTACGAGGCTTAAGGATTTTCCTGGCTGAGACTTTATGCTGCAGTGTCAAATGGGTTGACTTGGCAGCCAGTAAAACTTGGCAGACATGGGGATGTAGCTCAGTGGTAGAGCGCATGCTTTGCATGTATGAGGCCCCGGGTTCAATCCCCGGCATCTCCAGACTTTTGCCATGCTTGTCTCGGATTTTGGCAGAAAACAAGGCTGGCTATCAGTATTAAGGAAGAGATATGTCATGCAACTGGGATACCAACCCCACTTAAACTGTGAGACGTTTGCCTTGAAAAAACCCATGAAATGGGGCTATCTCATTTTTGATGCTTATACAACAGAAGAATCTTACTTGTTTAAGCCATCAAAGTGATGATTAATCTTGGCAATCTTAATACATTTAGGATAGAAATCTGTGGCAGCCCTCTTGGTCATTGGTAAGGGTTCTTCCTCGAAAGCAGAGACTCTTACTTTTCTGGTAACTTTGAGGGGGAGTGGCAGGTAATATTGATGATGTGCATCTGTCTGCTCCTGGTCCCCACCCTCCACAACCTTTCTTGAGCGAGAGATAATTTTGGTGCTACGGAAGTTTGCCACTACTCCTTCGATAGCTCAGTTGGTAGAGCGGAGGACTGTAGCATAAATTCAGGCATCCTTAGGTCGCTGGTTCAAATCCGGCTCGAAGGATTTTGTGGTTTAATTTCCATGGCTTTTGCTTTGAATCAACAATACCTTCCATTGACTATGAAAAATTCCCAGAGCTTCGATAAATACCGGAAAAGAAGCGTACTCTATCTGCTTTCAAAGGGAATGGATGACATAGTCGTCGCTAGGGGAGGTGTGAAGAACAGTCAAGGAAACCTGCTGATCAGAACTAATACCAAAGCATTGCATTAATATATGTATGCCCTTGGCAGACTTCCAATTGCACTGCTCCAAAGGTAGCTGCTTGGCAGCCAATCACACTATGACTTGCCTTCAATTTGAATGTATACCGATGGGCAAGAGGGAATATCCAATGGAATCATCTCCCGAAAGGCTGAGCAAGCAGGAAAGTAGACCAATAGTTGTCACATTTTTGGGAATCCTGAGAAGTTTTGCATTCCAAACTGAGCAAATAAAAGCCCTGCCGGAGAATCGATCCCTGATTGCACTAAATATATGCTCCATGAAGACAGTTCACACGTGAGGTGTGAGCAATTCCAAGCCTGACACTTTACATTCTAGTCTCAAATCGAGACTTTGCAGTCCATGGGCTTCAGAGTCTCCTTGCATCCAGCAAAACGTTAGAGTGCAGTCGAGGGGATGTAGCTCAGTGGTAGAGCGCATGCTTTGCATGTATGAGGCCCCGGGTTCAATCCCCGGCATCTCCAGGAGTCTCTGTTCTCTATCTTGGCTTTTTCCAGAAGGCTAGCCTGCCATCTTGTGGAAAGTAGAGGTTTCTCCGGCAGTTGGGGGTCAGAACCCCGCTTAAATTGTTTGCTTTGAAAAATGTGTTTGGAGTAGGCATAGTTTCCACTTTTCAAGAAAATCTGAGAATTTTGCTTGCCAAAAGGAGGAAATAAATGCCCTCTCTGAGGATCGAACTCAGGACCTTCAGATTATGAGACTGACGCGCTGCCTACTGCGCTAAGAAGGCTGCACACAAGCATCTCTAAATAGGACTATAGACCATGAAGATATTCCAGGTACGAGGCTTAAGGATTTTCCTGGCTGAGACTTTATGCTGCAGTGTCAAATGGGTTGACTTGGCAGCCAGTAAAACTTGGCAGACATGGGGATGTAGCTCAGTGGTAGAGCGCATGCTTTGCATGTATGAGGCCCCGGGTTCAATCCCCGGCATCTCCAGACTTTTGCCATGCTTGTCTCGGATTTTGGCAGAAAACAAGGCTGGCTATCAGTATTAAGGAAGAGATATGTCATGCAACTGGGATACCAACCCCACTTAAACTGTGAGACGTTTGCCTTGAAAAAACCCATGAAATGGGGCTATCTCATTTTTGATGCTTATACAACAGAAGAATCTTACTTGTTTAAGCCATCAAAGTGATGATTAATCTTGGCAATCTTAATACATTTAGGATAGAAATCTGTGGCAGCCCTCTTGGTCATTGGTAAGGGTTCTTCCTCGAAAGCAGAGACTCTTACTTTTCTGGTAACTTTGAGGGGGAGTGGCAGGTAATATTGATGATGTGCATCTGTCTGCTCCTGGTCCCCACCCTCCACAACCTTTCTTGAGCGAGAGATAATTTTGGTGCTACGGAAGTTTGCCACTACTCCTTCGATAGCTCAGTTGGTAGAGCGGAGGACTGTAGCATAAATTCAGGCATCCTTAGGTCGCTGGTTCAAATCCGGCTCGAAGGATTTTGTGGTTTAATTTCCATGGCTTTTGCTTTGAATCAACAATACCTTCCATTGACTATGAAAAATTCCCAGAGCTTCGATAAATACCGGAAAAGAAGCGTACTCTATCTGCTTTCAAAGGGAATGGATGACATAGTCGTCGCTAGGGGAGGTGTGAAGAACAGTCAAGGAAACCTGCTGATCAGAACTAATACCAAAGCATTGCATTAATATATGTATGCCCTTGGCAGACTTCCAATTGCACTGCTCCAAAGGTAGCTGCTTGGCAGCCAATCACACTATGACTTGCCTTCAATTTGAATGTATACCGATGGGCAAGAGGGAATATCCAATGGAATCATCTCCCGAAAGGCTGAGCAAGCAGGAAAGTAGACCAATAGTTGTCACATTTTTGGGAATCCTGAGAAGTTTTGCATTCCAAACTGAGCAAATAAAAGCCCTGCCGGAGAATCGATCCCTGATTGCACTAAATATATGCTCCATGAAGACAGTTCACACGTGAGGTGTGAGCAATTCCAAGCCTGACACTTTACATTCTAGTCTCAAATCGAGACTTTGCAGTCCATGGGCTTCAGAGTCTCCTTGCATCCAGCAAAACGTTAGAGTGCAGTCGAGGGGATGTAGCTCAGTGGTAGAGCGCATGCTTTGCATGTATGAGGCCCCGGGTTCAATCCCCGGCATCTCCAGGAGTCTCTGTTCTCTATCTTGGCTTTTTCCAGAAGGCTAGCCTGCCATCTTGTGGAAAGTAGAGGTTTCTCCGGCAGTTGGGGGTCAGAACCCCGCTTAAATTGTTTGCTTTGAAAAATGTGTTTGGAGTAGGCATAGTTTCCACTTTTCAAGAAAATCTGAGAATTTTGCTTGCCAAAAGGAGGAAATAAATGCCCTCTCTGAGGATCGAACTCAGGACCTTCAGATTATGAGACTGACGCGCTGCCTACTGCGCTAAGAAGGCTGCACACAAGCATCTCTAAATAGGACTATAGACCATGAAGATATTCCAGGTACGAGGCTTAAGGATTTTCCTGGCTGAGACTTTATGCTGCAGTGTCAAATGGGTTGACTTGGCAGCCAGTAAAACTTGGCAGACATGGGGATGTAGCTCAGTGGTAGAGCGCATGCTTTGCATGTATGAGGCCCCGGGTTCAATCCCCGGCATCTCCAGACTTTTGCCATGCTTGTCTCGGATTTTGGCAGAAAACAAGGCTGGCTATCAGTATTAAGGAAGAGATATGTCATGCAACTGGGATACCAACCCCACTTAAACTGTGAGACGTTTGCCTTGAAAAAACCCATGAAATGGGGCTATCTCATTTTTGATGCTTATACAACAGAAGAATCTTACTTGTTTAAGCCATCAAAGTGATGATTAATCTTGGCAATCTTAATACATTTAGGATAGAAATCTGTGGCAGCCCTCTTGGTCATTGGTAAGGGTTCTTCCTCGAAAGCAGAGACTCTTACTTTTCTGGTAACTTTGAGGGGGAGTGGCAGGTAATATTGATGATGTGCATCTGTCTGCTCCTGGTCCCCACCCTCCACAACCTTTCTTGAGCGAGAGATAATTTTGGTGCTACGGAAGTTTGCCACTACTCCTTCGATAGCTCAGTTGGTAGAGCGGAGGACTGTAGCATAAATTCAGGCATCCTTAGGTCGCTGGTTCAAATCCGGCTCGAAGGATTTTGTGGTTTAATTTCCATGGCTTTTGCTTTGAATCAACAATACCTTCCATTGACTATGAAAAATTCCCAGAGCTTCGATAAATACCGGAAAAGAAGCGTACTCTATCTGCTTTCAAAGGGAATGGATGACATAGTCGTCGCTAGGGGAGGTGTGAAGAACAGTCAAGGAAACCTGCTGATCAGAACTAATACCAAAGCATTGCATTAATATATGTATGCCCTTGGCAGACTTCCAATTGCACTGCTCCAAAGGTAGCTGCTTGGCAGCCAATCACACTATGACTTGCCTTCAATTTGAATGTATACCGATGGGCAAGAGGGAATATCCAATGGAATCATCTCCCGAAAGGCTGAGCAAGCAGGAAAGTAGACCAATAGTTGTCACATTTTTGGGAATCCTGAGAAGTTTTGCATTCCAAACTGAGCAAATAAAAGCCCTGCCGGAGAATCGATCCCTGATTGCACTAAATATATGCTCCATGAAGACAGTTCACACGTGAGGTGTGAGCAATTCCAAGCCTGACACTTTACATTCTAGTCTCAAATCGAGACTTTGCAGTCCATGGGCTTCAGAGTCTCCTTGCATCCAGCAAAACGTTAGAGTGCAGTCGAGGGGATGTAGCTCAGTGGTAGAGCGCATGCTTCGCATGTATGAGGCCCCGGGTTCAATCCCCGGCATCTCCAGGAGTCTCTGTTCTCTATCTTGGCTTTTTCCAGAAGGCTAGCCTGCCATCTTGTGGAAAGTAGAGGTTTCTCCGGCAGTTGGGGGTCAGAACCCCGCTTAAATTGTTTGCTTTGAAAAATGTGTTTGGAGTAGGCATAGTTTCCACTTTTCAAGAAAATCTGAGAATTTTGCTTGCCAAAAGGAGGAAATAAATGCCCTCTCTGAGGATCGAACTCAGGACCTTCAGATTATGAGACTGACGCGCTGCCTACTGCGCTAAGAAGGCTGCACACAAGCATCTCTAAATAGGACTATAGACCATGAAGATATTCCAGGTACGAGGCTTAAGGATTTTCCTGGCTGAGACTTTATGCTGCAGTGTCAAATGGGTTGACTTGGCAGCCAGTAAAACTTGGCAGACATGGGGATGTAGCTCAGTGGTAGAGCGCATGCTTTGCATGTATGAGGCCCCGGGTTCAATCCCCGGCATCTCCAGACTTTTGCCATGCTTGTCTCGGATTTTGGCAGAAAACAAGGCTGGCTATCAGTATTAAGGAAGAGATATGTCATGCAACTGGGATACCAACCCCACTTAAACTGTGAGACGTTTGCCTTGAAAAAACCCATGAAATGGGGCTATCTCATTTTTGATGCTTATACAACAGAAGAATCTTACTTGTTTAAGCCATCAAAGTGATGATTAATCTTGGCAATCTTAATACATTTAGGATAGAAATCTGTGGCAGCCCTCTTGGTCATTGGTAAGGGTTCTTCCTCGAAAGCAGAGACTCTTACTTTTCTGGTAACTTTGAGGGGGAGTGGCAGGTAATATTGATGATGTGCATCTGTCTGCTCCTGGTCCCCACCCTCCACAACCTTTCTTGAGCGAGAGATAATTTTGGTGCTACGGAAGTTTGCCACTACTCCTTCGATAGCTCAGTTGGTAGAGCGGAGGACTGTAGCATAAATTCAGGCATCCTTAGGTCGCTGGTTCAAATCCGGCTCGAAGGATTTTGTGGTTTAATTTCCATGGCTTTTGCTTTGAATCAACAATACCTTCCATTGACTATGAAAAATTCCCAGAGCTTCGATAAATACCGGAAAAGAAGCGTACTCTATCTGCTTTCAAAGGGAATGGATGACATAGTCGTCGCTAGGGGAGGTGTGAAGAACAGTCAAGGAAACCTGCTGATCAGAACTAATACCAAAGCATTGCATTAATATATGTATGCCCTTGGCAGACTTCCAATTGCACTGCTCCAAAGGTAGCTGCTTGGCAGCCAATCACACTATGACTTGCCTTCAATTTGAATGTATACCGATGGGCAAGAGGGAATATCCAATGGAATCATCTCCCGAAAGGCTGAGCAAGCAGGAAAGTAGACCAATAGTTGTCACATTTTTGGGAATCCTGAGAAGTTTTGCATTCCAAACTGAGCAAATAAAAGCCCTGCCGGAGAATCGATCCCTGATTGCACTAAATATATGCTCCATGAAGACAGTTCACACGTGAGGTGTGAGCAATTCCAAGCCTGACACTTTACATTCTAGTCTCAAATCGAGACTTTGCAGTCCATGGGCTTCAGAGTCTCCTTGCATCCAGCAAAACGTTAGAGTGCAGTCGAGGGGATGTAGCTCAGTGGTAGAGCGCATGCTTCGCATGTATGAGGCCCCGGGTTCAATCCCCGGCATCTCCAGGAGTCTCTGTTCTCTATCTTGGCTTTTTCCAGAAGGCTAGCCTGCCATCTTGTGGAAAGTAGAGGTTTCTCCGGCAGTTGGGGGTCAGAACCCCGCTTAAATTGTTTGCTTTGAAAAATGTGTTTGGAGTAGGCATAGTTTCCACTTTTCAAGAAAATCTGAGAATTTTGCTTGCCAAAAGGAGGAAATAAATGCCCTCTCTGAGGATCGAACTCAGGACCTTCAGATTATGAGACTGACGCGCTGCCTACTGCGCTAAGAAGGCTGCACACAAGCATCTCTAAATAGGACTATAGACCATGAAGATATTCCAGGTACGAGGCTTAAGGATTTTCCTGGCTGAGACTTTATGCTGCAGTGTCAAATGGGTTGACTTGGCAGCCAGTAAAACTTGGCAGACATGGGGATGTAGCTCAGTGGTAGAGCGCATGCTTTGCATGTATGAGGCCCCGGGTTCAATCCCCGGCATCTCCAGACTTTTGCCATGCTTGTCTCGGATTTTGGCAGAAAACAAGGCTGGCTATCAGTATTAAGGAAGAGATATGTCATGCAACTGGGATACCAACCCCACTTAAACTGTGAGACGTTTGCCTTGAAAAAACCCATGAAATGGGGCTATCTCATTTTTGATGCTTATACAACAGAAGAATCTTACTTGTTTAAGCCATCAAAGTGATGATTAATCTTGGCAATCTTAATACATTTAGGATAGAAATCTGTGGCAGCCCTCTTGGTCATTGGTAAGGGTTCTTCCTCGAAAGCAGAGACTCTTACTTTTCTGGTAACTTTGAGGGGGAGTGGCAGGTAATATTGATGATGTGCATCTGTCTGCTCCTGGTCCCCACCCTCCACAACCTTTCTTGAGCGAGAGATAATTTTGGTGCTACGGAAGTTTGCCACTACTCCTTCGATAGCTCAGTTGGTAGAGCGGAGGACTGTAGCATAAATTCAGGCATCCTTAGGTCGCTGGTTCAAATCCGGCTCGAAGGATTTTGTGGTTTAATTTCCATGGCTTTTGCTTTGAATCAACAATACCTTCCATTGACTATGAAAAATTCCCAGAGCTTCGATAAATACCGGAAAAGAAGCGTACTCTATCTGCTTTCAAAGGGAATGGATGACATAGTCGTCGCTAGGGGAGGTGTGAAGAACAGTCAAGGAAACCTGCTGATCAGATAATACCAAAGCATTGCATTAATATATGTATGCCCTTGGCAGACTTCCAATTGCACTGCTCCAAAGGTAGCTGCTTGGCAGCCAATCACACTATGACTTGCCTTCAATTTGAATGTATACCGATGGGCAAGAGGGAATATCCAATGGAATCATCTCCCGAAAGGCTGAGCAAGCAGGAAAGTAGACCAATAGTTGTCACATTTTTGGGAATCCTGAGAAGTTTTGCATTCCAAACTGAGCAAATAAAAGCCCTGCCGGAGAATCGATCCCTGATTGCACTAAATATATGCTCCATGAAGACAGTTCACACGTGAGGTGTGAGCAATTCCAAGCCTGACACTTTACATTCTAGTCTCAAATCGAGACTTTGCAGTCCATGGGCTTCAGAGTCTCCTTGCATCCAGCAAAACGTTAGAGTGCAGTCGAGGGGATGTAGCTCAGTGGTAGAGCGCATGCTTTGCATGTATGAGGCCCCGGGTTCAATCCCCGGCATCTCCAGGAGTCTCTGTTCTCTATCTTGGCTTTTTCCAGAAGGCTAGCCTGCCATCTTGTGGAAAGTAGAGGTTTCTCCGGCAGTTGGGGGTCAGAACCCCGCTTAAATTGTTTGCTTTGAAAAATGTGTTTGGAGTAGGCATAGTTTCCACTTTTCAAGAAAATCTGAGAATTTTGCTTGCCAAAAGGAGGAAATAAATGCCCTCTCTGAGGATCGAACTCAGGACCTTCAGATTATGAGACTAACGCGCTGCCTACTGCGCTAAGAAGGCTGCACACAAGCATCTCTAAATAGGACTATAGACCATGAAGATATTCCAGGTACGAGGCTTAAGGATTTTCCTGGCTGAGACTTTATGCTGCAGTGTCAAATGGGTTGACTTGGCAGCCAGTAAAACTTGGCAGACATGGGGATGTAGCTCAGTGGTAGAGCGCATGCTTTGCATGTATGAGGCCCCGGGTTCAATCCCCGGCATCTCCAGACTTTTGCCATGCTTGTCTCGGATTTTGGCAGAAAACAAGGCTGGCTATCAGTATTAAGGAAGAGATATGTCATGCAACTGGGATACCAACCCCACTTAAACTGTGAGACGTTTGCCTTGAAAAAACCCATGAAATGGGGCTATCTCATTTTTGATGCTTATACAACAGAAGAATCTTACTTGTTTAAGCCATCAAAGTGATGATTAATCTTGGCAATCTTAATACATTTAGGATAGAAATCTGTGGCAGCCCTCTTGGTCATTGGTAAGGGTTCTTCCTCGAAAGCAGAGACTCTTACTTTTCTGGTAACTTTGAGGGGGAGTGGCAGGTAATATTGATGATGTGCATCTGTCTGCTCCTGGTCCCCACCCTCCACAACCTTTCTTGAGCGAGAGATAATTTTGGTGCTACGGAAGTTTGCCACTACTCCTTCGATAGCTCAGTTGGTAGAGCGGAGGACTGTAGCATAAATTCAGGCATCCTTAGGTCGCTGGTTCAAATCCGGCTCGAAGGATTTTGTGGTTTAATTTCCATGGCTTTTGCTTTGAATCAACAATACCTTCCATTGACTATGAAAAATTCCCAGAGCTTCGATAAATACCGGAAAAGAAGCGTACTCTATCTGCTTTCAAAGGGAATGGATGACATAGTCGTCGCTAGGGGAGGTGTGAAGAACAGTCAAGGAAACCTGCTGATCAGAACTAATACCAAAGCATTGCATTAATATATGTATGCCCTTGGCAGACTTCCAATTGCACTGCTCCAAAGGTAGCTGCTTGGCAGCCAATCACACTATGACTTGCCTTCAATTTGAATGTATACCGATGGGCAAGAGGGAATATCCAATGGAATCATCTCCCGAAAGGCTGAGCAAGCAGGAAAGTAGACCAATAGTTGTCACATTTTTGGGAATCCTGAGAAGTTTTGCATTCCAAACTGAGCAAATAAAAGCCCTGCCGGAGAATCGATCCCTGATTGCACTAAATATATGCTCCATGAAGACAGTTCACACGTGAGGTGTGAGCAATTCCAAGCCTGACACTTTACATTCTAGTCTCAAATCGAGACTTTGCAGTCCATGGGCTTCAGAGTCTCCTTGCATCCAGCAAAACGTTAGAGTGCAGTCGAGGGGATGTAGCTCAGTGGTAGAGCGCATGCTTTGCATGTATGAGGCCCCGGGTTCAATCCCCGGCATCTCCAGGAGTCTCTGTTCTCTATCTTGGCTTTTTCCAGAAGGCTAGCCTGCCATCTTGTGGAAAGTAGAGGTTTCTCCGGCAGTTGGGGGTCAGAACCCCGCTTAAATTGTTTGCTTTGAAAAATGTGTTTGGAGTAGGCATAGTTTCCACTTTTCAAGAAAATCTGAGAATTTTGCTTGCCAAAAGGAGGAAATAAATGCCCTCTCTGAGGATCGAACTCAGGACCTTCAGATTATGAGACTAACGCGCTGCCTACTGCGCTAAGAAGGCTGCACACAAGCATCTCTAAATAGGACTATAGACCATGAAGATATTCCAGGTACGAGGCTTAAGGATTTTCCTGGCTGAGACTTTATGCTGCAGTGTCAAATGGGTTGACTTGGCAGCCAGTAAAACTTGGCAGACATGGGGATGTAGCTCAGTGGTAGAGCGCATGCTTTGCATGTATGAGGCCCCGGGTTCAATCCCCGGCATCTCCAGACTTTTGCCATGCTTGTCTCGGATTTTGGCAGAAAACAAGGCTGGCTATCAGTATTAAGGAAGAGATATGTCATGCAACTGGGATACCAACCCCACTTAAACTGTGAGACGTTTGCCTTGAAAAAACCCATGAAATGGGGCTATCTCATTTTTGATGCTTATACAACAGAAGAATCTTACTTGTTTAAGCCATCAAAGTGATGATTAATCTTGGCAATCTTAATACATTTAGGATAGAAATCTGTGGCAGCCCTCTTGGTCATTGGTAAGGGTTCTTCCTCGAAAGCAGAGACTCTTACTTTTCTGGTAACTTTGAGGGGGAGTGGCAGGTAATATTGATGATGTGCATCTGTCTGCTCCTGGTCCCCACCCTCCACAACCTTTCTTGAGCGAGAGATAATTTTGGTGCTACGGAAGTTTGCCACTACTCCTTCGATAGCTCAGTTGGTAGAGCGGAGGACTGTAGCATAAATTCAGGCATCCTTAGGTCGCTGGTTCAAATCCGGCTCGAAGGATTTTGTGGTTTAATTTCCATGGCTTTTGCTTTGAATCAACAATACCTTCCATTGACTATGAAAAATTCCCAGAGCTTCGATAAATACCGGAAAAGAAGCGTACTCTATCTGCTTTCAAAGGGAATGGATGACATAGTCGTCGCTAGGGGAGGTGTGAAGAACAGTCAAGGAAACCTGCTGATCAGAACTAATACCAAAGCATTGCATTAATATATGTATGCCCTTGGCAGACTTCCAATTGCACTGCTCCAAAGGTAGCTGCTTGGCAGCCAATCACACTATGACTTGCCTTCAATTTGAATGTATACCGATGGGCAAGAGGGAATATCCAATGGAATCATCTCCCGAAAGGCTGAGCAAGCAGGAAAGTAGACCAATAGTTGTCACATTTTTGGGAATCCTGAGAAGTTTTGCATTCCAAACTGAGCAAATAAAAGCCCTGCCGGAGAATCGATCCCTGATTGCACTAAATATATGCTCCATGAAGACAGTTCACACGTGAGGTGTGAGCAATTCCAAGCCTGACACTTTACATTCTAGTCTCAAATCGAGACTTTGCAGTCCATGGGCTTCAGAGTCTCCTTGCATCCAGCAAAACGTTAGAGTGCAGTCGAGGGGATGTAGCTCAGTGGTAGAGCGCATGCTTCGCATGTATGAGGCCCCGGGTTCAATCCCCGGCATCTCCAGGAGTCTCTGTTCTCTATCTTGGCTTTTTCCAGAAGGCTAGCCTGCCATCTTGTGGAAAGTAGAGGTTTCTCCGGCAGTTGGGGGTCAGAACCCCGCTTAAATTGTTTGCTTTGAAAAATGTGTTTGGAGTAGGCATAGTTTCCACTTTTCAAGAAAATCTGAGAATTTTGCTTGCCAAAAGGAGGAAATAAATGCCCTCTCTGAGGATCGAACTCAGGACCTTCAGATTATGAGACTGACGCGCTGCCTACTGCGCTAAGAAGGCTGCACACAAGCATCTCTAAATAGGACTATAGACCATGAAGATATTCCAGGTACGAGGCTTAAGGATTTTCCTGGCTGAGACTTTATGCTGCAGTGTCAAATGGGTTGACTTGGCAGCCAGTAAAACTTGGCAGACATGGGGATGTAGCTCAGTGGTAGAGCGCATGCTTTGCATGTATGAGGCCCCGGGTTCAATCCCCGGCATCTCCAGACTTTTGCCATGCTTGTCTCGGATTTTGGCAGAAAACAAGGCTGGCTATCAGTATTAAGGAAGAGATATGTCATGCAACTGGGATACCAACCCCACTTAAACTGTGAGACGTTTGCCTTGAAAAAACCCATGAAATGGGGCTATCTCATTTTTGATGCTTATACAACAGAAGAATCTTACTTGTTTAAGCCATCAAAGTGATGATTAATCTTGGCAATCTTAATACATTTAGGATAGAAATCTGTGGCAGCCCTCTTGGTCATTGGTAAGGGTTCTTCCTCGAAAGCAGAGACTCTTACTTTTCTGGTAACTTTGAGGGGGAGTGGCAGGTAATATTGATGATGTGCATCTGTCTGCTCCTGGTCCCCACCCTCCACAACCTTTCTTGAGCGAGAGATAATTTTGGTGCTACGGAAATTTGCCACTACTCCTTCGATAGCTCAGTTGGTAGAGCGGAGGACTGTAGCATAAATTCAGGCATCCTTAGGTCGCTGGTTCAAATCCGGCTCGAAGGATTTTGTGGTTTAATTTCCATGGCTTTTGCTTTGAATCAACAATACCTTCCATTGACTATGAAAAATTCCCAGAGCTTCGATAAATACCGGAAAAGAAGCGTACTCTATCTGCTTTCAAAGGGAATGGATGACATAGTCGTCGCTAGGGGAGGTGTGAAGAACAGTCAAGGAAACCTGCTGATCAGATAATACCAAAGCATTGCATTAATATATGTATGTCCTTGGCAGACTTCCAATTGCACTGCTCCAAAGGTAGCTGCTTGGCAGCCAATCACACTATGACTTGCCTTCAATTTGAATGTATACCGATGGGCAAGAGGGAATATCCAATGGAATCATCTCCCGAAAGGCTGAGCAAGCAGGAAAGTAGACCAATAGTTGTCACATTTTTGGGAATCCTGAGAAGTTTTGCATTCCAAACTGAGCAAATAAAAGCCCTGCCGGAGAATCGATCCCTGATTGCACTAAATATATGCTCCATGAAGACAGTTCACACGTGAGGTGTGAGCAATTCCAAGCCTGACACTTTACATTCTAGTCTCAAATCGAGACTTTGCAGTCCATGGGCTTCAGAGTCTCCTTGCATCCAGCAAAACGTTAGAGTGCAGTCGAGGGGATGTAGCTCAGTGGTAGAGCGCATGCTTTGCATGTATGAGGCCCCGGGTTCAATCCCCGGCATCTCCAGGAGTCTCTGTTCTCTATCTTGGCTTTTTCCAGAAGGCTAGCCTGCCATCTTGTGGAAAGTAGAGGTTTCTCCGGCAGTTGGGGGTCAGAACCCCGCTTAAATTGTTTGCTTTGAAAAATGTGTTTGGAGTAGGCATAGTTTCCACTTTTCAAGAAAATCTGAGAATTTTGCTTGCCAAAAGGAGGAAATAAATGCCCTCTCTGAGGATCGAACTCAGGACCCTCAGATTATGAGACTAACGCGCTGCCTACTGCGCTAAGAAGGCTGCACACAAGCATCTCTAAATAGGACTATAGACCATGAAGATATTCCAGGTACGAGGCTTAAGGATTTTCCTGGCTGAGACTTTATGCTGCAGTGTCAAATGGGTTGACTTGGCAGCCAGTAAAACTTGGCAGACATGGGGATGTAGCTCAGTGGTAGAGCGCATGCTTTGCATGTATGAGGCCCCGGGTTCAATCCCCGGCATCTCCAGACTTTTGCCATGCTTGTCTCGGATTTTGGCAGAAAACAAGGCTGGCTATCAGTATTAAGGAAGAGATATGTCATGCAACTGGGATACCAACCCCACTTAAACTGTGAGACGTTTGCCTTGAAAAAACCCATGAAATGGGGCTATCTCATTTTTGATGCTTATACAACAGAAGAATCTTACTTGTTTAAGCCATCAAAGTGATGATTAATCTTGGCAATCTTAATACATTTAGGATAGAAATCTGTGGCAGCCCTCTTGGTCATTGGTAAGGGTTCTTCCTCGAAAGCAGAGACTCTTACTTTTCTGGTAACTTTGAGGGGGAGTGGCAGGTAATATTGATGATGTGCATCTGTCTGCTCCTGGTCCCCACCCTCCACAACCTTTCTTGAGCGAGAGATAATTTTGGTGCTACGGAAGTTTGCCACTACTCCTTCGATAGCTCAGTTGGTAGAGCGGAGGACTGTAGCATAAATTCAGGCATCCTTAGGTCGCTGGTTCAAATCCGGCTCGAAGGATTTTGTGGTTTAATTTCCATGGCTTTTGCTTTGAATCAACAATACCTTCCATTGACTATGAAAAATTCCCAGAGCTTCGATAAATACCGGAAAAGAAGCGTACTCTATCTGCTTTCAAAGGGAATGGATGACATAGTCGTCGCTAGGGGAGGTGTGAAGAACAGTCAAGGAAACCTGCTGATCAGAACTAATACCAAAGCATTGCATTAATATATGTATGCCCTTGGCAGACTTCCAATTGCACTGCTCCAAAGGTAGCTGCTTGGCAGCCAATCACACTATGACTTGCCTTCAATTTGAATGTATACCGATGGGCAAGAGGGAATATCCAATGGAATCATCTCCCGAAAGGCTGAGCAAGCAGGAAAGTAGACCAATAGTTGTCACATTTTTGGGAATCCTGAGAAGTTTTGCATTCCAAACTGAGCAAATAAAAGCCCTGCCGGAGAATCGATCCCTGATTGCACTAAATATATGCTCCATGAAGACAGTTCACACGTGAGGTGTGAGCAATTCCAAGCCTGACACTTTACATTCTAGTCTCAAATCGAGACTTTGCAGTCCATGGGCTTCAGAGTCTCCTTGCATCCAGCAAAACGTTAGAGTGCAGTCGAGGGGATGTAGCTCAGTGGTAGAGCGCATGCTTTGCATGTATGAGGCCCCGGGTTCAATCCCCGGCATCTCCAGGAGTCTCTGTTCTCTATCTTGGCTTTTTCCAGAAGGCTAGCCTGCCATCTTGTGGAAAGTAGAGGTTTCTCCGGCAGTTGGGGGTCAGAACCCCGCTTAAATTGTTTGCTTTGAAAAATGTGTTTGGAGTAGGCATAGTTTCCACTTTTCAAGAAAATCTGAGAATTTTGCTTGCCAAAAGGAGGAAATAAATGCCCTCTCTGAGGATCGAACTCAGGACCTTCAGATTATGAGACTAACGCGCTGCCTACTGCGCTAAGAAGGCTGCACACAAGCATCTCTAAATAGGACTATAGACCATGAAGATATTCCAGGTACGAGGCTTAAGGATTTTCCTGGCTGAGACTTTATGCTGCAGTGTCAAATGGGTTGACTTGGCAGCCAGTAAAACTTGGCAGACATGGGGATGTAGCTCAGTGGTAGAGCGCATGCTTTGCATGTATGAGGCCCCGGGTTCAATCCCCGGCATCTCCAGACTTTTGCCATGCTTGTCTCGGATTTTGGCAGAAAACAAGGCTGGCTATCAGTATTAAGGAAGAGATATGTCATGCAACTGGGATACCAACCCCACTTAAACTGTGAGACGTTTGCCTTGAAAAAACCCATGAAATGGGGCTATCTCATTTTTGATGCTTATACAACAGAAGAATCTTACTTGTTTAAGCCATCAAAGTGATGATTAATCTTGGCAATCTTAATACATTTAGGATAGAAATCTGTGGCAGCCCTCTTGGTCATTGGTAAGGGTTCTTCCTCGAAAGCAGAGACTCTTACTTTTCTGGTAACTTTGAGGGGGAGTGGCAGGTAATATTGATGATGTGCATCTGTCTGCTCCTGGTCCCCACCCTCCACAACCTTTCTTGAGCGAGAGATAATTTTGGTGCTACGGAAGTTTGCCACTACTCCTTCGATAGCTCAGTTGGTAGAGCGGAGGACTGTAGCATAAATTCAGGCATCCTTAGGTCGCTGGTTCAAATCCGGCTCGAAGGATTTTGTGGTTTAATTTCCATGGCTTTTGCTTTGAATCAACAATACCTTCCATTGACTATGAAAAATTCCCAGAGCTTCGATAAATACCGGAAAAGAAGCGTACTCTATCTGCTTTCAAAGGGAATGGATGACATAGTCGTCGCTAGGGGAGGTGTGAAGAACAGTCAAGGAAACCTGCTGATCAGAACTAATACCAAAGCATTGCATTAATATATGTATGCCCTTGGCAGACTTCCAATTGCACTGCTCCAAAGGTAGCTGCTTGGCAGCCAATCACACTATGACTTGCCTTCAATTTGAATGTATACCGATGGGCAAGAGGGAATATCCAATGGAATCATCTCCCGAAAGGCTGAGCAAGCAGGAAAGTAGACCAATAGTTGTCACATTTTTGGGAATCCTGAGAAGTTTTGCATTCCAAACTGAGCAAATAAAAGCCCTGCCGGAGAATCGATCCCTGATTGCACTAAATATATGCTCCATGAAGACAGTTCACACGTGAGGTGTGAGCAATTCCAAGCCTGACACTTTACATTCTAGTCTCAAATCGAGACTTTGCAGTCCATGGGCTTCAGAGTCTCCTTGCATCCAGCAAAACGTTAGAGTGCAGTCGAGGGGATGTAGCTCAGTGGTAGAGCGCATGCTTCGCATGTATGAGGCCCCGGGTTCAATCCCCGGCATCTCCAGGAGTCTCTGTTCTCTATCTTGGCTTTTTCCAGAAGGCTAGCCTGCCATCTTGTGGAAAGTAGAGGTTTCTCCGGCAGTTGGGGGTCAGAACCCCGCTTAAATTGTTTGCTTTGAAAAATGTGTTTGGAGTAGGCATAGTTTCCACTTTTCAAGAAAATCTGAGAATTTTGCTTGCCAAAAGGAGGAAATAAATGCCCTCTCTGAGGATCGAACTCAGGACCTTCAGATTATGAGACTGACGCGCTGCCTACTGCGCTAAGAAGGCTGCACACAAGCATCTCTAAATAGGACTATAGACCATGAAGATATTCCAGGTACGAGGCTTAAGGATTTTCCTGGCTGAGACTTTATGCTGCAGTGTCAAATGGGTTGACTTGGCAGCCAGTAAAACTTGGCAGACATGGGGATGTAGCTCAGTGGTAGAGCGCATGCTTTGCATGTATGAGGCCCCGGGTTCAATCCCCGGCATCTCCAGACTTTTGCCATGCTTGTCTCGGATTTTGGCAGAAAACAAGGCTGGCTATCAGTATTAAGGAAGAGATATGTCATGCAACTGGGATACCAACCCCACTTAAACTGTGAGACGTTTGCCTTGAAAAAACCCATGAAATGGGGCTATCTCATTTTTGATGCTTATACAACAGAAGAATCTTACTTGTTTAAGCCATCAAAGTGATGATTAATCTTGGCAATCTTAATACATTTAGGATAGAAATCTGTGGCAGCCCTCTTGGTCATTGGTAAGGGTTCTTCCTCGAAAGCAGAGACTCTTACTTTTCTGGTAACTTTGAGGGGGAGTGGCAGGTAATATTGATGATGTGCATCTGTCTGCTCCTGGTCCCCACCCTCCACAACCTTTCTTGAGCGAGAGATAATTTTGGTGCTACGGAAGTTTGCCACTACTCCTTCGATAGCTCAGTTGGTAGAGCGGAGGACTGTAGCATAAATTCAGGCATCCTTAGGTCGCTGGTTCAAATCCGGCTCGAAGGATTTTGTGGTTTAATTTCCATGGCTTTTGCTTTGAATCAACAATACCTTCCATTGACTATGAAAAATTCCCAGAGCTTCGATAAATACCGGAAAAGAAGCGTACTCTATCTGCTTTCAAAGGGAATGGATGACATAGTCGTCGCTAGGGGAGGTGTGAAGAACAGTCAAGGAAACCTGCTGATCAGAACTAATACCAAAGCATTGCATTAATATATGTATGCCCTTGGCAGACTTCCAATTGCACTGCTCCAAAGGTAGCTGCTTGGCAGCCAATCACACTATGACTTGCCTTCAATTTGAATGTATACCGATGGGCAAGAGGGAATATCCAATGGAATCATCTCCCGAAAGGCTGAGCAAGCAGGAAAGTAGACCAATAGTTGTCACATTTTTGGGAATCCTGAGAAGTTTTGCATTCCAAACTGAGCAAATAAAAGCCCTGCCGGAGAATCGATCCCTGATTGCACTAAATATATGCTCCATGAAGACAGTTCACACGTGAGGTGTGAGCAATTCCAAGCCTGACACTTTACATTCTAGTCTCAAATCGAGACTTTGCAGTCCATGGGCTTCAGAGTCTCCTTGCATCCAGCAAAACGTTAGAGTGCAGTCGAGGGGATGTAGCTCAGTGGTAGAGCGCATGCTTCGCATGTATGAGGCCCCGGGTTCAATCCCCGGCATCTCCAGGAGTCTCTGTTCTCTATCTTGGCTTTTTCCAGAAGGCTAGCCTGCCATCTTGTGGAAAGTAGAGGTTTCTCCGGCAGTTGGGGGTCAGAACCCCGCTTAAATTGTTTGCTTTGAAAAATGTGTTTGGAGTAGGCATAGTTTCCACTTTTCAAGAAAATCTGAGAATTTTGCTTGCCAAAAGGAGGAAATAAATGCCCTCTCTGAGGATCGAACTCAGGACCTTCAGATTATGAGACTGACGCGCTGCCTACTGCGCTAAGAAGGCTGCACACAAGCATCTCTAAATAGGACTATAGACCATGAAGATATTCCAGGTACGAGGCTTAAGGATTTTCCTGGCTGAGACTTTATGCTGCAGTGTCAAATGGGTTGACTTGGCAGCCAGTAAAACTTGGCAGACATGGGGATGTAGCTCAGTGGTAGAGCGCATGCTTTGCATGTATGAGGCCCCGGGTTCAATCCCCGGCATCTCCAGACTTTTGCCATGCTTGTCTCGGATTTTGGCAGAAAACAAGGCTGGCTATCAGTATTAAGGAAGAGATATGTCATGCAACTGGGATACCAACCCCACTTAAACTGTGAG
Source organism: Lissotriton vulgaris (assembly GCF_964263255.1). Taxonomy (NCBI): domain Eukaryota; kingdom Metazoa; phylum Chordata; class Amphibia; order Caudata; family Salamandridae; genus Lissotriton; species Lissotriton vulgaris. The sequence continues at coordinate 63,460 of NW_028252829.1, read as the reverse complement.
ACGTTTGCCTTGAAAAAACCCATGAAATGGGGCTATCTCATTTTTGATGCTTATACAACAGAAGAATCTTACTTGTTTAAGCCATCAAAGTGATGATTAATCTTGGCAATCTTAATACATTTAGGATAGAAATCTGTGGCAGCCCTCTTGGTCATTGGTAAGGGTTCTTCCTCGAAAGCAGAGACTCTTACTTTTCTGGTAACTTTGAGGGGGAGTGGCAGGTAATATTGATGATGTGCATCTGTCTGCTCCTGGTCCCCACCCTCCACAACCTTTCTTGAGCGAGAGATAATTTTGGTGCTACGGAAGTTTGCCACTACTCCTTCGATAGCTCAGTTGGTAGAGCGGAGGACTGTAGCATAAATTCAGGCATCCTTAGGTCGCTGGTTCAAATCCGGCTCGAAGGATTTTGTGGTTTAATTTCCATGGCTTTTGCTTTGAATCAACAATACCTTCCATTGACTATGAAAAATTCCCAGAGCTTCGATAAATACCGGAAAAGAAGCGTACTCTATCTGCTTTCAAAGGGAATGGATGACATAGTCGTCGCTAGGGGAGGTGTGAAGAACAGTCAAGGAAACCTGCTGATCAGATAATACCAAAGCATTGCATTAATATATGTATGCCCTTGGCAGACTTCCAATTGCACTGCTCCAAAGGTAGCTGCTTGGCAGCCAATCACACTATGACTTGCCTTCAATTTGAATGTATACCGATGGGCAAGAGGGAATATCCAATGGAATCATCTCCCGAAAGGCTGAGCAAGCAGGAAAGTAGACCAATAGTTGTCACATTTTTGGGAATCCTGAGAAGTTTTGCATTCCAAACTGAGCAAATAAAAGCCCTGCCGGAGAATCGATCCCTGATTGCACTAAATATATGCTCCATGAAGACAGTTCACACGTGAGGTGTGAGCAATTCCAAGCCTGACACTTTACATTCTAGTCTCAAATCGAGACTTTGCAGTCCATGGGCTTCAGAGTCTCCTTGCATCCAGCAAAACGTTAGAGTGCAGTCGAGGGGATGTAGCTCAGTGGTAGAGCGCATGCTTTGCATGTATGAGGCCCCGGGTTCAATCCCCGGCATCTCCAGGAGTCTCTGTTCTCTATCTTGGCTTTTTCCAGAAGGCTAGCCTGCCATCTTGTGGAAAGTAGAGGTTTCTCCGGCAGTTGGGGGTCAGAACCCCGCTTAAATTGTTTGCTTTGAAAAATGTGTTTGGAGTAGGCATAGTTTCCACTTTTCAAGAAAATCTGAGAATTTTGCTTGCCAAAAGGAGGAAATAAATGCCCTCTCTGAGGATCGAACTCAGGACCTTCAGATTATGAGACTAACGCGCTGCCTACTGCGCTAAGAAGGCTGCACACAAGCATCTCTAAATAGGACTATAGACCATGAAGATATTCCAGGTACGAGGCTTAAGGATTTTCCTGGCTGAGACTTTATGCTGCAGTGTCAAATGGGTTGACTTGGCAGCCAGTAAAACTTGGCAGACATGGGGATGTAGCTCAGTGGTAGAGCGCATGCTTTGCATGTATGAGGCCCCGGGTTCAATCCCCGGCATCTCCAGACTTTTGCCATGCTTGTCTCGGATTTTGGCAGAAAACAAGGCTGGCTATCAGTATTAAGGAAGAGATATGTCATGCAACTGGGATACCAACCCCACTTAAACTGTGAGACGTTTGCCTTGAAAAAACCCATGAAATGGGGCTATCTCATTTTTGATGCTTATACAACAGAAGAATCTTACTTGTTTAAGCCATCAAAGTGATGATTAATCTTGGCAATCTTAATACATTTAGGATAGAAATCTGTGGCAGCCCTCTTGGTCATTGGTAAGGGTTCTTCCTCGAAAGCAGAGACTCTTACTTTTCTGGTAACTTTGAGGGGGAGTGGCAGGTAATATTGATGATGTGCATCTGTCTGCTCCTGGTCCCCACCCTCCACAACCTTTCTTGAGCGAGAGATAATTTTGGTGCTACGGAAGTTTGCCACTACTCCTTCGATAGCTCAGTTGGTAGAGCGGAGGACTGTAGCATAAATTCAGGCATCCTTAGGTCGCTGGTTCAAATCCGGCTCGAAGGATTTTGTGGTTTAATTTCCATGGCTTTTGCTTTGAATCAACAATACCTTCCATTGACTATGAAAAATTCCCAGAGCTTCGATAAATACCGGAAAAGAAGCGTACTCTATCTGCTTTCAAAGGGAATGGATGACATAGTCGTCGCTAGGGGAGGTGTGAAGAACAGTCAAGGAAACCTGCTGATCAGAACTAATACCAAAGCATTGCATTAATATATGTATGCCCTTGGCAGACTTCCAATTGCACTGCTCCAAAGGTAGCTGCTTGGCAGCCAATCACACTATGACTTGCCTTCAATTTGAATGTATACCGATGGGCAAGAGGGAATATCCAATGGAATCATCTCCCGAAAGGCTGAGCAAGCAGGAAAGTAGACCAATAGTTGTCACATTTTTGGGAATCCTGAGAAGTTTTGCATTCCAAACTGAGCAAATAAAAGCCCTGCCGGAGAATCGATCCCTGATTGCACTAAATATATGCTCCATGAAGACAGTTCACACGTGAGGTGTGAGCAATTCCAAGCCTGACACTTTACATTCTAGTCTCAAATCGAGACTTTGCAGTCCATGGGCTTCAGAGTCTCCTTGCATCCAGCAAAACGTTAGAGTGCAGTCGAGGGGATGTAGCTCAGTGGTAGAGCGCATGCTTCGCATGTATGAGGCCCCGGGTTCAATCCCCGGCATCTCCAGGAGTCTCTGTTCTCTATCTTGGCTTTTTCCAGAAGGCTAGCCTGCCATCTTGTGGAAAGTAGAGGTTTCTCCGGCAGTTGGGGGTCAGAACCCCGCTTAAATTGTTTGCTTTGAAAAATGTGTTTGGAGTAGGCATAGTTTCCACTTTTCAAGAAAATCTGAGAATTTTGCTTGCCAAAAGGAGGAAATAAATGCCCTCTCTGAGGATCGAACTCAGGACCTTCAGATTATGAGACTGACGCGCTGCCTACTGCGCTAAGAAGGCTGCACACAAGCATCTCTAAATAGGACTATAGACCATGAAGATATTCCAGGTACGAGGCTTAAGGATTTTCCTGGCTGAGACTTTATGCTGCAGTGTCAAATGGGTTGACTTGGCAGCCAGTAAAACTTGGCAGACATGGGGATGTAGCTCAGTGGTAGAGCGCATGCTTTGCATGTATGAGGCCCCGGGTTCAATCCCCGGCATCTCCAGACTTTTGCCATGCTTGTCTCGGATTTTGGCAGAAAACAAGGCTGGCTATCAGTATTAAGGAAGAGATATGTCATGCAACTGGGATACCAACCCCACTTAAACTGTGAGACGTTTGCCTTGAAAAAACCCATGAAATGGGGCTATCTCATTTTTGATGCTTATACAACAGAAGAATCTTACTTGTTTAAGCCATCAAAGTGATGATTAATCTTGGCAATCTTAATACATTTAGGATAGAAATCTGTGGCAGCCCTCTTGGTCATTGGTAAGGGTTCTTCCTCGAAAGCAGAGACTCTTACTTTTCTGGTAACTTTGAGGGGGAGTGGCAGGTAATATTGATGATGTGCATCTGTCTGCTCCTGGTCCCCACCCTCCACAACCTTTCTTGAGCGAGAGATAATTTTGGTGCTACGGAAGTTTGCCACTACTCCTTCGATAGCTCAGTTGGTAGAGCGGAGGACTGTAGCATAAATTCAGGCATCCTTAGGTCGCTGGTTCAAATCCGGCTCGAAGGATTTTGTGGTTTAATTTCCATGGCTTTTGCTTTGAATCAACAATACCTTCCATTGACTATGAAAAATTCCCAGAGCTTCGATAAATACCGGAAAAGAAGCGTACTCTATCTGCTTTCAAAGGGAATGGATGACATAGTCGTCGCTAGGGGAGGTGTGAAGAACAGTCAAGGAAACCTGCTGATCAGAACTAATACCAAAGCATTGCATTAATATATGTATGCCCTTGGCAGACTTCCAATTGCACTGCTCCAAAGGTAGCTGCTTGGCAGCCAATCACACTATGACTTGCCTTCAATTTGAATGTATACCGATGGGCAAGAGGGAATATCCAATGGAATCATCTCCCGAAAGGCTGAGCAAGCAGGAAAGTAGACCAATAGTTGTCACATTTTTGGGAATCCTGAGAAGTTTTGCATTCCAAACTGAGCAAATAAAAGCCCTGCCGGAGAATCGATCCCTGATTGCACTAAATATATGCTCCATGAAGACAGTTCACACGTGAGGTGTGAGCAATTCCAAGCCTGACACTTTACATTCTAGTCTCAAATCGAGACTTTGCAGTCCATGGGCTTCAGAGTCTCCTTGCATCCAGCAAAACGTTAGAGTGCAGTCGAGGGGATGTAGCTCAGTGGTAGAGCGCATGCTTCGCATGTATGAGGCCCCGGGTTCAATCCCCGGCATCTCCAGGAGTCTCTGTTCTCTATCTTGGCTTTTTCCAGAAGGCTAGCCTGCCATCTTGTGGAAAGTAGAGGTTTCTCCGGCAGTTGGGGGTCAGAACCCCGCTTAAATTGTTTGCTTTGAAAAATGTGTTTGGAGTAGGCATAGTTTCCACTTTTCAAGAAAATCTGAGAATTTTGCTTGCCAAAAGGAGGAAATAAATGCCCTCTCTGAGGATCGAACTCAGGACCTTCAGATTATGAGACTGACGCGCTGCCTACTGCGCTAAGAAGGCTGCACACAAGCATCTCTAAATAGGACTATAGACCATGAAGATATTCCAGGTACGAGGCTTAAGGATTTTCCTGGCTGAGACTTTATGCTGCAGTGTCAAATGGGTTGACTTGGCAGCCAGTAAAACTTGGCAGACATGGGGATGTAGCTCAGTGGTAGAGCGCATGCTTTGCATGTATGAGGCCCCGGGTTCAATCCCCGGCATCTCCAGACTTTTGCCATGCTTGTCTCGGATTTTGGCAGAAAACAAGGCTGGCTATCAGTATTAAGGAAGAGATATGTCATGCAACTGGGATACCAACCCCACTTAAACTGTGAGACGTTTGCCTTGAAAAAACCCATGAAATGGGGCTATCTCATTTTTGATGCTTATACAACAGAAGAATCTTACTTGTTTAAGCCATCAAAGTGATGATTAATCTTGGCAATCTTAATACATTTAGGATAGAAATCTGTGGCAGCCCTCTTGGTCATTGGTAAGGGTTCTTCCTCGAAAGCAGAGACTCTTACTTTTCTGGTAACTTTGAGGGGGAGTGGCAGGTAATATTGATGATGTGCATCTGTCTGCTCCTGGTCCCCACCCTCCACAACCTTTCTTGAGCGAGAGATAATTTTGGTGCTACGGAAGTTTGCCACTACTCCTTCGATAGCTCAGTTGGTAGAGCGGAGGACTGTAGCATAAATTCAGGCATCCTTAGGTCGCTGGTTCAAATCCGGCTCGAAGGATTTTGTGGTTTAATTTCCATGGCTTTTGCTTTGAATCAACAATACCTTCCATTGACTATGAAAAATTCCCAGAGCTTCGATAAATACCGGAAAAGAAGCGTACTCTATCTGCTTTCAAAGGGAATGGATGACATAGTCGTCGCTAGGGGAGGTGTGAAGAACAGTCAAGGAAACCTGCTGATCAGAACTAATACCAAAGCATTGCATTAATATATGTATGCCCTTGGCAGACTTCCAATTGCACTGCTCCAAAGGTAGCTGCTTGGCAGCCAATCACACTATGACTTGCCTTCAATTTGAATGTATACCGATGGGCAAGAGGGAATATCCAATGGAATCATCTCCCGAAAGGCTGAGCAAGCAGGAAAGTAGACCAATAGTTGTCACATTTTTGGGAATCCTGAGAAGTTTTGCATTCCAAACTGAGCAAATAAAAGCCCTGCCGGAGAATCGATCCCTGATTGCACTAAATATATGCTCCATGAAGACAGTTCACACGTGAGGTGTGAGCAATTCCAAGCCTGACACTTTACATTCTAGTCTCAAATCGAGACTTTGCAGTCCATGGGCTTCAGAGTCTCCTTGCATCCAGCAAAACGTTAGAGTGCAGTCGAGGGGATGTAGCTCAGTGGTAGAGCGCATGCTTCGCATGTATGAGGCCCCGGGTTCAATCCCCGGCATCTCCAGGAGTCTCTGTTCTCTATCTTGGCTTTTTCCAGAAGGCTAGCCTGCCATCTTGTGGAAAGTAGAGGTTTCTCCGGCAGTTGGGGGTCAGAACCCCGCTTAAATTGTTTGCTTTGAAAAATGTGTTTGGAGTAGGCATAGTTTCCACTTTTCAAGAAAATCTGAGAATTTTGCTTGCCAAAAGGAGGAAATAAATGCCCTCTCTGAGGATCGAACTCAGGACCTTCAGATTATGAGACTGACGCGCTGCCTACTGCGCTAAGAAGGCTGCACACAAGCATCTCTAAATAGGACTATAGACCATGAAGATATTCCAGGTACGAGGCTTAAGGATTTTCCTGGCTGAGACTTTATGCTGCAGTGTCAAATGGGTTGACTTGGCAGCCAGTAAAACTTGGCAGACATGGGGATGTAGCTCAGTGGTAGAGCGCATGCTTTGCATGTATGAGGCCCCGGGTTCAATCCCCGGCATCTCCAGACTTTTGCCATGCTTGTCTCGGATTTTGGCAGAAAACAAGGCTGGCTATCAGTATTAAGGAAGAGATATGTCATGCAACTGGGATACCAACCCCACTTAAACTGTGAGACGTTTGCCTTGAAAAAACCCATGAAATGGGGCTATCTCATTTTTGATGCTTATACAACAGAAGAATCTTACTTGTTTAAGCCATCAAAGTGATGATTAATCTTGGCAATCTTAATACATTTAGGATAGAAATCTGTGGCAGCCCTCTTGGTCATTGGTAAGGGTTCTTCCTCGAAAGCAGAGACTCTTACTTTTCTGGTAACTTTGAGGGGGAGTGGCAGGTAATATTGATGATGTGCATCTGTCTGCTCCTGGTCCCCACCCTCCACAACCTTTCTTGAGCGAGAGATAATTTTGGTGCTACGGAAGTTTGCCACTACTCCTTCGATAGCTCAGTTGGTAGAGCGGAGGACTGTAGCATAAATTCAGGCATCCTTAGGTCGCTGGTTCAAATCCGGCTCGAAGGATTTTGTGGTTTAATTTCCATGGCTTTTGCTTTGAATCAACAATACCTTCCATTGACTATGAAAAATTCCCAGAGCTTCGATAAATACCGGAAAAGAAGCGTACTCTATCTGCTTTCAAAGGGAATGGATGACATAGTCGTCGCTAGGGGAGGTGTGAAGAACAGTCAAGGAAACCTGCTGATCAGAACTAATACCAAAGCATTGCATTAATATATGTATGCCCTTGGCAGACTTCCAATTGCACTGCTCCAAAGGTAGCTGCTTGGCAGCCAATCACACTATGACTTGCCTTCAATTTGAATGTATACCGATGGGCAAGAGGGAATATCCAATGGAATCATCTCCCGAAAGGCTGAGCAAGCAGGAAAGTAGACCAATAGTTGTCACATTTTTGGGAATCCTGAGAAGTTTTGCATTCCAAACTGAGCAAATAAAAGCCCTGCCGGAGAATCGATCCCTGATTGCACTAAATATATGCTCCATGAAGACAGTTCACACGTGAGGTGTGAGCAATTCCAAGCCTGACACTTTACATTCTAGTCTCAAATCGAGACTTTGCAGTCCATGGGCTTCAGAGTCTCCTTGCATCCAGCAAAACGTTAGAGTGCAGTCGAGGGGATGTAGCTCAGTGGTAGAGCGCATGCTTCGCATGTATGAGGCCCCGGGTTCAATCCCCGGCATCTCCAGGAGTCTCTGTTCTCTATCTTGGCTTTTTCCAGAAGGCTAGCCTGCCATCTTGTGGAAAGTAGAGGTTTCTCCGGCAGTTGGGGGTCAGAACCCCGCTTAAATTGTTTGCTTTGAAAAATGTGTTTGGAGTAGGCATAGTTTCCACTTTTCAAGAAAATCTGAGAATTTTGCTTGCCAAAAGGAGGAAATAAATGCCCTCTCTGAGGATCGAACTCAGGACCTTCAGATTATGAGACTGACGCGCTGCCTACTGCGCTAAGAAGGCTGCACACAAGCATCTCTAAATAGGACTATAGACCATGAAGATATTCCAGGTACGAGGCTTAAGGATTTTCCTGGCTGAGACTTTATGCTGCAGTGTCAAATGGGTTGACTTGGCAGCCAGTAAAACTTGGCAGACATGGGGATGTAGCTCAGTGGTAGAGCGCATGCTTTGCATGTATGAGGCCCCGGGTTCAATCCCCGGCATCTCCAGACTTTTGCCATGCTTGTCTCGGATTTTGGCAGAAAACAAGGCTGGCTATCAGTATTAAGGAAGAGATATGTCATGCAACTGGGATACCAACCCCACTTAAACTGTGAGACGTTTGCCTTGAAAAAACCCATGAAATGGGGCTATCTCATTTTTGATGCTTATACAACAGAAGAATCTTACTTGTTTAAGCCATCAAAGTGATGATTAATCTTGGCAATCTTAATACATTTAGGATAGAAATCTGTGGCAGCCCTCTTGGTCATTGGTAAGGGTTCTTCCTCGAAAGCAGAGACTCTTACTTTTCTGGTAACTTTGAGGGGGAGTGGCAGGTAATATTGATGATGTGCATCTGTCTGCTCCTGGTCCCCACCCTCCACAACCTTTCTTGAGCGAGAGATAATTTTGGTGCTACGGAAGTTTGCCACTACTCCTTCGATAGCTCAGTTGGTAGAGCGGAGGACTGTAGCATAAATTCAGGCATCCTTAGGTCGCTGGTTCAAATCCGGCTCGAAGGATTTTGTGGTTTAATTTCCATGGCTTTTGCTTTGAATCAACAATACCTTCCATTGACTATGAAAAATTCCCAGAGCTTCGATAAATACCGGAAAAGAAGCGTACTCTATCTGCTTTCAAAGGGAATGGATGACATAGTCGTCGCTAGGGGAGGTGTGAAGAACAGTCAAGGAAACCTGCTGATCAGATAATACCAAAGCATTGCATTAATATATGTATGCCCTTGGCAGACTTCCAATTGCACTGCTCCAAAGGTAGCTGCTTGGCAGCCAATCACACTATGACTTGCCTTCAATTTGAATGTATACCGATGGGCAAGAGGGAATATCCAATGGAATCATCTCCCGAAAGGCTGAGCAAGCAGGAAAGTAGACCAATAGTTGTCACATTTTTGGGAATCCTGAGAAGTTTTGCATTCCAAACTGAGCAAATAAAAGCCCTGCCGGAGAATCGATCCCTGATTGCACTAAATATATGCTCCATGAAGACAGTTCACACGTGAGGTGTGAGCAATTCCAAGCCTGACACTTTACATTCTAGTCTCAAATCGAGACTTTGCAGTCCATGGGCTTCAGAGTCTCCTTGCATCCAGCAAAACGTTAGAGTGCAGTCGAGGGGATGTAGCTCAGTGGTAGAGCGCATGCTTTGCATGTATGAGGCCCCGGGTTCAATCCCCGGCATCTCCAGGAGTCTCTGTTCTCTATCTTGGCTTTTTCCAGAAGGCTAGCCTGCCATCTTGTGGAAAGTAGAGGTTTCTCCGGCAGTTGGGGGTCAGAACCCCGCTTAAATTGTTTGCTTTGAAAAATGTGTTTGGAGTAGGCATAGTTTCCACTTTTCAAGAAAATCTGAGAATTTTGCTTGCCAAAAGGAGGAAATAAATGCCCTCTCTGAGGATCGAACTCAGGACCTTCAGATTATGAGACTAACGCGCTGCCTACTGCGCTAAGAAGGCTGCACACAAGCATCTCTAAATAGGACTATAGACCATGAAGATATTCCAGGTACGAGGCTTAAGGATTTTCCTGGCTGAGACTTTATGCTGCAGTGTCAAATGGGTTGACTTGGCAGCCAGTAAAACTTGGCAGACATGGGGATGTAGCTCAGTGGTAGAGCGCATGCTTTGCATGTATGAGGCCCCGGGTTCAATCCCCGGCATCTCCAGACTTTTGCCATGCTTGTCTCGGATTTTGGCAGAAAACAAGGCTGGCTATCAGTATTAAGGAAGAGATATGTCATGCAACTGGGATACCAACCCCACTTAAACTGTGAGACGTTTGCCTTGAAAAAACCCATGAAATGGGGCTATCTCATTTTTGATGCTTATACAACAGAAGAATCTTACTTGTTTAAGCCATCAAAGTGATGATTAATCTTGGCAATCTTAATACATTTAGGATAGAAATCTGTGGCAGCCCTCTTGGTCATTGGTAAGGGTTCTTCCTCGAAAGCAGAGACTCTTACTTTTCTGGTAACTTTGAGGGGGAGTGGCAGGTAATATTGATGATGTGCATCTGTCTGCTCCTGGTCCCCACCCTCCACAACCTTTCTTGAGCGAGAGATAATTTTGGTGCTACGGAAGTTTGCCACTACTCCTTCGATAGCTCAGTTGGTAGAGCGGAGGACTGTAGCATAAATTCAGGCATCCTTAGGTCGCTGGTTCAAATCCGGCTCGAAGGATTTTGTGGTTTAATTTCCATGGCTTTTGCTTTGAATCAACAATACCTTCCATTGACTATGAAAAATTCCCAGAGCTTCGATAAATACCGGAAAAGAAGCGTACTCTATCTGCTTTCAAAGGGAATGGATGACATAGTCGTCGCTAGGGGAGGTGTGAAGAACAGTCAAGGAAACCTGCTGATCAGAACTAATACCAAAGCATTGCATTAATATATGTATGCCCTTGGCAGACTTCCAATTGCACTGCTCCAAAGGTAGCTGCTTGGCAGCCAATCACACTATGACTTGCCTTCAATTTGAATGTATACCGATGGGCAAGAGGGAATATCCAATGGAATCATCTCCCGAAAGGCTGAGCAAGCAGGAAAGTAGACCAATAGTTGTCACATTTTTGGGAATCCTGAGAAGTTTTGCATTCCAAACTGAGCAAATAAAAGCCCTGCCGGAGAATCGATCCCTGATTGCACTAAATATATGCTCCATGAAGACAGTTCACACGTGAGGTGTGAGCAATTCCAAGCCTGACACTTTACATTCTAGTCTCAAATCGAGACTTTGCAGTCCATGGGCTTCAGAGTCTCCTTGCATCCAGCAAAACGTTAGAGTGCAGTCGAGGGGATGTAGCTCAGTGGTAGAGCGCATGCTTCGCATGTATGAGGCCCCGGGTTCAATCCCCGGCATCTCCAGGAGTCTCTGTTCTCTATCTTGGCTTTTTCCAGAAGGCTAGCCTGCCATCTTGTGGAAAGTAGAGGTTTCTCCGGCAGTTGGGGGTCAGAACCCCGCTTAAATTGTTTGCTTTGAAAAATGTGTTTGGAGTAGGCATAGTTTCCACTTTTCAAGAAAATCTGAGAATTTTGCTTGCCAAAAGGAGGAAATAAATGCCCTCTCTGAGGATCGAACTCAGGACCTTCAGATTATGAGACTGACGCGCTGCCTACTGCGCTAAGAAGGCTGCACACAAGCATCTCTAAATAGGACTATAGACCATGAAGATATTCCAGGTACGAGGCTTAAGGATTTTCCTGGCTGAGACTTTATGCTGCAGTGTCAAATGGGTTGACTTGGCAGCCAGTAAAACTTGGCAGACATGGGGATGTAGCTCAGTGGTAGAGCGCATGCTTTGCATGTATGAGGCCCCGGGTTCAATCCCCGGCATCTCCAGACTTTTGCCATGCTTGTCTCGGATTTTGGCAGAAAACAAGGCTGGCTATCAGTATTAAGGAAGAGATATGTCATGCAACTGGGATACCAACCCCACTTAAACTGTGAGACGTTTGCCTTGAAAAAACCCATGAAATGGGGCTATCTCATTTTTGATGCTTATACAACAGAAGAATCTTACTTGTTTAAGCCATCAAAGTGATGATTAATCTTGGCAATCTTAATACATTTAGGATAGAAATCTGTGGCAGCCCTCTTGGTCATTGGTAAGGGTTCTTCCTCGAAAGCAGAGACTCTTACTTTTCTGGTAACTTTGAGGGGGAGTGGCAGGTAATATTGATGATGTGCATCTGTCTGCTCCTGGTCCCCACCCTCCACAACCTTTCTTGAGCGAGAGATAATTTTGGTGCTACGGAAGTTTGCCACTACTCCTTCGATAGCTCAGTTGGTAGAGCGGAGGACTGTAGCATAAATTCAGGCATCCTTAGGTCGCTGGTTCAAATCCGGCTCGAAGGATTTTGTGGTTTAATTTCCATGGCTTTTGCTTTGAATCAACAATACCTTCCATTGACTATGAAAAATTCCCAGAGCTTCGATAAATACCGGAAAAGAAGCGTACTCTATCTGCTTTCAAAGGGAATGGATGACATAGTCGTCGCTAGGGGAGGTGTGAAGAACAGTCAAGGAAACCTGCTGATCAGAACTAATACCAAAGCATTGCATTAATATATGTATGCCCTTGGCAGACTTCCAATTGCACTGCTCCAAAGGTAGCTGCTTGGCAGCCAATCACACTATGACTTGCCTTCAATTTGAATGTATACCGATGGGCAAGAGGGAATATCCAATGGAATCATCTCCCGAAAGGCTGAGCAAGCAGGAAAGTAGACCAATAGTTGTCACATTTTTGGGAATCCTGAGAAGTTTTGCATTCCAAACTGAGCAAATAAAAGCCCTGCCGGAGAATCGATCCCTGATTGCACTAAATATATGCTCCATGAAGACAGTTCACACGTGAGGTGTGAGCAATTCCAAGCCTGACACTTTACATTCTAGTCTCAAATCGAGACTTTGCAGTCCATGGGCTTCAGAGTCTCCTTGCATCCAGCAAAACGTTAGAGTGCAGTCGAGGGGATGTAGCTCAGTGGTAGAGCGCATGCTTCGCATGTATGAGGCCCCGGGTTCAATCCCCGGCATCTCCAGGAGTCTCTGTTCTCTATCTTGGCTTTTTCCAGAAGGCTAGCCTGCCATCTTGTGGAAAGTAGAGGTTTCTCGGGCAGTTGGGGGTCAGAACCCCGCTTAAATTGTTTGCTTTGAAAAATGTGTTTGGAGTAGGCATAGTTTCCACTTTTCAAGAAAATCTGAGAATTTTGCTTGCCAAAAGGAGGAAATAAATGCCCTCTCTGAGGATCGAACTCAGGACCTTCAGATTATGAGACTGACGCGCTGCCTACTGCGCTAAGAAGGCTGCACACAAGCATCTCTAAATAGGACTATAGACCATGAAGATATTCCAGGTACGAGGCTTAAGGATTTTCCTGGCTGAGACTTTATGCTGCAGTGTCAAATGGGTTGACTTGGCAGCCAGTAAAACTTGGCAGACATGGGGATGTAGCTCTGTGGTAGAGCGCATGCTTTGCATGTATGAGGCCCCGGGTTCAATCCCCGGCATCTCCAGACTTTTGCCATGCTTGTCTCGGATTTTGGCAGAAAACAAGGCTGGCTATCAGTATTAAGGAAGAGATATGTCATGCAACTGGGATACCAACCCCACTTAAACTGTGAGACGTTTGCCTTGAAAAAACCCATGAAATGGGGCTATCTCATTTTTGATGCTTATACAACAGAAGAATCTTACTTGTTTAAGCCATCAAAGTGATGATTAATCTTGGCAATCTTAATACATTTAGGATAGAAATCTGTGGCAGCCCTCTTGGTCATTGGTAAGGGTTCTTCCTCGAAAGCAGAGACTCTTACTTTTCTGGTAACTTTGAGGGGGAGTGGCAGGTAATATTGATGATGTGCATCTGTCTGCTCCTGGTCCCCACCCTCCACAACCTTTCTTGAGCGAGAGATAATTTTGGTGCTACGGAAGTTTGCCACTACTCCTTCGATAGCTCAGTTGGTAGAGCGGAGGACTGTAGCATAAATTCAGGCATCCTTAGGTCGCTGGTTCAAATCCGGCTCGAAGGATTTTGTGGTTTAATTTCCATGGCTTTTGCTTTGAATCAACAATACCTTCCATTGACTATGAAAAATTCCCAGAGCTTCGATAAATACCGGAAAAGAAGCGTACTCTATCTGCTTTCAAAGGGAATGGATGACATAGTCGTCGCTAGGGGAGGTGTGAAGAACAGTCAAGGAAACCTGCTGATCAGAACTAATACCAAAGCATTGCATTAATATATGTATGCCCTTGGCAGACTTCCAATTGCACTGCTCCAAAGGTAGCTGCTTGGCAGCCAATCACACTATGACTTGCCTTCAATTTGAATGTATACCGATGGGCAAGAGGGAATATCCAATGGAATCATCTCCCGAAAGGCTGAGCAAGCAGGAAAGTAGACCAATAGTTGTCACATTTTTGGGAATCCTGAGAAGTTTTGCATTCCAAACTGAGCAAATAAAAGCCCTGCCGGAGAATCGATCCCTGATTGCACTAAATATATGCTCCATGAAGACAGTTCACACGTGAGGTGTGAGCAATTCCAAGCCTGACACTTTACATTCTAGTCTCAAATCGAGACTTTGCAGTCCATGGGCTTCAGAGTCTCCTTGCATCCAGCAAAACGTTAGAGTGCAGTCGAGGGGATGTAGCTCAGTGGTAGAGCGCATGCTTCGCATGTATGAGGCCCCGGGTTCAATCCCCGGCATCTCCAGGAGTCTCTGTTCTCTATCTTGGCTTTTTCCAGAAGGCTAGCCTGCCATCTTGTGGAAAGTAGAGGTTTCTCGGGCAGTTGGGGGTCAGAACCCCGCTTAAATTGTTTGCTTTGAAAAATGTGTTTGGAGTAGGCATAGTTTCCACTTTTCAAGAAAATCTGAGAATTTTGCTTGCCAAAAGGAGGAAATAAATGCCCTCTCTGAGGATCGAACTCAGGACCTTCAGATTATGAGACTGACGCGCTGCCTACTGCGCTAAGAAGGCTGCACACAAGCATCTCTAAATAGGACTATAGACCATGAAGATATTCCAGGTACGAGGCTTAAGGATTTTCCTGGCTGAGACTTTATGCTGCAGTGTCAAATGGGTTGACTTGGCAGCCAGTAAAACTTGGCAGACATGGGGATGTAGCTCTGTGGTAGAGCGCATGCTTTGCATGTATGAGGCCCCGGGTTCAATCCCCGGCATCTCCAGACTTTTGCCATGCTTGTCTCGGATTTTGGCAGAAAACAAGGCTGGCTATCAGTATTAAGGAAGAGATATGTCATGCAACTGGCATACCAACCCCACTTAAACTGTGAGACGTTTGCCTTGAAAAAACCCATGAAATGGGGCTATCTCATTTTTGATGCTTATACAACAGAAGAATCTTACTTGTTTAAGCCATCAAAGTGATGATTAATCTTGGCAATCTTAATACATTTAGGATAGAAATCTGTGGCAGCCCTCTTGGTCATTGGTAAGGGTTCTTCCTCGAAAGCAGAGACTCTTACTTTTCTGGTAACTTTGAGGGGGAGTGGCAGGTAATATTGATGATGTGCATCTGTCTGCTCCTGGTCCCCACCCTCCACAACCTTTCTTGAGCGAGAGATAATTTTGGTGCTACGGAAGTTTGCCACTACTCCTTCGATAGCTCAGTTGGTAGAGCGGAGGACTGTAGCATAAATTCAGGCATCCTTAGGTCACTGGTTCAAATCCGGCTCGAAGGATTTTGTGGTTTAATTTCCATGGCTTTTGCTTTGAATCAACAATACCTTCCATTGACTATGAAAAATTCCCAGAGCTTCGATAAATACCGGAAAAGAAGCGTACTCTATCTGCTTTCAAAGGGAATGGATGACATAGTCGTCGCTAGGGGAGGTGTGAAGAACAGTCAAGGAAACCTGCTGATCAGAACTAATACCAAAGCATTGCATTAATATATGTATGCCCTTGGCAGACTTCCAATTGCACTGCTCCAAAGGTAGCTGCTTGGCAGCCAATCACACTATGACTTGCCTTCAATTTGAATGTATACCGATGGGCAAGAGGGAATATCCAATGGAATCATCTCCCGAAAGGCTGAGCAAGCAGGAAAGTAGACCAATAGTTGTCACATTTTTGGGAATCCTGAGAAGTTTTGCATTCCAAACTGAGCAAATAAAAGCCCTGCCGGAGAATCGATCCCTGATTGCACTAAATATATGCTCCATGAAGACAGTTCACACGTGAGGTGTGAGCAATTCCAAGCCTGACACTTTACATTCTAGTCTCAAATCGAGACTTTGCAGTCCATGGGCTTCAGAGTCTCCTTGCATCCAGCAAAACGTTAGAGTGCAGTCGAGGGGATGTAGCTCAGTGGTAGAGCGCATGCTTCGCATGTATGAGGCACCGGGTTCAATCCCCGGCATCTCCAGGAGTCTCTGTTCTCTATCTTGGCTTTTTCCAGAAGGCTAGCCTGCCATCTTGTGGAAAGTAGAGGTTTCTCCGGCAGTTGGGGGTCAGAACCCCGCTTAAATTGTTTGCTTTGAAAAATGTGTTTGGAGTAGGCATAGTTTCCACTTTTCAAGAAAATCTGAGAATTTTGCTTGCCAAAAGGAGGAAATAAATGCCCTCTCTGAGGATCGAACTCAGGACCTTCAGATTATGAGACTGACGCGCTGCCTACTGCGCTAAGAAGGCTGCACACAAGCATCTCTAAATAGGACTATAGACCATGAAGATATTCCAGGTACGAGGCTTAAGGATTTTCCTGGCTGAGACTTTATGCTGCAGTGTCAAATGGGTTGACTTGGCAGCCAGTAAAACTTGGCAGACATGAGGATGTAGCTCAGTGGTAGAGCGCATGCTTTGCATGTATGAGGCCCCGGGTTCAATCCCCGGCATCTCCAGACTTTTGCCATGCTTGTCTCGGATTTTGGCAGAAAACAAGGCTGGCTATCAGTATTAAGGAAGAGATATGTCATGCAACTGGGATACCAACCCCACTTAAACTGTGAGACGTTTGCCTTGAAAAAACCCATGAAATGGGGCTATCTCATTTTTGATGCTTATACAACAGAAGAATCTTACTTGTTTAAGCCATCAAAGTGATGATTAATCTTGGCAATCTTAATACATTTAGGATAGAAATCTGTGGCAGCCCTCTTGGTCATTGGTAAGGGTTCTTCCTCGAAAGCAGAGACTCTTACTTTTCTGGTAACTTTGAGGGGGAGTGGCAGGTAATATTGATGATGTGCATCTGTCTGCTCCTGGTCCCCACCCTCCACAACCTTTCTTGAGCGAGAGATAATTTTGGTGCTACGGAAGTTTGCCACTACTCCTTCGATAGCTCAGTTGGTAGAGCGGAGGACTGTAGCATAAATTCAGGCATCCTTAGGTCGCTGGTTCAAATCCGGCTCGAAGGATTTTGTGGTTTAATTTCCATGGCTTTTGCTTTGAATCAACAATACCTTCCATTGACTATGAAAAATTCCCAGAGCTTCGATAAATACCGGAAAAGAAGCGTACTCTATCTGCTTTCAAAGGGAATGGATGACATAGTCGTCGCTAGGGGAGGTGTGAAGAACAGTCAAGGAAACCTGCTGATCAGAACTAATACCAAAGCATTGCATTAATATATGTATGCCCTTGGCAGACTTCCAATTGCACTGCTCCAAAGGTAGCTGCTTGGCAGCCAATCACACTATGACTTGCCTTCAATTTGAATGTATACCGATGGGCAAGAGGGAATATCCAATGGAATCATCTCCCGAAAGGCTGAGCAAGCAGGAAAGTAGACCAATAGTTGTCACATTTTTGGGAATCCTGAGAAGTTTTGCATTCCAAACTGAGCAAATAAAAGCCCTGCCGGAGAATCGATCCCTGATTGCACTAAATATATGCTCCATGAAGACAGTTCACACGTGAGGTGTGAGCAATTCCAAGCCTGACACTTTACATTCTAGTCTCAAATCGAGACTTTGCAGTCCATGGGCTTCAGAGTCTCCTTGCATCCAGCAAAACGTTAGAGTGCAGTCGAGGGGATGTAGCTCAGTGGTAGAGCGCATGCTTCGCATGTATGAGGCCCCGGGTTCAATCCCCGGCATCTCCAGGAGTCTCTGTTCTCTATCTTGGCTTTTTCCAGAAGGCTAGCCTGCCATCTTGTGGAAAGTAGAGGTTTCTCCGGCAGTTGGGGGTCAGAACCCCGCTTAAATTGTTTGCTTTGAAAAATGTGTTTGGAGTAGGCATAGTTTCCACTTTTCAAGAAAATCTGAGAATTTTGCTTGCCAAAAGGAGGAAAGAAATGCCCTCTCTGAGGATCGAACTCAGGACCTTCAGATTATGAGACTGACGCGCTGCCTACTGCGCTAAGAAGGCTGCACACAAGCATCTCTAAATAGGACTATAGACCATGAAGATATTCCAGGTACGAGGCTTAAGGATTTTCCTGGCTGAGACTTTATGCTGCAGTGTCAAATGGGTTGACTTGGCAGCCAGTAAAACTTGGCAGACATGGGGATGTAGCTCAGTGGTAGAGCGCATGCTTTGCATGTATGAGGCCCCGGGTTCAATCCCCGGCATCTCCAGACTTTTGCCATGCTTGTCTCGGATTTTGGCAGAAAACAAGGCTGGCTATCAGTATTAAGGAAGAGATATGTCATGCAACTGGGATACCAACCCCACTTAAACTGTGAGACGTTTGCCTTGAAAAAACCCATGAAATGGGGCTATCTCATTTTTGATGCTTATACAACAGAAGAATCTTACTTGTTTAAGCCATCAAAGTGATGATTAATCTTGGCAATCTTAATACATTTAGGATAGAAATCTGTGGCAGCCCTCTTGGTCATTGGTAAGGGTTCTTCCTCGAAAGCAGAGACTCTTACTTTTCTGGTAACTTTGAGGGGGAGTGGCAGGTAATATTGATGATGTGCATCTGTCTGCTCCTGGTCCCCACCCTCCACAACCTTTCTTGAGCGAGAGATAATGTTGGTGCTACGGAAGTTTGCCACTACTCCTTCGATAGCTCAGTTGGTAGAGCGGAGGACTGTAGCATAAATTCAGGCATCCTTAGGTCGCTGGTTCAAATCCGGCTCGAAGGATTTTGTGGTTTAATTTCCATGGCTTTTGCTTTGAATCAACAATACCTTCCATTGACTATGAAAAATTCCCAGAGCTTCGATAAATACCGGAAAAGAAGCGTACTCTATCTGCTTTCAAAGGGAATGGATGACATAGTCGTCGCTAGGGGAGGTGTGAAGAACAGTCAAGGAAACCTGCTGATCAGAACTAATACCAAAGCATTGCATTAATATATGTATGCCCTTGGCAGACTTCCAATTGCACTGCTCCAAAGGTAGCTGCTTGGCAGCCAATCACACTATGACTTGCCTTCAATTTGAATGTATACCGATGGGCAAGAGGGAATATCCAATGGAATCATCTCCCGAAAGGCTGAGCAAGCAGGAAAGTAGACCAATAGTTGTCACATTTTTGGGAATCCTGAGAAGTTTTGCATTCCAAACTGAGCAAATAAAAGCCCTGCCGGAGAATCGATCCCTGATTGCACTAAATATATGCTCCATGAAGACAGTTCACACGTGAGGTGTGAGCAATTCCAAGCCTGACACTTTACATTCTAGTCTCAAATCGAGACTTTGCAGTCCATGGGCTTCAGAGTCTCCTTGCATCCAGCAAAACGTTAGAGTGCAGTCGAGGGGATGTAGCTCAGTGGTAGAGCGCATGCTTCGCATGTATGAGGCCCCGGGTTCAATCCCCGGCATCTCCAGGAGTCTCTGTTCTCTATCTTGGCTTTTTCCAGAAGGCTAGCCTGCCATCTTGTGGAAAGTAGAGGTTTCTCCGGCAGTTGGGGGTCAGAACCCCGCTTAAATTGTTTGCTTTGAAAAATGTGTTTGGAGTAGGCATAGTTTCCACTTTTCAAGAAAATCTGAGAATTTTGCTTGCCAAAAGGAGGAAATAAATGCCCTCTCTGAGGATCGAACTCAGGACCTTCAGATTATGAGACTGACGCGCTGCCTACTGCGCTAAGAAGGCTGCACACAAGCATCTCTAAATAGGACTATAGACCATGAAGATATTCCAGGTACGAGGCTTAAGGATTTTCCTGGCTGAGACTTTATGCTGCAGTGTCAAATGGGTTGACTTGGCAGCCAGTAAAACTTGGCAGACATGGGGATGTAGCTCTGTGGTAGAGCGCATGCTTTGCATGTATGAGGCCCCGGGTTCAATCCCCGGCATCTCCAGACTTTTGCCATGCTTGTCTCGGATTTTGGCAGAAAACAAGGCTGGCTATCAGTATTAAGGAAGAGATATGTCATGCAACTGGGATACCAACCCCACTTAAACTGTGAGACGTTTGCCTTGAAAAAACCCATGAAATGGGGCTATCTCATTTTTGATGCTTATACAACAGAAGAATCTTACTTGTTTAAGCCATCAAAGTGATGATTAATCTTGGCAATCTTAATACATTTAGGATAGAAATCTGTGGCAGCCCTCTTGGTCATTGGTAAGGGTTCTTCCTCGAAAGCAGAGACTCTTACTTTTCTGGTAACTTTGAGGGGGAGTGGCAGGTAATATTGATGATGTGCATCTGTCTGCTCCTGGTCCCCACCCTCCACAACCTTTCTTGAGCGAGAGATAATTTTGGTGCTACGGAAGTTTGCCACTACTCCTTCGATAGCTCAGTTGGTAGAGCGGAGGACTGTAGCATAAATTCAGGCATCCTTAGGTCGCTGGTTCAAATCCGGCTCGAAGGATTTTGTGGTTTAATTTCCATGGCTTTTGCTTTGAATCAACAATACCTTCCATTGACTATGAAAAATTCCCAGAGCTTCGATAAATACCGGAAAAGAAGCGTACTCTATCTGCTTTCAAAGGGAATGGATGACATAGTCGTCGCTAGGGGAGGTGTGAAGAACAGTCAAGGAAACCTGCTGATCAGAACTAATACCAAAGCATTGCATTAATATATGTATGCCCTTGGCAGACTTCCAATTGCACTGCTCCAAAGGTAGCTGCTTGGCAGCCAATCACACTATGACTTGCCTTCAATTTGAATGTATACCGATGGGCAAGAGGGAATATCCAATGGAATCATCTCCCGAAAGGCTGAGCAAGCAGGAAAGTAGACCAATAGTTGTCACATTTTTGGGAATCCTGAGAAGTTTTGCATTCCAAACTGAGCAAATAAAAGCCCTGCCGGAGAATCGATCCCTGATTGCACTAAATATATGCTCCATGAAGACAGTTCACACGTGAGGTGTGAGCAATTCCAAGCCTGACACTTTACATTCTAGTCTCAAATCGAGACTTTGCAGTCCATGGGCTTCAGAGTCTCCTTGCATCCAGCAAAACGTTAGAGTGCAGTCGAGGGGATGTAGCTCAGTGGTAGAGCGCATGCTTCGCATGTATGAGGCCCCGGGTTCAATCCCCGGCATCTCCAGGAGTCTCTGTTCTCTATCTTGGCTTTTTCCAGAAGGCTAGCCTGCCATCTTGTGGAAAGTAGAGGTTTCTCCGGCAGTTGGGGGTCAGAACCCCGCTTAAATTGTTTGCTTTGAAAAATGTGTTTGGAGTAGGCATAGTTTCCACTTTTCAAGAAAATCTGAGAATTTTGCTTGCCAAAAGGAGGAAATAAATGCCCTCTCTGAGGATCGAACTCAGGACCTTCAGATTATGAGACTGACGCGCTGCCTACTGCGCTAAGAAGGCTGCACACAAGCATCTCTAAATAGGACTATAGACCATGAAGATATTCCAGGTACGAGGCTTAAGGATTTTCCTGGCTGAGACTTTATGCTGCAGTGTCAAATGGGTTGACTTGGCAGCCAGTAAAACTTGGCAGACATGGGGATGTAGCTCTGTGGTAGAGCGCATGCTTTGCATGTATGAGGCCCCGGGTTCAATCCCCGGCATCTCCAGACTTTTGCCATGCTTGTCTCGGATTTTGGCAGAAAACAAGGCTGGCTATCAGTATTAAGGAAGAGATATGTCATGCAACTGGGATACCAACCCCACTTAAACTGTGAGACGTTTGCCTTGAAAAAACCCATGAAATGGGGCAATCTCATTTTTGATGCTTATACAACAGAAGAATCTTACTTGTTTAAGCCATCAAAGTGATGATTAATCTTGGCAATCTTAATACATTTAGGATAGAAATCTGTGGCAGCCCTCTTGGTCATTGGTAAGGGTTCTTCCTCGAAAGCAGAGACTCTTACTTTTCTGGTAACTTTGAGGGGGAGTGGCAGGTAATATTGATGATGTGCATCTGTCTGCTCCTGGTCCCCACCCTCCACAACCTTTCTTGAGCGAGAGATAATTTTGGTGCTACGGAAGTTTGCCACTACTCCTTCGATAGCTCAGTTGGTAGAGCGGAGGACTGTAGCATAAATTCAGGCATCCTTAGGTCGCTGGTTCAAATCCGGCTCGAAGGATTTTGTGGTTTAATTTCCATGGCTTTTGCTTTGAATCAACAATACCTTCCATTGACTATGAAAAATTCCCAGAGCTTCGATAAATACCGGAAAAGAAGCGTACTCTATCTGCTTTCAAAGGGAATGGATGACATAGTCGTCGCTAGGGGAGGTGTGAAGAACAGTCAAGGAAACCTGCTGATCAGAACTAATACCAAAGCGTTGCATTAATATATGTATGCCCTTGGCAGACTTCCAATTGCACTGCTCCAAAGGTAGCTGCTTGGCAGCCAATCACACTATGACTTGCCTTCAATTTGAATGTATACCGATGGGCAAGAGGGAATATCCAATGGAATCATCTCCCGAAAGGCTGAGCAAGCAGGAAAGTAGACCAATAGTTGTCACATTTTTGGGAATCCTGAGAAGTTTTGCATTCCAAACTGAGCAAATAAAAGCCCTGCCGGAGAATCGATCCCTGATTGCACTAAATATATGCTCCATGAAGACAGTTCACACGTGAGGTGTGAGCAATTCCAAGCCTGACACTTTACATTCTAGTCTCAAATCGAGACTTTGCAGTCCATGGGCTTCAGAGTCTCCTTGCATCCAGCAAAACGTTAGAGTGCAGTCGAGGGGATGTAGCTCAGTGGTAGAGCGCATGCTTCGCATGTATGAGGCCCCGGGTTCAATCCCCGGCATCTCCAGGAGTCTCTGTTCTCTATCTTGGCTTTTTCCAGAAGGCTAGCCTGCCATCTTGTGGAAAGTAGAGGTTTCTCGGGCAGTTGGGGGTCAGAACCCCGCTTAAATTGTTTGCTTTGAAAAATGTGTTTGGAGTAGGCATAGTTTCCACTTTTCAAGAAAATCTGAGAATTTTGCTTGCCAAAAGGAGGAAAGAAATGCCCTCTCTGAGGATCGAACTCAGGACCTTCAGATTATGAGACTGACACGCTGCCTACTGCGCTAAGAAGGCTGCACACAAGCATCTCTAAATAGGACTATAGACCATGAAGATATTCCAGGTACGAGGCTTAAGGATTTTCCTGGCTGAGACTTTATGCTGCAGTGTCAAATGGGTTGACTTGGCAGCCAGTAAAACTTGGCAGACATGGGGATGTAGCTCAGTGGTAGAGCGCATGCTTTGCATGTATGAGGCCCCGGGTTCAATCCCCGGCATCTCCAGACTTTTGCCATGCTTGTCTCGGATTTTGGCAGAAAACAAGGCTGGCTATCAGTATTAAGGAAGAGATATGTCATGCAACTGGGATACCAACCCCACTTAAACTGTGAGACGTTTGCCTTGAAAAAACCCATGAAATGGGGCTATCTCATTTTTGATGCTTATACAACAGAAGAATCTTACTTGTTTAAGCCATCAAAGTGATGATTAATCTTGGCAATCTTAATACATTTAGGATAGAAATCTGTGGCAGCCCTCTTGGTCATTGGTAAGGGTTCTTCCTCGAAAGCAGAGACTCTTACTTTTCTGGTAACTTTGAGGGGGAGTGGCAGGTAATATTGATGATGTGCATCTGTCTGCTCCTGGTCCCCACCCTCCACAACCTTTCTTGAGCGAGAGATAATTTTGGTGCTACGGAAGTTTGCCACTACTCCTTCGATAGCTCAGTTGGTAGAGCGGAGGACTGTAGCATAAATTCAGGCATCCTTAGGTCGCTGGTTCAAATCCGGCTCGAAGGATTTTGTGGTTTAATTTCCATGGCTTTTGCTTTGAATCAACAATACCTTCCATTGACTATGAAAAATTCCCAGAGCTTCGATAAATACCGGAAAAGAAGCGTACTCTATCTGCTTTCAAAGGGAATGGATGACATAGTCGTCGCTAGGGGAGGTGTGAAGAACAGTCAAGGAAACCTGCTGATCAGAACTAATACCAAAGCGTTGCATTAATATATGTATGCCCTTGGCAGACTTCCAATTGCACTGCTCCAAAGGTAGCTGCTTGGCAGCCAATCACACTATGACTTGCCTTCAATTTGAATGTATACCGATGGGCAAGAGGGAATATCCAATGGAATCATCTCCCGAAAGGCTGAGCAAGCAGGAAAGTAGACCAATAGTTGTCACATTTTTGGGAATCCTGAGAAGTTTTGCATTCCAAACTGAGCAAATAAAAGCCCTGCCGGAGAATCGATCCCTGATTGCACTAAATATATGCTCCATGAAGACAGTTCACACGTGAGGTGTGAGCAATTCCAAGCCTGACACTTTACATTCTAGTCTCAAATCGAGACTTTGCAGTCCATGGGCTTCAGAGTCTCCTTGCATCCAGCAAAACGTTAGAGTGCAGTCGAGGGGATGTAGCTCAGTGGTAGAGCGCATGCTTCGCATGTATGAGGCCCCGGGTTCAATCCCCGGCATCTCCAGGAGTCTCTGTTCTCTATCTTGGCTTTTTCCAGAAGGCTAGCCTGCCATCTTGTGGAAAGTAGAGGTTTCTCGGGCAGTTGGGGGTCAGAACCCCGCTTAAATTGTTTGCTTTGAAAAATGTGTTTGGAGTAGGCATAGTTTCCACTTTTCAAGAAAATCTGAGAATTTTGCTTGCCAAAAGGAGGAAAGAAATGCCCTCTCTGAGGATCGAACTCAGGACCTTCAGATTATGAGACTGACGCGCTGCCTACTGCGCTAAGAAGGCTGCACACAAGCATCTCTAAATAGGACTATAGACCATGAAGATATTCCAGGTACGAGGCTTAAGGATTTTCCTGGCTGAGACTTTATGCTGCAGTGTCAAATGGGTTGACTTGGCAGCCAGTAAAACTTGGCAGACATGGGGATGTAGCTCAGTGGTAGAGCGCATGCTTTGCATGTATGAGGCCCCGGGTTCAATCCCCGGCATCTCCAGACTTTTGCCATGCTTGTCTCGGATTTTGGCAGAAAACAAGGCTGGCTATCAGTATTAAGGAAGAGATATGTCATGCAACTGGGATACCAACCCCACTTAAACTGTGAGACGTTTGCCTTGAAAAAACCCATGAAATGGGGCTATCTCATTTTTGATGCTTATACAACAGAAGAATCTTACTTGTTTAAGCCATCAAAGTGATGATTAATCTTGGCAATCTTAATACATTTAGGATAGAAATCTGTGGCAGCCCTCTTGGTCATTGGTAAGGGTTCTTCCTCGAAAGCAGAGACTCTTACTTTTCTGGTAACTTTGAGGGGGAGTGGCAGGTAATATTGATGATGTGCATCTGTCTGCTCCTGGTCCCCACCCTCCACAACCTTTCTTGAGCGAGAGATAATTTTGGTGCTACGGAAGTTTGCCACTACTCCTTCGATAGCTCAGTTGGTAGAGCGGAGGACTGTAGCATAAATTCAGGCATCCTTAGGTCGCTGGTTCAAATCCGGCTCGAAGGATTTTGTGGTTTAATTTCCATGGCTTTTGCTTTGAATCAACAATACCTTCCATTGACTATGAAAAATTCCCAGAGCTTCGATAAATACCGGAAAAGAAGCGTACTCTATCTGCTTTCAAAGGGAATGGATGACATAGTCGTCGCTAGGGGAGGTGTGAAGAACAGTCAAGGAAACCTGCTGATCAGAACTAATACCAAAGCGTTGCATTAATATATGTATGCCCTTGGCAGACTTCCAATTGCACTGCTCCAAAGGTAGCTGCTTGGCAGCCAATCACACTATGACTTGCCTTCAATTTGAATGTATACCGATGGGCAAGAGGGAATATCCAATGGAATCATCTCCCGAAAGGCTGAGCAAGCAGGAAAGTAGACCAATAGTTGTCACATTTTTGGGAATCCTGAGAAGTTTTGCATTCCAAACTGAGCAAATAAAAGCCCTGCCGGAGAATCGATCCCTGATTGCACTAAATATATGCTCCATGAAGACAGTTCACACGTGAGGTGTGAGCAATTCCAAGCCTGACACTTTACATTCTAGTCTCAAATCGAGACTTTGCAGTCCATGGGCTTCAGAGTCTCCTTGCATCCAGCAAAACGTTAGAGTGCAGTCGAGGGGATGTAGCTCAGTGGTAGAGCGCATGCTTCGCATGTATGAGGCCCCGGGTTCAATCCCCGGCATCTCCAGGAGTCTCTGTTCTCTATCTTGGCTTTTTCCAGAAGGCTAGCCTGCCATCTTGTGGAAAGTAGAGGTTTCTCGGGCAGTTGGGGGTCAGAACCCCGCTTAAATTGTTTGCTTTGAAAAATGTGTTTGGAGTAGGCATAGTTTCCACTTTTCAAGAAAATCTGAGAATTTTGCTTGCCAAAAGGAGGAAATAAATGCCCTCTCTGAGGATCGAACTCAGGACCTTCAGATTATGAGACTGACGCGCTGCCTACTGCGCTAAGAAGGCTGCACACAAGCATCTCTAAATAGGACTATAGACCATGAAGATATTCCAGGTACGAGGCTTAAGGATTTTCCTGGCTGAGACTTTATGCTGCAGTGTCAAATGGGTTGACTTGGCAGCCAGTAAAACTTGGCAGACATGGGGATGTAGCTCAGTGGTAGAGCGCATGCTTTGCATGTATGAGGCCCCGGGTTCAATCCCCGGCATCTCCAGACTTTTGCCATGCTTGTCTCGGATTTTGGCAGAAAACAAGGCTGGCTATCAGTATTAAGGAAGAGATATGTCATGCAACTGGGATACCAACCCCACTTAAACTGTGAGACGTTTGCCTTGAAAAAACCCATGAAATGGGGCTATCTCATTTTTGATGCTTATACAACAGAAGAATCTTACTTGTTTAAGCCATCAAAGTGATGATTAATCTTGGCAATCTTAATACATTTAGGATAGAAATCTGTGGCAGCCCTCTTGGTCATTGGTAAGGGTTCTTCCTCGAAAGCAGAGACTCTTACTTTTCTGGTAACTTTGAGGGGGAGTGGCAGGTAATATTGATGATGTGCATCTGTCTGCTCCTGGTCCCCACCCTCCACAACCTTTCTTGAGCGAGAGATAATTTTGGTGCTACGGAAGTTTGCCACTACTCCTTCGATAGCTCAGTTGGTAGAGCGGAGGACTGTAGCATAAATTCAGGCATCCTTAGGTCGCTGGTTCAAATCCGGCTCGAAGGATTTTGTGGTTTAATTTCCATGGCTTTTGCTTTGAATCAACAATACCTTCCATTGACTATGAAAAATTCCCAGAGCTTCGATAAATACCGGAAAAGAAGCGTACTCTATCTGCTTTCAAAGGGAATGGATGACATAGTCGTCGCTAGGGGAGGTGTGAAGAACAGTCAAGGAAACCTGCTGATCAGAACTAATACCAAAGCGTTGCATTAATATATGTATGCCCTTGGCAGACTTCCAATTGCACTGCTCCAAAGGTAGCTGCTTGGCAGCCAATCACACTATGACTTGCCTTCAATTTGAATGTATACCGATGGGCAAGAGGGAATATCCAATGGAATCATCTCCCGAAAGGCTGAGCAAGCAGGAAAGTAGACCAATAGTTGTCACATTTTTGGGAATCCTGAGAAGTTTTGCATTCCAAACTGAGCAAATAAAAGCCCTGCCGGAGAATCGATCCCTGATTGCACTAAATATATGCTCCATGAAGACAGTTCACACGTGAGGTGTGAGCAATTCCAAGCCTGACACTTTACATTCTAGTCTCAAATCGAGACTTTGCAGTCCATGGGCTTCAGAGTCTCCTTGCATCCAGCAAAACGTTAGAGTGCAGTCGAGGGGATGTAGCTCAGTGGTAGAGCGCATGCTTCGCATGTATGAGGCCCCGGGTTCAATCCCCGGCATCTCCAGGAGTCTCTGTTCTCTATCTTGGCTTTTTCCAGAAGGCTAGCCTGCCATCTTGTGGAAAGTAGAGGTTTCTCGGGCAGTTGGGGGTCAGAACCCCGCTTAAATTGTTTGCTTTGAAAAATGTGTTTGGAGTAGGCATAGTTTCCACTTTTCAAGAAAATCTGAGAATTTTGCTTGCCAAAAGGAGGAAAGAAATGCCCTCTCTGAGGATCGAACTCAGGACCTTCAGATTATGAGACTGACGCGCTGCCTACTGCGCTAAGAAGGCTGCACACAAGCATCTCTAAATAGGACTATAGACCATGAAGATATTCCAGGTACGAGGCTTAAGGATTTTCCTGGCTGAGACTTTATGCTGCAGTGTCAAATGGGTTGACTTGGCAGCCAGTAAAACTTGGCAGACATGGGGATGTAGCTCAGTGGTAGAGCGCATGCTTTGCATGTATGAGGCCCCGGGTTCAATCCCCGGCATCTCCAGACTTTTGCCATGCTTGTCTCGGATTTTGGCAGAAAACAAGGCTGGCTATCAGTATTAAGGAAGAGATATGTCATGCAACTGGGATACCAACCCCACTTAAACTGTGAGACGTTTGCCTTGAAAAAACCCATGAAATGGGGCTATCTCATTTTTGATGCTTATACAACAGAAGAATCTTACTTGTTTAAGCCATCAAAGTGATGATTAATCTTGGCAATCTTAATACATTTAGGATAGAAATCTGTGGCAGCCCTCTTGGTCATTGGTAAGGGTTCTTCCTCGAAAGCAGAGACTCTTACTTTTCTGGTAACTTTGAGGGGGAGTGGCAGGTAATATTGATGATGTGCATCTGTCTGCTCCTGGTCCCCACCCTCCACAACCTTTCTTGAGCGAGAGATAATTTTGGTGCTACGGAAGTTTGCCACTACTCCTTCGATAGCTCAGTTGGTAGAGCGGAGGACTGTAGCATAAATTCAGGCATCCTTAGGTCGCTGGTTCAAATCCGGCTCGAAGGATTTTGTGGTTTAATTTCCATGGCTTTTGCTTTGAATCAACAATACCTTCCATTGACTATGAAAAATTCCCAGAGCTTCGATAAATACCGGAAAAGAAGCGTACTCTATCTGCTTTCAAAGGGAATGGATGACATAGTCGTCGCTAGGGGAGGTGTGAAGAACAGTCAAGGAAACCTGCTGATCAGAACTAATACCAAAGCGTTGCATTAATATATGTATGCCCTTGGCAGACTTCCAATTGCACTGCTCCAAAGGTAGCTGCTTGGCAGCCAATCACACTATGACTTGCCTTCAATTTGAATGTATACCGATGGGCAAGAGGGAATATCCAATGGAATCATCTCCCGAAAGGCTGAGCAAGCAGGAAAGTAGACCAATAGTTGTCACATTTTTGGGAATCCTGAGAAGTTTTGCATTCCAAACTGAGCAAATAAAAGCCCTGCCGGAGAATCGATCCCTGATTGCACTAAATATATGCTCCATGAAGACAGTTCACACGTGAGGTGTGAGCAATTCCAAGCCTGACACTTTACATTCTAGTCTCAAATCGAGACTTTGCAGTCCATGGGCTTCAGAGTCTCCTTGCATCCAGCAAAACGTTAGAGTGCAGTCGAGGGGATGTAGCTCAGTGGTAGAGCGCATGCTTCGCATGTATGAGGCCCCGGGTTCAATCCCCGGCATCTCCAGGAGTCTCTGTTCTCTATCTTGGCTTTTTCCAGAAGGCTAGCCTGCCATCTTGTGGAAAGTAGAGGTTTCTCGGGCAGTTGGGGGTCAGAACCCCGCTTAAATTGTTTGCTTTGAAAAATGTGTTTGGAGTAGGCATAGTTTCCACTTTTCAAGAAAATCTGAGAATTTTGCTTGCCAAAAGGAGGAAAGAAATGCCCTCTCTGAGGATCGAACTCAGGACCTTCAGATTATGAGACTGACGCGCTGCCTACTGCGCTAAGAAGGCTGCACACAAGCATCTCTAAATAGGACTATAGACCATGAAGATATTCCAGGTACGAGGCTTAAGGATTTTCCTGGCTGAGACTTTATGCTGCAGTGTCAAATGGGTTGACTTGGCAGCCAGTAAAACTTGGCAGACATGGGGATGTAGCTCAGTGGTAGAGCGCATGCTTTGCATGTATGAGGCCCCGGGTTCAATCCCCGGCATCTCCAGACTTTTGCCATGCTTGTCTCGGATTTTGGCAGAAAACAAGGCTGGCTATCAGTATTAAGGAAGAGATATGTCATGCAACTGGGATACCAACCCCACTTAAACTGTGAGACGTTTGCCTTGAAAAAACCCATGAAATGGGGCTATCTCATTTTTGATGCTTATACAACAGAAGAATCTTACTTGTTTAAGCCATCAAAGTGATGATTAATCTTGGCAATCTTAATACATTTAGGATAGAAATCTGTGGCAGCCCTCTTGGTCATTGGTAAGGGTTCTTCCTCGAAAGCAGAGACTCTTACTTTTCTGGTAACTTTGAGGGGGAGTGGCAGGTAATATTGATGATGTGCATCTGTCTGCTCCTGGTCCCCACCCTCCACAACCTTTCTTGAGCGAGAGATAATTTTGGTGCTACGGAAGTTTGCCACTACTCCTTCGATAGCTCAGTTGGTAGAGCGGAGGACTGTAGCATAAATTCAGGCATCCTTAGGTCGCTGGTTCAAATCCGGCTCGAAGGATTTTGTGGTTTAATTTCCATGGCTTTTGCTTTGAATCAACAATACCTTCCATTGACTATGAAAAATTCCCAGAGCTTCGATAAATACCGGAAAAGAAGCGTACTCTATCTGCTTTCAAAGGGAATGGATGACATAGTCGTCGCTAGGGGAGGTGTGAAGAACAGTCAAGGAAACCTGCTGATCAGAACTAATACCAAAGCGTTGCATTAATATATGTATGCCCTTGGCAGACTTCCAATTGCACTGCTCCAAAGGTAGCTGCTTGGCAGCCAATCACACTATGACTTGCCTTCAATTTGAATGTATACCGATGGGCAAGAGGGAATATCCAATGGAATCATCTCCCGAAAGGCTGAGCAAGCAGGAAAGTAGACCAATAGTTGTCACATTTTTGGGAATCCTGAGAAGTTTTGCATTCCAAACTGAGCAAATAAAAGCCCTGCCGGAGAATCGATCCCTGATTGCACTAAATATATGCTCCATGAAGACAGTTCACACGTGAGGTGTGAGCAATTCCAAGCCTGACACTTTACATTCTAGTCTCAAATCGAGACTTTGCAGTCCATGGGCTTCAGAGTCTCCTTGCATCCAGCAAAACGTTAGAGTGCAGTCGAGGGGATGTAGCTCAGTGGTAGAGCGCATGCTTCGCATGTATGAGGCCCCGGGTTCAATCCCCGGCATCTCCAGGAGTCTCTGTTCTCTATCTTGGCTTTTTCCAGAAGGCTAGCCTGCCATCTTGTGGAAAGTAGAGGTTTCTCGGGCAGTTGGGGGTCAGAACCCCGCTTAAATTGTTTGCTTTGAAAAATGTGTTTGGAGTAGGCATAGTTTCCACTTTTCAAGAAAATCTGAGAATTTTGCTTGCCAAAAGGAGGAAAGAAATGCCCTCTCTGAGGATCGAACTCAGGACCTTCAGATTATGAGACTGACGCGCTGCCTACTGCGCTAAGAAGGCTGCACACAAGCATCTCTAAATAGGACTATAGACCATGAAGATATTCCAGGTACGAGGCTTAAGGATTTTCCTGGCTGAGACTTTATGCTGCAGTGTCAAATGGGTTGACTTGGCAGCCAGTAAAACTTGGCAGACATGGGGATGTAGCTCAGTGGTAGAGCGCATGCTTTGCATGTATGAGGCCCCGGGTTCAATCCCCGGCATCTCCAGACTTTTGCCATGCTTGTCTCGGATTTTGGCAGAAAACAAGGCTGGCTATCAGTATTAAGGAAGAGATATGTCATGCAACTGGGATACCAACCCCACTTAAACTGTGAGACGTTTGCCTTGAAAAAACCCATGAAATGGGGCTATCTCATTTTTGATGCTTATACAACAGAAGAATCTTACTTGTTTAAGCCATCAAAGTGATGATTAATCTTGGCAATCTTAATACATTTAGGATAGAAATCTGTGGCAGCCCTCTTGGTCATTGGTAAGGGTTCTTCCTCGAAAGCAGAGACTCTTACTTTTCTGGTAACTTTGAGGGGGAGTGGCAGGTAATATTGATGATGTGCATCTGTCTGCTCCTGGTCCCCACCCTCCACAACCTTTCTTGAGCGAGAGATAATTTTGGTGCTACGGAAGTTTGCCACTACTCCTTCGATAGCTCAGTTGGTAGAGCGGAGGACTGTAGCATAAATTCAGGCATCCTTAGGTCGCTGGTTCAAATCCGGCTCGAAGGATTTTGTGGTTTAATTTCCATGGCTTTTGCTTTGAATCAACAATACCTTCCATTGACTATGAAAAATTCCCAGAGCTTCGATAAATACCGGAAAAGAAGCGTACTCTATCTGCTTTCAAAGGGAATGGATGACATAGTCGTCGCTAGGGGAGGTGTGAAGAACAGTCAAGGAAACCTGCTGATCAGAACTAATACCAAAGCGTTGCATTAATATATGTATGCCCTTGGCAGACTTCCAATTGCACTGCTCCAAAGGTAGCTGCTTGGCAGCCAATCACACTATGACTTGCCTTCAATTTGAATGTATACCGATGGGCAAGAGGGAATATCCAATGGAATCATCTCCCGAAAGGCTGAGCAAGCAGGAAAGTAGACCAATAGTTGTCACATTTTTGGGAATCCTGAGAAGTTTTGCATTCCAAACTGAGCAAATAAAAGCCCTGCCGGAGAATCGATCCCTGATTGCACTAAATATATGCTCCATGAAGACAGTTCACACGTGAGGTGTGAGCAATTCCAAGCCTGACACTTTACATTCTAGTCTCAAATCGAGACTTTGCAGTCCATGGGCTTCAGAGTCTCCTTGCATCCAGCAAAACGTTAGAGTGCAGTCGAGGGGATGTAGCTCAGTGGTAGAGCGCATGCTTCGCATGTATGAGGCCCCGGGTTCAATCCCCGGCATCTCCAGGAGTCTCTGTTCTCTATCTTGGCTTTTTCCAGAAGGCTAGCCTGCCATCTTGTGGAAAGTAGAGGTTTCTCGGGCAGTTGGGGGTCAGAACCCCGCTTAAATTGTTTGCTTTGAAAAATGTGTTTGGAGTAGGCATAGTTTCCACTTTTCAAGAAAATCTGAGAATTTTGCTTGCCAAAAGGAGGAAAGAAATGCCCTCTCTGAGGATCGAACTCAGGACCTTCAGATTATGAGACTGACGCGCTGCCTACTGCGCTAAGAAGGCTGCACACAAGCATCTCTAAATAGGACTATAGACCATGAAGATATTCCAGGTACGAGGCTTAAGGATTTTCCTGGCTGAGACTTTATGCTGCAGTGTCAAATGGGTTGACTTGGCAGCCAGTAAAACTTGGCAGACATGGGGATGTAGCTCAGTGGTAGAGCGCATGCTTTGCATGTATGAGGCCCCGGGTTCAATCCCCGGCATCTCCAGACTTTTGCCATGCTTGTCTCGGATTTTGGCAGAAAACAAGGCTGGCTATCAGTATTAAGGAAGAGATATGTCATGCAACTGGGATACCAACCCCACTTAAACTGTGAGACGTTTGCCTTGAAAAAACCCATGAAATGGGGCTATCTCATTTTTGATGCTTATACAACAGAAGAATCTTACTTGTTTAAGCCATCAAAGTGATGATTAATCTTGGCAATCTTAATACATTTAGGATAGAAATCTGTGGCAGCCCTCTTGGTCATTGGTAAGGGTTCTTCCTCGAAAGCAGAGACTCTTACTTTTCTGGTAACTTTGAGGGGGAGTGGCAGGTAATATTGATGATGTGCATCTGTCTGCTCCTGGTCCCCACCCTCCACAACCTTTCTTGAGCGAGAGATAATTTTGGTGCTACGGAAGTTTGCCACTACTCCTTCGATAGCTCAGTTGGTAGAGCGGAGGACTGTAGCATAAATTCAGGCATCCTTAGGTCGCTGGTTCAAATCCGGCTCGAAGGATTTTGTGGTTTAATTTCCATGGCTTTTGCTTTGAATCAACAATACCTTCCATTGACTATGAAAAATTCCCAGAGCTTCGATAAATACCGGAAAAGAAGCGTACTCTATCTGCTTTCAAAGGGAATGGATGACATAGTCGTCGCTAGGGGAGGTGTGAAGAACAGTCAAGGAAACCTGCTGATCAGAACTAATACCAAAGCGTTGCATTAATATATGTATGCCCTTGGCAGACTTCCAATTGCACTGCTCCAAAGGTAGCTGCTTGGCAGCCAATCACACTATGACTTGCCTTCAATTTGAATGTATACCGATGGGCAAGAGGGAATATCCAATGGAATCATCTCCCGAAAGGCTGAGCAAGCAGGAAAGTAGACCAATAGTTGTCACATTTTTGGGAATCCTGAGAAGTTTTGCATTCCAAACTGAGCAAATAAAAGCCCTGCCGGAGAATCGATCCCTGATTGCACTAAATATATGCTCCATGAAGACAGTTCACACGTGAGGTGTGAGCAATTCCAAGCCTGACACTTTACATTCTAGTCTCAAATCGAGACTTTGCAGTCCATGGGCTTCAGAGTCTCCTTGCATCCAGCAAAACGTTAGAGTGCAGTCGAGGGGATGTAGCTCAGTGGTAGAGCGCATGCTTCGCATGTATGAGGCCCCGGGTTCAATCCCCGGCATCTCCAGGAGTCTCTGTTCTCTATCTTGGCTTTTTCCAGAAGGCTAGCCTGCCATCTTGTGGAAAGTAGAGGTTTCTCGGGCAGTTGGGGGTCAGAACCCCGCTTAAATTGTTTGCTTTGAAAAATGTGTTTGGAGTAGGCATAGTTTCCACTTTTCAAGAAAATCTGAGAATTTTGCTTGCCAAAAGGAGGAAAGAAATGCCCTCTCTGAGGATCGAACTCAGGACCTTCAGATTATGAGACTGACGCGCTGCCTACTGCGCTAAGAAGGCTGCACACAAGCATCTCTAAATAGGACTATAGACCATGAAGATATTCCAGGTACGAGGCTTAAGGATTTTCCTGGCTGAGACTTTATGCTGCAGTGTCAAATGGGTTGACTTGGCAGCCAGTAAAACTTGGCAGACATGGGGATGTAGCTCAGTGGTAGAG
Source organism: Lissotriton vulgaris (assembly GCF_964263255.1). Taxonomy (NCBI): domain Eukaryota; kingdom Metazoa; phylum Chordata; class Amphibia; order Caudata; family Salamandridae; genus Lissotriton; species Lissotriton vulgaris. The sequence goes on along the minus strand of NW_028252829.1, from coordinate 28,405 downwards.
CGCATGCTTTGCATGTATGAGGCCCCGGGTTCAATCCCCGGCATCTCCAGACTTTTGCCATGCTTGTCTCGGATTTTGGCAGAAAACAAGGCTGGCTATCAGTATTAAGGAAGAGATATGTCATGCAACTGGGATACCAACCCCACTTAAACTGTGAGACGTTTGCCTTGAAAAAACCCATGAAATGGGGCTATCTCATTTTTGATGCTTATACAACAGAAGAATCTTACTTGTTTAAGCCATCAAAGTGATGATTAATCTTGGCAATCTTAATACATTTAGGATAGAAATCTGTGGCAGCCCTCTTGGTCATTGGTAAGGGTTCTTCCTCGAAAGCAGAGACTCTTACTTTTCTGGTAACTTTGAGGGGGAGTGGCAGGTAATATTGATGATGTGCATCTGTCTGCTCCTGGTCCCCACCCTCCACAACCTTTCTTGAGCGAGAGATAATTTTGGTGCTACGGAAGTTTGCCACTACTCCTTCGATAGCTCAGTTGGTAGAGCGGAGGACTGTAGCATAAATTCAGGCATCCTTAGGTCGCTGGTTCAAATCCGGCTCGAAGGATTTTGTGGTTTAATTTCCATGGCTTTTGCTTTGAATCAACAATACCTTCCATTGACTATGAAAAATTCCCAGAGCTTCGATAAATACCGGAAAAGAAGCGTACTCTATCTGCTTTCAAACGGAATGGATGACATAGTCGTCGCTAGGGGAGGTGTGAAGAACAGTCAAGGAAACCTGCTGATCAGAACTAATACCAAAGCGTTGCATTAATATATGTATGCCCTTGGCAGACTTCCAATTGCACTGCTCCAAAGGTAGCTGCTTGGCAGCCAATCACACTATGACTTGCCTTCAATTTGAATGTATACCGATGGGCAAGAGGGAATATCCAATGGAATCATCTCCCGAAAGGCTGAGCAAGCAGGAAAGTAGACCAATAGTTGTCACATTTTTGGGAATCCTGAGAAGTTTTGCATTCCAAACTGAGCAAATAAAAGCCCTGCCGGAGAATCGATCCCTGATTGCACTAAATATATGCTCCATGAAGACAGTTCACACGTGAGGTGTGAGCAATTCCAAGCCTGACACTTTACATTCTAGTCTCAAATCGAGACTTTGCAGTCCATGGGCTTCAGAGTCTCCTTGCATCCAGCAAAACGTTAGAGCGCAGTCGAGGGGATGTAGCTCAGTGGTAGAGCGCATGCTTCGCATGTATGAGGCCCCGGGTTCAATCCCCGGCATCTCCAGGAGTCTCTGTTCTCTATCTTGGCTTTTTCCAGAAGGCTAGCCTGCCATCTTGTGGAAAGTAGAGGTTTCTCGGGCAGTTGGGGGTCAGAACCCCGCTTAAATTGTTTGCTTTGAAAAATGTGTTTGGAGTAGGCATAGTTTCCACTTTTCAAGAAAATCTGAGAATTTTGCTTGCCAAAAGGAGGAAAGAAATGCCCTCTCTGAGGATCGAACTCAGGACCTTCAGATTATGAGACTGACGCGCTGCCTACTGCGCTAAGAAGGCTGCACACAAGCATCTCTAAATAGGACTATAGACCATGAAGATATTCCAGGTACGAGGCTTAAGGATTTTCCTGGCTGAGACTTTATGCTGCAGTGTCAAATGGGTTGACTTGGCAGCCAGTAAAACTTGGCAGACATGGGGATGTAGCTCAGTGGTAGAGCGCATGCTTTGCATGTATGAGGCCCCGGGTTCAATCCCCGGCATCTCCAGACTTTTGCCATGCTTGTCTCGGATTTTGGCAGAAAACAAGGCTGGCTATCAGTATTAAGGAAGAGATATGTCATGCAACTGGGATACCAACCCCACTTAAACTGTGAGACGTTTGCCTTGAAAAAACCCATGAAATGGGGCTATCTCATTTTTGATGCTTATACAACAGAAGAATCTTACTTGTTTAAGCCATCAAAGTGATGATTAATCTTGGCAATCTTAATACATTTAGGATAGAAATCTGTGGCAGCCCTCTTGGTCATTGGTAAGGGTTCTTCCTCGAAAGCAGAGACTCTTACTTTTCTGGTAACTTTGAGGGGGAGTGGCAGGTAATATTGATGATGTGCATCTGTCTGCTCCTGGTCCCCACCCTCCACAACCTTTCTTGAGCGAGAGATAATTTTGGTGCTACGGAAGTTTGCCACTACTCCTTCGATAGCTCAGTTGGTAGAGCGGAGGACTGTAGCATAAATTCAGGCATCCTTAGGTCGCTGGTTCAAATCCGGCTCGAAGGATTTTGTGGTTTAATTTCCATGGCTTTTGCTTTGAATCAACAATACCTTCCATTGACTATGAAAAATTCCCAGAGCTTCGATAAATACCGGAAAAGAAGCGTACTCTATCTGCTTTCAAACGGAATGGATGACATAGTCGTCGCTAGGGGAGGTGTGAAGAACAGTCAAGGAAACCTGCTGATCAGAACTAATACCAAAGCGTTGCATTAATATATGTATGCCCTTGGCAGACTTCCAATTGCACTGCTCCAAAGGTAGCTGCTTGGCAGCCAATCACACTATGACTTGCCTTCAATTTGAATGTATACCGATGGGCAAGAGGGAATATCCAATGGAATCATCTCCCGAAAGGCTGAGCAAGCAGGAAAGTAGACCAATAGTTGTCACATTTTTGGGAATCCTGAGAAGTTTTGCATTCCAAACTGAGCAAATAAAAGCCCTGCCGGAGAATCGATCCCTGATTGCACTAAATATATGCTCCATGAAGACAGTTCACACGTGAGGTGTGAGCAATTCCAAGCCTGACACTTTACATTCTAGTCTCAAATCGAGACTTTGCAGTCCATGGGCTTCAGAGTCTCCTTGCATCCAGCAAAACGTTAGAGTGCAGTCGAGGGGATGTAGCTCAGTGGTAGAGCGCATGCTTCGCATGTATGAGGCCCCGGGTTCAATCCCCGGCATCTCCAGGAGTCTCTGTTCTCTATCTTGGCTTTTTCCAGAAGGCTAGCCTGCCATCTTGTGGAAAGTAGAGGTTTCTCGGGCAGTTGGGGGTCAGAACCCCGCTTAAATTGTTTGCTTTGAAAAATGTGTTTGGAGTAGGCATAGTTTCCACTTTTCAAGAAAATCTGAGAATTTTGCTTGCCAAAAGGAGGAAAGAAATGCCCTCTCTGAGGATCGAACTCAGGACCTTCAGATTATGAGACTGACGCGCTGCCTACTGCGCTAAGAAGGCTGCACACAAGCATCTCTAAATAGGACTATAGACCATGAAGATATTCCAGGTACGAGGCTTAAGGATTTTCCTGGCTGAGACTTTATGCTGCAGTGTCAAATGGGTTGACTTGGCAGCCAGTAAAACTTGGCAGACATGGGGATGTAGCTCAGTGGTAGAGCGCATGCTTTGCATGTATGAGGCCCCGGGTTCAATCCCCGGCATCTCCAGACTTTTGCCATGCTTGTCTCGGATTTTGGCAGAAAACAAGGCTGGCTATCAGTATTAAGGAAGAGATATGTCATGCAACTGGGATACCAACCCCACTTAAACTGTGAGACGTTTGCCTTGAAAAAACCCATGAAATGGGGCTATCTCATTTTTGATGCTTATACAACAGAAGAATCTTACTTGTTTAAGCCATCAAAGTGATGATTAATCTTGGCAATCTTAATACATTTAGGATAGAAATCTGTGGCAGCCCTCTTGGTCATTGGTAAGGGTTCTTCCTCGAAAGCAGAGACTCTTACTTTTCTGGTAACTTTGAGGGGGAGTGGCAGGTAATATTGATGATGTGCATCTGTCTGCTCCTGGTCCCCACCCTCCACAACCTTTCTTGAGCGAGAGATAATTTTGGTGCTACGGAAGTTTGCCACTACTCATTCGATAGCTCAGTTGGTAGAGCGGAGGACTGTAGCATAAATTCAGGCATCCTTAGGTCGCTGGTTCAAATCCGGCTCGAAGGATTTTGTGGTTTAATTTCCATGGCTTTTGCTTTGAATCAACAATACCTTCCATTGACTATGAAAAATTCCCAGAGCTTCGATAAATACCGGAAAAGAAGCGTACTCTATCTGCTTTCAAAGGGAATGGATGACATAGTCGTCGCTAGGGGAGGTGTGAAGAACAGTCAAGGAAACCTGCTGATCAGAACTAATACCAAAGCGTTGCATTAATATATGTATGCCCTTGGCAGACTTCCAATTGCACTGCTCCAAAGGTAGCTGCTTGGCAGCCAATCACACTATGACTTGCCTTCAATTTGAATGTATACCGATGGGCAAGAGGGAATATCCAATGGAATCATCTCCCGAAAGGCTGAGCAAGCAGGAAAGTAGACCAATAGTTGTCACATTTTTGGGAATCCTGAGAAGTTTTGCATTCCAAACTGAGCAAATAAAAGCCCTGCCGGAGAATCGATCCCTGATTGCACTAAATATATGCTCCATGAAGACAGTTCACACGTGAGGTGTGAGCAATTCCAAGCCTGACACTTTACATTCTAGTCTCAAATCGAGACTTTGCAGTCCATGGGCTTCAGAGTCTCCTTGCATCCAGCAAAACGTTAGAGTGCAGTCGAGGGGATGTAGCTCAGTGGTAGAGCGCATGCTTCGCATGTATGAGGCCCCGGGTTCAATCCCCGGCATCTCCAGGAGTCTCTGTTCTCTATCTTGGCTTTTTCCAGAAGGCTAGCCTGCCATCTTGTGGAAAGTAGAGGTTTCTCGGGCAGTTGGGGGTCAGAACCCCGCTTAAATTGTTTGCTTTGAAAAATGTGTTTGGAGTAGGCATAGTTTCCACTTTTCAAGAAAATCTGAGAATTTTGCTTGCCAAAAGGAGGAAAGAAATGCCCTCTCTGAGGATCGAACTCAGGACCTTCAGATTATGAGACTGACGCGCTGCCTACTGCGCTAAGAAGGCTGCACACAAGCATCTCTAAATAGGACTATAGACCATGAAGATATTCCAGGTACGAGGCTTAAGGATTTTCCTGGCTGAGACTTTATGCTGCAGTGTCAAATGGGTTGACTTGGCAGCCAGTAAAACTTGGCAGACATGGGGATGTAGCTCAGTGGTAGAGCGCATGCTTTGCATGTATGAGGCCCCGGGTTCAATCCCCGGCATCTCCAGACTTTTGCCATGCTTGTCTCGGATTTTGGCAGAAAACAAGGCTGGCTATCAGTATTAAGGAAGAGATATGTCATGCAACTGGGATACCAACCCCACTTAAACTGTGAGACGTTTGCCTTGAAAAAACCCATGAAATGGGGCTATCTCATTTTTGATGCTTATACAACAGAAGAATCTTACTTGTTTAAGCCATCAAAGTGATGATTAATCTTGGCAATCTTAATACATTTAGGATAGAAATCTGTGGCAGCCCTCTTGGTCATTGGTAAGGGTTCTTCCTCGAAAGCAGAGACTCTTACTTTTCTGGTAACTTTGAGGGGGAGTGGCAGGTAATATTGATGATGTGCATCTGTCTGCTCCTGGTCCCCACCCTCCACAACCTTTCTTGAGCGAGAGATAATTTTGGTGCTACGGAAGTTTGCCACTACTCCTTCGATAGCTCAGTTGGTAGAGCGGAGGACTGTAGCATAAATTCAGGCATCCTTAGGTCGCTGGTTCAAATCCGGCTCGAAGGATTTTGTGGTTTAATTTCCATGGCTTTTGCTTTGAATCAACAATACCTTCCATTGACTATGAAAAATTCCCAGAGCTTCGATAAATACCGGAAAAGAAGCGTACTCTATCTGCTTTCAAAGGGAATGGATGACATAGTCGTCGCTAGGGGAGGTGTGAAGAACAGTCAAGGAAACCTGCTGATCAGAACTAATACCAAAGCGTTGCATTAATATATGTATGCCCTTGGCAGACTTCCAATTGCACTGCTCCAAAGGTAGCTGCTTGGCAGCCAATCACACTATGACTTGCCTTCAATTTGAATGTATACCGATGGGCAAGAGGGAATATCCAATGGAATCATCTCCCGAAAGGCTGAGCAAGCAGGAAAGTAGACCAATAGTTGTCACATTTTTGGGAATCCTGAGAAGTTTTGCATTCCAAACTGAGCAAATAAAAGCCCTGCCGGAGAATCGATCCCTGATTGCACTAAATATATGCTCCATGAAGACAGTTCACACGTGAGGTGTGAGCAATTCCAAGCCTGACACTTTACATTCTAGTCTCAAATCGAGACTTTGCAGTCCATGGGCTTCAGAGTCTCCTTGCATCCAGCAAAACGTTAGAGTGCAGTCGAGGGGATGTAGCTCAGTGGTAGAGCGCATGCTTCGCATGTATGAGGCCCCGGGTTCAATCCCCGGCATCTCCAGGAGTCTCTGTTCTCTATCTTGGCTTTTTCCAGAAGGCTAGCCTGCCATCTTGTGGAAAGTAGAGGTTTCTCGGGCAGTTGGGGGTCAGAACCCCGCTTAAATTGTTTGCTTTGAAAAATGTGTTTGGAGTAGGCATAGTTTCCACTTTTCAAGAAAATCTGAGAATTTTGCTTGCCAAAAGGAGGAAATAAATGCCCTCTCTGAGGATCGAACTCAGGACCTTCAGATTATGAGACTGACGCGCTGCCTACTGCGCTAAGAAGGCTGCACACAAGCATCTCTAAATAGGACTATAGACCATGAAGATATTCCAGGTACGAGGCTTAAGGATTTTCCTGGCTGAGACTTTATGCTGCAGTGTCAAATGGGTTGACTTGGCAGCCAGTAAAACTTGGCAGACATGGGGATGTAGCTCAGTGGTAGAGCGCATGCTTTGCATGTATGAGGCCCCGGGTTCAATCCCCGGCATCTCCAGACTTTTGCCATGCTTGTCTCGGATTTTGGCAGAAAACAAGGCTGGCTATCAGTATTAAGGAAGAGATATGTCATGCAACTGGGATACCAACCCCACTTAAACTGTGAGACGTTTGCCTTGAAAAAACCCATGAAATGGGGCTATCTCATTTTTGATGCTTATACAACAGAAGAATCTTACTTGTTTAAGCCATCAAAGTGATGATTAATCTTGGCAATCTTAATACATTTAGGATAGAAATCTGTGGCAGCCCTCTTGGTCATTGGTAAGGGTTCTTCCTCGAAAGCAGAGACTCTTACTTTTCTGGTAACTTTGAGGGGGAGTGGCAGGTAATATTGATGATGTGCATCTGTCTGCTCCTGGTCCCCACCCTCCACAACCTTTCTTGAGCGAGAGATAATTTTGGTGCTACGGAAGTTTGCCACTACTCCTTCGATAGCTCAGTTGGTAGAGCGGAGGACTGTAGCATAAATTCAGGCATCCTTAGGTCGCTGGTTCAAATCCGGCTCGAAGGATTTTGTGGTTTAATTTCCATGGCTTTTGCTTTGAATCAACAATACCTTCCATTGACTATGAAAAATTCCCAGAGCTTCGATAAATACCGGAAAAGAAGCGTACTCTATCTGCTTTCAAAGGGAATGGATGACATAGTCGTCGCTAGGGGAGGTGTGAAGAACAGTCAAGGAAACCTGCTGATCAGAACTAATACCAAAGCGTTGCATTAATATATGTATGCCCTTGGCAGACTTCCAATTGCACTGCTCCAAAGGTAGCTGCTTGGCAGCCAATCACACTATGACTTGCCTTCAATTTGAATGTATACCGATGGGCAAGAGGGAATATCCAATGGAATCATCTCCCGAAAGGCTGAGCAAGCAGGAAAGTAGACCAATAGTTGTCACATTTTTGGGAATCCTGAGAAGTTTTGCATTCCAAACTGAGCAAATAAAAGCCCTGCCGGAGAATCGATCCCTGATTGCACTAAATATATGCTCCATGAAGACAGTTCACACGTGAGGTGTGAGCAATTCCAAGCCTGACACTTTACATTCTAGTCTCAAATCGAGACTTTGCAGTCCATGGGCTTCAGAGTCTCCTTGCATCCAGCAAAACGTTAGAGTGCAGTCGAGGGGATGTAGCTCAGTGGTAGAGCGCATGCTTCGCATGTATGAGGCCCCGGGTTCAATCCCCGGCATCTCCAGGAGTCTCTGTTCTCTATCTTGGCTTTTTCCAGAAGGCTAGCCTGCCATCTTGTGGAAAGTAGAGGTTTCTCGGGCAGTTGGGGGTCAGAACCCCGCTTAAATTGTTTGCTTTGAAAAATGTGTTTGGAGTAGGCATAGTTTCCACTTTTCAAGAAAATCTGAGAATTTTGCTTGCCAAAAGGAGGAAAGAAATGCCCTCTCTGAGGATCGAACTCAGGACCTTCAGATTATGAGACTGACGCGCTGCCTACTGCGCTAAGAAGGCTGCACACAAGCATCTCTAAATAGGACTATAGACCATGAAGATATTCCAGGTACGAGGCTTAAGGATTTTCCTGGCTGAGACTTTATGCTGCAGTGTCAAATGGGTTGACTTGGCAGCCAGTAAAACTTGGCAGACATGGGGATGTAGCTCAGTGGTAGAGCGCATGCTTTGCATGTATGAGGCCCCGGGTTCAATCCCCGGCATCTCCAGACTTTTGCCATGCTTGTCTCGGATTTTGGCAGAAAACAAGGCTGGCTATCAGTATTAAGGAAGAGATATGTCATGCAACTGGGATACCAACCCCACTTAAACTGTGAGACGTTTGCCTTGAAAAAACCCATGAAATGGGGCTATCTCATTTTTGATGCTTATACAACAGAAGAATCTTACTTGTTTAAGCCATCAAAGTGATGATTAATCTTGGCAATCTTAATACATTTAGGATAGAAATCTGTGGCAGCCCTCTTGGTCATTGGTAAGGGTTCTTCCTCGAAAGCAGAGACTCTTACTTTTCTGGTAACTTTGAGGGGGAGTGGCAGGTAATATTGATGATGTGCATCTGTCTGCTCCTGGTCCCCACCCTCCACAACCTTTCTTGAGCGAGAGATAATTTTGGTGCTACGGAAGTTTGCCACTACTCCTTCGATAGCTCAGTTGGTAGAGCGGAGGACTGTAGCATAAATTCAGGCATCCTTAGGTCGCTGGTTCAAATCCGGCTCGAAGGATTTTGTGGTTTAATTTCCATGGCTTTTGCTTTGAATCAACAATACCTTCCATTGACTATGAAAAATTCCCAGAGCTTCGATAAATACCGGAAAAGAAGCGTACTCTATCTGCTTTCAAAGGGAATGGATGACATAGTCGTCGCTAGGGGAGGTGTGAAGAACAGTCAAGGAAACCTGCTGATCAGAACTAATACCAAAGCGTTGCATTAATATATGTATGCCCTTGGCAGACTTCCAATTGCACTGCTCCAAAGGTAGCTGCTTGGCAGCCAATCACACTATGACTTGCCTTCAATTTGAATGTATACCGATGGGCAAGAGGGAATATCCAATGGAATCATCTCCCGAAAGGCTGAGCAAGCAGGAAAGTAGACCAATAGTTGTCACATTTTTGGGAATCCTGAGAAGTTTTGCATTCCAAACTGAGCAAATAAAAGCCCTGCCGGAGAATCGATCCCTGATTGCACTAAATATATGCTCCATGAAGACAGTTCACACGTGAGGTGTGAGCAATTCCAAGCCTGACACTTTACATTCTAGTCTCAAATCGAGACTTTGCAGTCCATGGGCTTCAGAGTCTCCTTGCATCCAGCAAAACGTTAGAGTGCAGTCGAGGGGATGTAGCTCAGTGGTAGAGCGCATGCTTCGCATGTATGAGGCCCCGGGTTCAATCCCCGGCATCTCCAGGAGTCTCTGTTCTCTATCTTGGCTTTTTCCAGAAGGCTAGCCTGCCATCTTGTGGAAAGTAGAGGTTTCTCGGGCAGTTGGGGGTCAGAACCCCGCTTAAATTGTTTGCTTTGAAAAATGTGTTTGGAGTAGGCATAGTTTCCACTTTTCAAGAAAATCTGAGAATTTTGCTTGCCAAAAGGAGGAAAGAAATGCCCTCTCTGAGGATCGAACTCAGGACCTTCAGATTATGAGACTGACGCGCTGCCTACTGCGCTAAGAAGGCTGCACACAAGCATCTCTAAATAGGACTATAGACCATGAAGATATTCCAGGTACGAGGCTTAAGGATTTTCCTGGCTGAGACTTTATGCTGCAGTGTCAAATGGGTTGACTTGGCAGCCAGTAAAACTTGGCAGACATGGGGATGTAGCTCAGTGGTAGAGCGCATGCTTTGCATGTATGAGGCCCCGGGTTCAATCCCCGGCATCTCCAGACTTTTGCCATGCTTGTCTCGGATTTTGGCAGAAAACAAGGCTGGCTATCAGTATTAAGGAAGAGATATGTCATGCAACTGGGATACCAACCCCACTTAAACTGTGAGACGTTTGCCTTGAAAAAACCCATGAAATGGGGCTATCTCATTTTTGATGCTTATACAACAGAAGAATCTTACTTGTTTAAGCCATCAAAGTGATGATTAATCTTGGCAATCTTAATACATTTAGGATAGAAATCTGTGGCAGCCCTCTTGGTCATTGGTAAGGGTTCTTCCTCGAAAGCAGAGACTCTTACTTTTCTGGTAACTTTGAGGGGGAGTGGCAGGTAATATTGATGATGTGCATCTGTCTGCTCCTGGTCCCCACCCTCCACAACCTTTCTTGAGCGAGAGATAATTTTGGTGCTACGGAAGTTTGCCACTACTCCTTCGATAGCTCAGTTGGTAGAGCGGAGGACTGTAGCATAAATTCAGGCATCCTTAGGTCGCTGGTTCAAATCCGGCTCGAAGGATTTTGTGGTTTAATTTCCATGGCTTTTGCTTTGAATCAACAATACCTTCCATTGACTATGAAAAATTCCCAGAGCTTCGATAAATACCGGAAAAGAAGCGTACTCTATCTGCTTTCAAAGGGAATGGATGACATAGTCGTCGCTAGGGGAGGTGTGAAGAACAGTCAAGGAAACCTGCTGATCAGAACTAATACCAAAGCGTTGCATTAATATATGTATGCCCTTGGCAGACTTCCAATTGCACTGCTCCAAAGGTAGCTGCTTGGCAGCCAATCACACTATGACTTGCCTTCAATTTGAATGTATACCGATGGGCAAGAGGGAATATCCAATGGAATCATCTCCCGAAAGGCTGAGCAAGCAGGAAAGTAGACCAATAGTTGTCACATTTTTGGGAATCCTGAGAAGTTTTGCATTCCAAACTGAGCAAATAAAAGCCCTGCCGGAGAATCGATCCCTGATTGCACTAAATATATGCTCCATGAAGACAGTTCACACGTGAGGTGTGAGCAATTCCAAGCCTGACACTTTACATTCTAGTCTCAAATCGAGACTTTGCAGTCCATGGGCTTCAGAGTCTCCTTGCATCCAGCAAAACGTTAGAGTGCAGTCGAGGGGATGTAGCTCAGTGGTAGAGCGCATGCTTCGCATGTATGAGGCCCCGGGTTCAATCCCCGGCATCTCCAGGAGTCTCTGTTCTCTATCTTGGCTTTTTCCAGAAGGCTAGCCTGCCATCTTGTGGAAAGTAGAGGTTTCTCGGGCAGTTGGGGGTCAGAACCCCGCTTAAATTGTTTGCTTTGAAAAATGTGTTTGGAGTAGGCATAGTTTCCACTTTTCAAGAAAATCTGAGAATTTTGCTTGCCAAAAGGAGGAAAGAAATGCCCTCTCTGAGGATCGAACTCAGGACCTTCAGATTATGAGACTGACGCGCTGCCTACTGCGCTAAGAAGGCTGCACACAAGCATCTCTAAATAGGACTATAGACCATGAAGATATTCCAGGTACGAGGCTTAAGGATTTTCCTGGCTGAGACTTTATGCTGCAGTGTCAAATGGGTTGACTTGGCAGCCAGTAAAACTTGGCAGACATGGGGATGTAGCTCAGTGGTAGAGCGCATGCTTTGCATGTATGAGGCCCCGGGTTCAATCCCCGGCATCTCCAGACTTTTGCCATGCTTGTCTCGGATTTTGGCAGAAAACAAGGCTGGCTATCAGTATTAAGGAAGAGATATGTCATGCAACTGGGATACCAACCCCACTTAAACTGTGAGACGTTTGCCTTGAAAAAACCCATGAAATGGGGCTATCTCATTTTTGATGCTTATACAACAGAAGAATCTTACTTGTTTAAGCCATCAAAGTGATGATTAATCTTGGCAATCTTAATACATTTAGGATAGAAATCTGTGGCAGCCCTCTTGGTCATTGGTAAGGGTTCTTCCTCGAAAGCAGAGACTCTTACTTTTCTGGTAACTTTGAGGGGGAGTGGCAGGTAATATTGATGATGTGCATCTGTCTGCTCCTGGTCCCCACCCTCCACAACCTTTCTTGAGCGAGAGATAATTTTGGTGCTACGGAAGTTTGCCACTACTCCTTCGATAGCTCAGTTGGTAGAGCGGAGGACTGTAGCATAAATTCAGGCATCCTTAGGTCGCTGGTTCAAATCCGGCTCGAAGGATTTTGTGGTTTAATTTCCATGGCTTTTGCTTTGAATCAACAATACCTTCCATTGACTATGAAAAATTCCCAGAGCTTCGATAAATACCGGAAAAGAAGCGTACTCTATCTGCTTTCAAACGGAATGGATGACATAGTCGTCGCTAGGGGAGGTGTGAAGAACAGTCAAGGAAACCTGCTGATCAGAACTAATACCAAAGCGTTGCATTAATATATGTATGCCCTTGGCAGACTTCCAATTGCACTGCTCCAAAGGTAGCTGCTTGGCAGCCAATCACACTATGACTTGCCTTCAATTTGAATGTATACCGATGGGCAAGAGGGAATATCCAATGGAATCATCTCCCGAAAGGCTGAGCAAGCAGGAAAGTAGACCAATAGTTGTCACATTTTTGGGAATCCTGAGAAGTTTTGCATTCCAAACTGAGCAAATAAAAGCCCTGCCGGAGAATCGATCCCTGATTGCACTAAATATATGCTCCATGAAGACAGTTCACACGTGAGGTGTGAGCAATTCCAAGCCTGACACTTTACATTCTAGTCTCAAATCGAGACTTTGCAGTCCATGGGCTTCAGAGTCTCCTTGCATCCAGCAAAACGTTAGAGCGCAGTCGAGGGGATGTAGCTCAGTGGTAGAGCGCATGCTTCGCATGTATGAGGCCCCGGGTTCAATCCCCGGCATCTCCAGGAGTCTCTGTTCTCTATCTTGGCTTTTTCCAGAAGGCTAGCCTGCCATCTTGTGGAAAGTAGAGGTTTCTCGGGCAGTTGGGGGTCAGAACCCCGCTTAAATTGTTTGCTTTGAAAAATGTGTTTGGAGTAGGCATAGTTTCCACTTTTCAAGAAAATCTGAGAATTTTGCTTGCCAAAAGGAGGAAAGAAATGCCCTCTCTGAGGATCGAACTCAGGACCTTCAGATTATGAGACTGACGCGCTGCCTACTGCGCTAAGAAGGCTGCACACAAGCATCTCTAAATAGGACTATAGACCATGAAGATATTCCAGGTACGAGGCTTAAGGATTTTCCTGGCTGAGACTTTATGCTGCAGTGTCAAATGGGTTGACTTGGCAGCCAGTAAAACTTGGCAGACATGGGGATGTAGCTCAGTGGTAGAGCGCATGCTTTGCATGTATGAGGCCCCGGGTTCAATCCCCGGCATCTCCAGACTTTTGCCATGCTTGTCTCGGATTTTGGCAGAAAACAAGGCTGGCTATCAGTATTAAGGAAGAGATATGTCATGCAACTGGGATACCAACCCCACTTAAACTGTGAGACGTTTGCCTTGAAAAAACCCATGAAATGGGGCTATCTCATTTTTGATGCTTATACAACAGAAGAATCTTACTTGTTTAAGCCATCAAAGTGATGATTAATCTTGGCAATCTTAATACATTTAGGATAGAAATCTGTGGCAGCCCTCTTGGTCATTGGTAAGGGTTCTTCCTCGAAAGCAGAGACTCTTACTTTTCTGGTAACTTTGAGGGGGAGTGGCAGGTAATATTGATGATGTGCATCTGTCTGCTCCTGGTCCCCACCCTCCACAACCTTTCTTGAGCGAGAGATAATTTTGGTGCTACGGAAGTTTGCCACTACTCCTTCGATAGCTCAGTTGGTAGAGCGGAGGACTGTAGCATAAATTCAGGCATCCTTAGGTCGCTGGTTCAAATCCGGCTCGAAGGATTTTGTGGTTTAATTTCCATGGCTTTTGCTTTGAATCAACAATACCTTCCATTGACTATGAAAAATTCCCAGAGCTTCGATAAATACCGGAAAAGAAGCGTACTCTATCTGCTTTCAAACGGAATGGATGACATAGTCGTCGCTAGGGGAGGTGTGAAGAACAGTCAAGGAAACCTGCTGATCAGAACTAATACCAAAGCGTTGCATTAATATATGTATGCCCTTGGCAGACTTCCAATTGCACTGCTCCAAAGGTAGCTGCTTGGCAGCCAATCACACTATGACTTGCCTTCAATTTGAATGTATACCGATGGGCAAGAGGGAATATCCAATGGAATCATCTCCCGAAAGGCTGAGCAAGCAGGAAAGTAGACCAATAGTTGTCACATTTTTGGGAATCCTGAGAAGTTTTGCATTCCAAACTGAGCAAATAAAAGCCCTGCCGGAGAATCGATCCCTGATTGCACTAAATATATGCTCCATGAAGACAGTTCACACGTGAGGTGTGAGCAATTCCAAGCCTGACACTTTACATTCTAGTCTCAAATCGAGACTTTGCAGTCCATGGGCTTCAGAGTCTCCTTGCATCCAGCAAAACGTTAGAGTGCAGTCGAGGGGATGTAGCTCAGTGGTAGAGCGCATGCTTCGCATGTATGAGGCCCCGGGTTCAATCCCCGGCATCTCCAGGAGTCTCTGTTCTCTATCTTGGCTTTTTCCAGAAGGCTAGCCTGCCATCTTGTGGAAAGTAGAGGTTTCTCGGGCAGTTGGGGGTCAGAACCCCGCTTAAATTGTTTGCTTTGAAAAATGTGTTTGGAGTAGGCATAGTTTCCACTTTTCAAGAAAATCTGAGAATTTTGCTTGCCAAAAGGAGGAAAGAAATGCCCTCTCTGAGGATCGAACTCAGGACCTTCAGATTATGAGACTGACGCGCTGCCTACTGCGCTAAGAAGGCTGCACACAAGCATCTCTAAATAGGACTATAGACCATGAAGATATTCCAGGTACGAGGCTTAAGGATTTTCCTGGCTGAGACTTTATGCTGCAGTGTCAAATGGGTTGACTTGGCAGCCAGTAAAACTTGGCAGACATGGGGATGTAGCTCAGTGGTAGAGCGCATGCTTTGCATGTATGAGGCCCCGGGTTCAATCCCCGGCATCTCCAGACTTTTGCCATGCTTGTCTCGGATTTTGGCAGAAAACAAGGCTGGCTATCAGTATTAAGGAAGAGATATGTCATGCAACTGGGATACCAACCCCACTTAAACTGTGAGACGTTTGCCTTGAAAAAACCCATGAAATGGGGCTATCTCATTTTTGATGCTTATACAACAGAAGAATCTTACTTGTTTAAGCCATCAAAGTGATGATTAATCTTGGCAATCTTAATACATTTAGGATAGAAATCTGTGGCAGCCCTCTTGGTCATTGGTAAGGGTTCTTCCTCGAAAGCAGAGACTCTTACTTTTCTGGTAACTTTGAGGGGGAGTGGCAGGTAATATTGATGATGTGCATCTGTCTGCTCCTGGTCCCCACCCTCCACAACCTTTCTTGAGCGAGAGATAATTTTGGTGCTACGGAAGTTTGCCACTACTCCTTCGATAGCTCAGTTGGTAGAGCGGAGGACTGTAGCATAAATTCAGGCATCCTTAGGTCGCTGGTTCAAATCCGGCTCGAAGGATTTTGTGGTTTAATTTCCATGGCTTTTGCTTTGAATCAACAATACCTTCCATTGACTATGAAAAATTCCCAGAGCTTCGATAAATACCGGAAAAGAAGCGTACTCTATCTGCTTTCAAAGGGAATGGATGACATAGTCGTCGCTAGGGGAGGTGTGAAGAACAGTCAAGGAAACCTGCTGATCAGAACTAATACCAAAGCGTTGCATTAATATATGTATGCCCTTGGCAGACTTCCAATTGCACTGCTCCAAAGGTAGCTGCTTGGCAGCCAATCACACTATGACTTGCCTTCAATTTGAATGTATACCGATGGGCAAGAGGGAATATCCAATGGAATCATCTCCCGAAAGGCTGAGCAAGCAGGAAAGTAGACCAATAGTTGTCACATTTTTGGGAATCCTGAGAAGTTTTGCATTCCAAACTGAGCAAATAAAAGCCCTGCCGGAGAATCGATCCCTGATTGCACTAAATATATGCTCCATGAAGACAGTTCACACGTGAGGTGTGAGCAATTCCAAGCCTGACACTTTACATTCTAGTCTCAAATCGAGACTTTGCAGTCCATGGGCTTCAGAGTCTCCTTGCATCCAGCAAAACGTTAGAGTGCAGTCGAGGGGATGTAGCTCAGTGGTAGAGCGCATGCTTCGCATGTATGAGGCCCCGGGTTCAATCCCCGGCATCTCCAGGAGTCTCTGTTCTCTATCTTGGCTTTTTCCAGAAGGCTAGCCTGCCATCTTGTGGAAAGTAGAGGTTTCTCGGGCAGTTGGGGGTCAGAACCCCGCTTAAATTGTTTGCTTTGAAAAATGTGTTTGGAGTAGGCATAGTTTCCACTTTTCAAGAAAATCTGAGAATTTTGCTTGCCAAAAGGAGGAAAGAAATGCCCTCTCTGAGGATCGAACTCAGGACCTTCAGATTATGAGACTGACGCGCTGCCTACTGCGCTAAGAAGGCTGCACACAAGCATCTCTAAATAGGACTATAGACCATGAAGATATTCCAGGTACGAGGCTTAAGGATTTTCCTGGCTGAGACTTTATGCTGCAGTGTCAAATGGGTTGACTTGGCAGCCAGTAAAACTTGGCAGACATGGGGATGTAGCTCAGTGGTAGAGCGCATGCTTTGCATGTATGAGGCCCCGGGTTCAATCCCCGGCATCTCCAGACTTTTGCCATGCTTGTCTCGGATTTTGGCAGAAAACAAGGCTGGCTATCAGTATTAAGGAAGAGATATGTCATGCAACTGGGATACCAACCCCACTTAAACTGTGAGACGTTTGCCTTGAAAAAACCCATGAAATGGGGCTATCTCATTTTTGATGCTTATACAACAGAAGAATCTTACTTGTTTAAGCCATCAAAGTGATGATTAATCTTGGCAATCTTAATACATTTAGGATAGAAATCTGTGGCAGCCCTCTTGGTCATTGGTAAGGGTTCTTCCTCGAAAGCAGAGACTCTTACTTTTCTGGTAACTTTGAGGGGGAGTGGCAGGTAATATTGATGATGTGCATCTGTCTGCTCCTGGTCCCCACCCTCCACAACCTTTCTTGAGCGAGAGATAATTTTGGTGCTACGGAAGTTTGCCACTACTCCTTCGATAGCTCAGTTGGTAGAGCGGAGGACTGTAGCATAAATTCAGGCATCCTTAGGTCGCTGGTTCAAATCCGGCTCGAAGGATTTTGTGGTTTAATTTCCATGGCTTTTGCTTTGAATCAACAATACCTTCCATTGACTATGAAAAATTCCCAGAGCTTCGATAAATACCGGAAAAGAAGCGTACTCTATCTGCTTTCAAAGGGAATGGATGACATAGTCGTCGCTAGGGGAGGTGTGAAGAACAGTCAAGGAAACCTGCTGATCAGAACTAATACCAAAGCGTTGCATTAATATATGTATGCCCTTGGCAGACTTCCAATTGCACTGCTCCAAAGGTAGCTGCTTGGCAGCCAATCACACTATGACTTGCCTTCAATTTGAATGTATACCGATGGGCAAGAGGGAATATCCAATGGAATCATCTCCCGAAAGGCTGAGCAAGCAGGAAAGTAGACCAATAGTTGTCACATTTTTGGGAATCCTGAGAAGTTTTGCATTCCAAACTGAGCAAATAAAAGCCCTGCCGGAGAATCGATCCCTGATTGCACTAAATATATGCTCCATGAAGACAGTTCACACGTGAGGTGTGAGCAATTCCAAGCCTGACACTTTACATTCTAGTCTCAAATCGAGACTTTGCAGTCCATGGGCTTCAGAGTCTCCTTGCATCCAGCAAAACGTTAGAGTGCAGTCGAGGGGATGTAGCTCAGTGGTAGAGCGCATGCTTCGCATGTATGAGGCCCCGGGTTCAATCCCCGGCATCTCCAGGAGTCTCTGTTCTCTATCTTGGCTTTTTCCAGAAGGCTAGCCTGCCATCTTGTGGAAAGTAGAGGTTTCTCGGGCAGTTGGGGGTCAGAACCCCGCTTAAATTGTTTGCTTTGAAAAATGTGTTTGGAGTAGGCATAGTTTCCACTTTTCAAGAAAATCTGAGAATTTTGCTTGCCAAAAGGAGGAAATAAATGCCCTCTCTGAGGATCGAACTCAGGACCTTCAGATTATGAGACTGACGCGCTGCCTACTGCGCTAAGAAGGCTGCACACAAGCATCTCTAAATAGGACTATAGACCATGAAGATATTCCAGGTACGAGGCTTAAGGATTTTCCTGGCTGAGACTTTATGCTGCAGTGTCAAATGGGTTGACTTGGCAGCCAGTAAAACTTGGCAGACATGGGGATGTAGCTCAGTGGTAGAGCGCATGCTTTGCATGTATGAGGCCCCGGGTTCAATCCCCGGCATCTCCAGACTTTTGCCATGCTTGTCTCGGATTTTGGCAGAAAACAAGGCTGGCTATCAGTATTAAGGAAGAGATATGTCATGCAACTGGGATACCAACCCCACTTAAACTGTGAGACGTTTGCCTTGAAAAAACCCATGAAATGGGGCTATCTCATTTTTGATGCTTATACAACAGAAGAATCTTACTTGTTTAAGCCATCAAAGTGATGATTAATCTTGGCAATCTTAATACATTTAGGATAGAAATCTGTGGCAGCCCTCTTGGTCATTGGTAAGGGTTCTTCCTCGAAAGCAGAGACTCTTACTTTTCTGGTAACTTTGAGGGGGAGTGGCAGGTAATATTGATGATGTGCATCTGTCTGCTCCTGGTCCCCACCCTCCACAACCTTTCTTGAGCGAGAGATAATTTTGGTGCTACGGAAGTTTGCCACTACTCCTTCGATAGCTCAGTTGGTAGAGCGGAGGACTGTAGCATAAATTCAGGCATCCTTAGGTCGCTGGTTCAAATCCGGCTCGAAGGATTTTGTGGTTTAATTTCCATGGCTTTTGCTTTGAATCAACAATACCTTCCATTGACTATGAAAAATTCCCAGAGCTTCGATAAATACCGGAAAAGAAGCGTACTCTATCTGCTTTCAAAGGGAATGGATGACATAGTCGTCGCTAGGGGAGGTGTGAAGAACAGTCAAGGAAACCTGCTGATCAGAACTAATACCAAAGCGTTGCATTAATATATGTATGCCCTTGGCAGACTTCCAATTGCACTGCTCCAAAGGTAGCTGCTTGGCAGCCAATCACACTATGACTTGCCTTCAATTTGAATGTATACCGATGGGCAAGAGGGAATATCCAATGGAATCATCTCCCGAAAGGCTGAGCAAGCAGGAAAGTAGACCAATAGTTGTCACATTTTTGGGAATCCTGAGAAGTTTTGCATTCCAAACTGAGCAAATAAAAGCCCTGCCGGAGAATCGATCCCTGATTGCACTAAATATATGCTCCATGAAGACAGTTCACACGTGAGGTGTGAGCAATTCCAAGCCTGACACTTTACATTCTAGTCTCAAATCGAGACTTTGCAGTCCATGGGCTTCAGAGTCTCCTTGCATCCAGCAAAACGTTAGAGTGCAGTCGAGGGGATGTAGCTCAGTGGTAGAGCGCATGCTTCGCATGTATGAGGCCCCGGGTTCAATCCCCGGCATCTCCAGGAGTCTCTGTTCTCTATCTTGGCTTTTTCCAGAAGGCTAGCCTGCCATCTTGTGGAAAGTAGAGGTTTCTCGGGCAGTTGGGGGTCAGAACCCCGCTTAAATTGTTTGCTTTGAAAAATGTGTTTGGAGTAGGCATAGTTTCCACTTTTCAAGAAAATCTGAGAATTTTGCTTGCCAAAAGGAGGAAAGAAATGCCCTCTCTGAGGATCGAACTCAGGACCTTCAGATTATGAGACTGACGCGCTGCCTACTGCGCTAAGAAGGCTGCACACAAGCATCTCTAAATAGGACTATAGACCATGAAGATATTCCAGGTACGAGGCTTAAGGATTTTCCTGGCTGAGACTTTATGCTGCAGTGTCAAATGGGTTGACTTGGCAGCCAGTAAAACTTGGCAGACATGGGGATGTAGCTCAGTGGTAGAGCGCATGCTTTGCATGTATGAGGCCCCGGGTTCAATCCCCGGCATCTCCAGACTTTTGCCATGCTTGTCTCGGATTTTGGCAGAAAACAAGGCTGGCTATCAGTATTAAGGAAGAGATATGTCATGCAACTGGGATACCAACCCCACTTAAACTGTGAGACGTTTGCCTTGAAAAAACCCATGAAATGGGGCTATCTCATTTTTGATGCTTATACAACAGAAGAATCTTACTTGTTTAAGCCATCAAAGTGATGATTAATCTTGGCAATCTTAATACATTTAGGATAGAAATCTGTGGCAGCCCTCTTGGTCATTGGTAAGGGTTCTTCCTCGAAAGCAGAGACTCTTACTTTTCTGGTAACTTTGAGGGGGAGTGGCAGGTAATATTGATGATGTGCATCTGTCTGCTCCTGGTCCCCACCCTCCACAACCTTTCTTGAGCGAGAGATAATTTTGGTGCTACGGAAGTTTGCCACTACTCCTTCGATAGCTCAGTTGGTAGAGCGGAGGACTGTAGCATAAATTCAGGCATCCTTAGGTCGCTGGTTCAAATCCGGCTCGAAGGATTTTGTGGTTTAATTTCCATGGCTTTTGCTTTGAATCAACAATACCTTCCATTGACTATGAAAAATTCCCAGAGCTTCGATAAATACCGGAAAAGAAGCGTACTCTATCTGCTTTCAAAGGGAATGGATGACATAGTCGTCGCTAGGGGAGGTGTGAAGAACAGTCAAGGAAACCTGCTGATCAGAACTAATACCAAAGCGTTGCATTAATATATGTATGCCCTTGGCAGACTTCCAATTGCACTGCTCCAAAGGTAGCTGCTTGGCAGCCAATCACACTATGACTTGCCTTCAATTTGAATGTATACCGATGGGCAAGAGGGAATATCCAATGGAATCATCTCCCGAAAGGCTGAGCAAGCAGGAAAGTAGACCAATAGTTGTCACATTTTTGGGAATCCTGAGAAGTTTTGCATTCCAAACTGAGCAAATAAAAGCCCTGCCGGAGAATCGATCCCTGATTGCACTAAATATATGCTCCATGAAGACAGTTCACACGTGAGGTGTGAGCAATTCCAAGCCTGACACTTTACATTCTAGTCTCAAATCGAGACTTTGCAGTCCATGGGCTTCAGAGTCTCCTTGCATCCAGCAAAACGTTAGAGTGCAGTCGAGGGGATGTAGCTCAGTGGTAGAGCGCATGCTTCGCATGTATGAGGCCCCGGGTTCAATCCCCGGCATCTCCAGGAGTCTCTGTTCTCTATCTTGGCTTTTTCCAGAAGGCTAGCCTGCCATCTTGTGGAAAGTAGAGGTTTCTCGGGCAGTTGGGGGTCAGAACCCCGCTTAAATTGTTTGCTTTGAAAAATGTGTTTGGAGTAGGCATAGTTTCCACTTTTCAAGAAAATCTGAGAATTTTGCTTGCCAAAAGGAGGAAAGAAATGCCCTCTCTGAGGATCGAACTCAGGACCTTCAGATTATGAGACTGACGCGCTGCCTACTGCGCTAAGAAGGCTGCACACAAGCATCTCTAAATAGGACTATAGACCATGAAGATATTCCAGGTACGAGGCTTAAGGATTTTCCTGGCTGAGACTTTATGCTGCAGTGTCAAATGGGTTGACTTGGCAGCCAGTAAAACTTGGCAGACATGGGGATGTAGCTCAGTGGTAGAGCGCATGCTTTGCATGTATGAGGCCCCGGGTTCAATCCCCGGCATCTCCAGACTTTTGCCATGCTTGTCTCGGATTTTGGCAGAAAACAAGGCTGGCTATCAGTATTAAGGAAGAGATATGTCATGCAACTGGGATACCAACCCCACTTAAACTGTGAGACGTTTGCCTTGAAAAAACCCATGAAATGGGGCTATCTCATTTTTGATGCTTATACAACAGAAGAATCTTACTTGTTTAAGCCATCAAAGTGATGATTAATCTTGGCAATCTTAATACATTTAGGATAGAAATCTGTGGCAGCCCTCTTGGTCATTGGTAAGGGTTCTTCCTCGAAAGCAGAGACTCTTACTTTTCTGGTAACTTTGAGGGGGAGTGGCAGGTAATATTGATGATGTGCATCTGTCTGCTCCTGGTCCCCACCCTCCACAACCTTTCTTGAGCGAGAGATAATTTTGGTGCTACGGAAGTTTGCCACTACTCCTTCGATAGCTCAGTTGGTAGAGCGGAGGACTGTAGCATAAATTCAGGCATCCTTAGGTCGCTGGTTCAAATCCGGCTCGAAGGATTTTGTGGTTTAATTTCCATGGCTTTTGCTTTGAATCAACAATACCTTCCATTGACTATGAAAAATTCCCAGAGCTTCGATAAATACCGGAAAAGAAGCGTACTCTATCTGCTTTCAAAGGGAATGGATGACATAGTCGTCGCTAGGGGAGGTGTGAAGAACAGTCAAGGAAACCTGCTGATCAGAACTAATACCAAAGCGTTGCATTAATATATGTATGCCCTTGGCAGACTTCCAATTGCACTGCTCCAAAGGTAGCTGCTTGGCAGCCAATCACACTATGACTTGCCTTCAATTTGAATGTATACCGATGGGCAAGAGGGAATATCCAATGGAATCATCTCCCGAAAGGCTGAGCAAGCAGGAAAGTAGACCAATAGTTGTCACATTTTTGGGAATCCTGAGAAGTTTTGCATTCCAAACTGAGCAAATAAAAGCCCTGCCGGAGAATCGATCCCTGATTGCACTAAATATATGCTCCATGAAGACAGTTCACACGTGAGGTGTGAGCAATTCCAAGCCTGACACTTTACATTCTAGTCTCAAATCGAGACTTTGCAGTCCATGGGCTTCAGAGTCTCCTTGCATCCAGCAAAACGTTAGAGTGCAGTCGAGGGGATGTAGCTCAGTGGTAGAGCGCATGCTTCGCATGTATGAGGCCCCGGGTTCAATCCCCGGCATCTCCAGGAGTCTCTGTTCTCTATCTTGGCTTTTTCCAGAAGGCTAGCCTGCCATCTTGTGGAAAGTAGAGGTTTCTCGGGCAGTTGGGGGTCAGAACCCCGCTTAAATTGTTTGCTTTGAAAAATGTGTTTGGAGTAGGCATAGTTTCCACTTTTCAAGAAAATCTGAGAATTTTGCTTGCCAAAAGGAGGAAAGAAATGCCCTCTCTGAGGATCGAACTCAGGACCTTCAGATTATGAGACTGACGCGCTGCCTACTGCGCTAAGAAGGCTGCACACAAGCATCTCTAAATAGGACTATAGACCATGAAGATATTCCAGGTACGAGGCTTAAGGATTTTCCTGGCTGAGACTTTATGCTGCAGTGTCAAATGGGTTGACTTGGCAGCC
This sequence comes from Lissotriton vulgaris, assembly GCF_964263255.1. Lineage (NCBI taxonomy): Eukaryota > Metazoa > Chordata > Amphibia > Caudata > Salamandridae > Lissotriton > Lissotriton vulgaris. Next base: position 4,969 of record NW_028252829.1, on the reverse strand, counting down.
AGTAAAACTTGGCAGACATGGGGATGTAGCTCAGTGGTAGAGCGCATGCTTTGCATGTATGAGGCCCCGGGTTCAATCCCCGGCATCTCCAGACTTTTGCCATGCTTGTCTCGGATTTTGGCAGAAAACAAGGCTGGCTATCAGTATTAAGGAAGAGATATGTCATGCAACTGGGATACCAACCCCACTTAAACTGTGAGACGTTTGCCTTGAAAAAACCCATGAAATGGGGCTATCTCATTTTTGATGCTTATACAACAGAAGAATCTTACTTGTTTAAGCCATCAAAGTGATGATTAATCTTGGCAATCTTAATACATTTAGGATAGAAATCTGTGGCAGCCCTCTTGGTCATTGGTAAGGGTTCTTCCTCGAAAGCAGAGACTCTTACTTTTCTGGTAACTTTGAGGGGGAGTGGCAGGTAATATTGATGATGTGCATCTGTCTGCTCCTGGTCCCCACCCTCCACAACCTTTCTTGAGCGAGAGATAATTTTGGTGCTACGGAAGTTTGCCACTACTCCTTCGATAGCTCAGTTGGTAGAGCGGAGGACTGTAGCATAAATTCAGGCATCCTTAGGTCGCTGGTTCAAATCCGGCTCGAAGGATTTTGTGGTTTAATTTCCATGGCTTTTGCTTTGAATCAACAATACCTTCCATTGACTATGAAAAATTCCCAGAGCTTCGATAAATACCGGAAAAGAAGCGTACTCTATCTGCTTTCAAAGGGAATGGATGACATAGTCGTCGCTAGGGGAGGTGTGAAGAACAGTCAAGGAAACCTGCTGATCAGAACTAATACCAAAGCGTTGCATTAATATATGTATGCCCTTGGCAGACTTCCAATTGCACTGCTCCAAAGGTAGCTGCTTGGCAGCCAATCACACTATGACTTGCCTTCAATTTGAATGTATACCGATGGGCAAGAGGGAATATCCAATGGAATCATCTCCCGAAAGGCTGAGCAAGCAGGAAAGTAGACCAATAGTTGTCACATTTTTGGGAATCCTGAGAAGTTTTGCATTCCAAACTGAGCAAATAAAAGCCCTGCCGGAGAATCGATCCCTGATTGCACTAAATATATGCTCCATGAAGACAGTTCACACGTGAGGTGTGAGCAATTCCAAGCCTGACACTTTACATTCTAGTCTCAAATCGAGACTTTGCAGTCCATGGGCTTCAGAGTCTCCTTGCATCCAGCAAAACGTTAGAGTGCAGTCGAGGGGATGTAGCTCAGTGGTAGAGCGCATGCTTCGCATGTATGAGGCCCCGGGTTCAATCCCCGGCATCTCCAGGAGTCTCTGTTCTCTATCTTGGCTTTTTCCAGAAGGCTAGCCTGCCATCTTGTGGAAAGTAGAGGTTTCTCGGGCAGTTGGGGGTCAGAACCCCGCTTAAATTGTTTGCTTTGAAAAATGTGTTTGGAGTAGGCATAGTTTCCACTTTTCAAGAAAATCTGAGAATTTTGCTTGCCAAAAGGAGGAAAGAAATGCCCTCTCTGAGGATCGAACTCAGGACCTTCAGATTATGAGACTGACGCGCTGCCTACTGCGCTAAGAAGGCTGCACACAAGCATCTCTAAATAGGACTATAGACCATGAAGATATTCCAGGTACGAGGCTTAAGGATTTTCCTGGCTGAGACTTTATGCTGCAGTGTCAAATGGGTTGACTTGGCAGCCAGTAAAACTTGGCAGACATGGGGATGTAGCTCAGTGGTAGAGCGCATGCTTTGCATGTATGAGGCCCCGGGTTCAATCCCCGGCATCTCCAGACTTTTGCCATGCTTGTCTCGGATTTTGGCAGAAAACAAGGCTGGCTATCAGTATTAAGGAAGAGATATGTCATGCAACTGGGATACCAACCCCACTTAAACTGTGAGACGTTTGCCTTGAAAAAAACCCATGAAATGGGGCTATCTCATTTTTGATGCTTATACAACAGAAGAATCTTACTTGTTTAAGCCATCAAAGTGATGATTAATCTTGGCAATCTTAATACATTTAGGATAGAAATCTGTGGCAGCCCTCTTGGTCATTGGTAAGGGTTCTTCCTCGGAAAGCAGAGACTCTTACTTTTCTGGTAACTTTGAGGGGGAGTGGCAGGTAATATTGATGATGTGCATCTGTCTGCTCCTGGTCCCCACCCTCCACAACCTTTCTTGAGCGAGAGATAATTTTGGTGCTACGGAAGTTTGCCACTACTCCTTCGATAGCTCAGTTGGTAGAGCGGAGGACTGTAGCATAAATTCAGGCATCCTTAGGTCGCTGGTTCAAATCCGGCTCGAAGGATTTTGTGGTTTAATTTCCATGGCTTTTGCTTTGAATCAACAATACCTTCCATTGACTATGAAAAATTCCCAGAGCTTCGATAAATACCGGAAAAGAAGCGTACTCTATCTGCTTTCAAAGGGAATGGATGACATAGTCGTCGCTAGGGGAGGTGTGAAGAACAGTCAAGGAAACCTGCTGATCAGAACTAATACCAAAGCGTTGCATTAATATATGTATGCCCTTGGCAGACTTCCAATTGCACTGCTCCAAAGGTAGCTGCTTGGCAGCCAATCACACTATGACTTGCCTTCAATTTGAATGTATACCGATGGGCAAGAGGGAATATCCAATGGAATCATCTCCCGAAAGGCTGAGCAAGCAGGAAAGTAGACCAATAGTTGTCACATTTTTGGGAATCCTGAGAAGTTTTGCATTCCAAACTGAGCAAATAAAAGCCCTGCCGGAGAATCGATCCCTGATTGCACTAAATATATGCTCCATGAAGACAGTTCACACGTGAGGTGTGAGCAATTCCAAGCCTGACACTTTACATTCTAGTCTCAAATCGAGACTTTGCAGTCCATGGGCTTCAGAGTCTCCTTGCATCCAGCAAAACGTTAGAGTGCAGTCGAGGGGATGTAGCTCAGTGGTAGAGCGCATGCTTCGCATGTATGAGGCCCCGGGTTCAATCCCCGGCATCTCCAGGAGTCTCTGTTCTCTATCTTGGCTTTTTCCAGAAGGCTAGCCTGCCATCTTGTGGAAAGTAGAGGTTTCTCGGGCAGTTGGGGGTCAGAACCCCGCTTAAATTGTTTGCTTTGAAAAATGTGTTTGGAGTAGGCATAGTTTCCACTTTTCAAGAAAATCTGAGAATTTTGCTTGCCAAAAGGAGGAAAGAAATGCCCTCTCTGAGGATCGAACTCAGGACCTTCAGATTATGAGACTGACGCGCTGCCTACTGCGCTAAGAAGGCTGCACACAAGCATCTCTAAATAGGACTATAGACCATGAAGATATTCCAGGTACGAGGCTTAAGGATTTTCCTGGCTGAGACTTTATGCTGCAGTGTCAAATGGGTTGACTTGGCAGCCAGTAAAACTTGGCAGACATGGGGATGTAGCTCAGTGGTAGAGCGCATGCTTTGCATGTATGAGGCCCCGGGTTCAATCCCCGGCATCTCCAGACTTTTGCCATGCTTGTCTCGGATTTTGGCAGAAAACAAGGCTGGCTATCAGTATTAAGGAAGAGATATGTCATGCAACTGGGATACCAACCCCACTTAAACTGTGAGACGTTTGCCTTGAAAAAACCCATGAAATGGGGCTATCTCATTTTTGATGCTTATACAACAGAAGAATCTTACTTGTTTAAGCCATCAAAGTGATGATTAATCTTGGCAATCTTAATACATTTAGGATAGAAATCTGTGGCAGCCCTCTTGGTCATTGGTAAGGGTTCTTCCTCGAAAGCAGAGACTCTTACTTTTCTGGTAACTTTGAGGGGGAGTGGCAGGTAATATTGATGATGTGCATCTGTCTGCTCCTGGTCCCCACCCTCCACAACCTTTCTTGAGCGAGAGATAATTTTGGTGCTACGGAAGTTTGCCACTACTCCTTCGATAGCTCAGTTGGTAGAGCGGAGGACTGTAGCATAAATTCAGGCATCCTTAGGTCGCTGGTTCAAATCCGGCTCGAAGGATTTTGTGGTTTAATTTCCATGGCTTTTGCTTTGAATCAACAATACCTTCCATTGACTATGAAAAATTCCCAGAGCTTCGATAAATACCGGAAAAGAAGCGTACTCTATCTGCTTTCAAAGGGAATGGATGACATAGTCGTCGCTAGGGGAGGTGTGAAGAACAGTCAAGGAAACCTGCTGATCAGAACTAATACCAAAGCGTTGCATTAATATATGTATGCCCTTGGCAGACTTCCAATTGCACTGCTCCAAAGGTAGCTGCTTGGCAGCCAATCACACTATGACTTGCCTTCAATTTGAATGTATACCGATGGGCAAGAGGGAATATCCAATGGAATCATCTCCCGAAAGGCTGAGCAAGCAGGAAAGTAGACCAATAGTTGTCACATTTTTGGGAATCCTGAGAAGTTTTGCATTCCAAACTGAGCAAATAAAAGCCCTGCCGGAGAATCGATCCCTGATTGCACTAAATATATGCTCCATGAAGACAGTTCACACGTGAGGTGTGAGCAATTCCAAGCCTGACACTTTACATTCTAGTCTCAAATCGAGACTTTGCAGTCCATGGGCTTCAGAGTCTCCTTGCATCCAGCAAAACGTTAGAGTGCAGTCGAGGGGATGTAGCTCAGTGGTAGAGCGCATGCTTCGCATGTATGAGGCCCCGGGTTCAATCCCCGGCATCTCCAGGAGTCTCTGTTCTCTATCTTGGCTTTTTCCAGAAGGCTAGCCTGCCATCTTGTGGAAAGTAGAGGTTTCTCGGGCAGTTGGGGGTCAGAACCCCGCTTAAATTGTTTGCTTTGAAAAATGTGTTTGGAGTAGGCATAGTTTCCACTTTTCAAGAAAATCTGAGAATTTTGCTTGCCAAAAGGAGGAAAGAAATGCCCTCTCTGAGGATCGAACTCAGGACCTTCAGATTATGAGACTGACGCGCTGCCTACTGCGCTAAGAAGGCTGCACACAAGCATCTCTAAATAGGACTATAGACCATGAAGATATTCCAGGTACG